>NC_139698.1:36293575-36353575 GCF_964188405.1 Protomyctophum parallelum
GTGTGTGTGTGTGTGTGTGTGTGTGTGTGCGCGCGTGTGTGATATAATACAGTCATAGAGTTATTACACATTGCCTGGAAGCCTCATTTCCCTTTGTTTAACTCCATTTATGGCGATTACACCCTTTCTAAAAAATAGGGCAAAATGTAATCGTCAGTGCAAGCATTGTACCATTGTTTCTGCTTTTATCAATTAAAATTAAGTACCATTCCAAATCCCTCCATTGTGGAGGCGACTGTTATCAGCAACCGTATCGTGACAGTGTGAGTGGAAACGGAGGGGGGTTTATAAACTGAGCGCTCCGTTCTAATCACGAGACAATGCAAAAGACGACAGGCATTTCTCTTATACTCTCACTCTCCTCTTCCTTCGAGCCCACACGGCTCTCCTCTCCTCTCCTGGTCTTTAGCTCCCCTTGGCTGCTCTACAGTCTCACTTAAACCCATTAGCTCTATTACCGAAATTATTTTCCTCTGCGGCCGCGTCTTTGTGCAGAGGGAGTGAATTTCACAGTTATCAGAAGCTGTGGAGAATAGGAGGGGGAAACGACTGTGTGTGTGTGTGTGTGTGTGTGTGTGTGTGTGTGTGTGTGTGTGTGTGTGCGTGCGTGCGTGCGTGCGTGCGTGCGTGCGTGCGTGTGAGCGTGCGCGCGCTCGTGCGCGCGCTCGTGCATGTGCGAGTGAGTGAAGGCGGGGTTGGGGGCGTCTGTATATTCTTTATGCTCCCTGGCTGTTCATGGTTGGTCCTTAATTAATGCTTTCTTCCCTCTGTTGTCCTGGAGGAGCTCTGAGGCCATAAGGACAGAGAAATAAGAGGGCACAGAGCCTGCACTGACCTCATTCTGCCATGTGAGGGCAGTGCAGTCTCAAGATTTCGGGGGATTGTTGTGGCTCGCTGTCTCATTTGTTGGATTTTAACAAGGGAAATGGTGTAGAAGTTTTACCTTATTTATTTATTTATTTGTTTGTTTATTTCAGAGACTCCAAAAGGGAGACGTGTTACATGTTTTGAGTTAACAAGGTCAATGTTGTACCCCCCCCACCCCTGACTCCCCCAAAATAGAGAGAGAGAGAGAGAAAAGAATATATATATATAATTGATCCCAAAGTTTGGCTGAAGTCAATGTTTATTTGTTTATTATTGTTTTAAAATAGTTAAATTACATTTTGAGAGTGATTTTTATATTTGAAACAGTGTTTAACATCTTAAGTTTACAATGGACAGAAAATGGACATTGGATACTCAGTGTAATTTATTAACTGGGTAAAACATGTATGATTCTGTATACAGTCAGTACTACAAACAGTTATGTTGACATTGTGAGCTATGTATTTTTTTTTCTGACATAACATTGATTTTAATCTAAAGTAAAATATGCAAAATAACAATCAGCCTTGACTATGGCTCTTCATCATTAAACATTTACTATTATTAATAGTTGTATGCCAAGAGTTGTGTTGCTTATGCCATGAGATCGCTGCACTCTTGTAAACCATGCAGTTATACAGAATGGTGCATTGACACAGAAAAACAATAAGAGCACTAGCAAGAGATGCTATCCATATTATTATTTTAGACATTACAATAAATACATAAACACAGACAAACAGTGGTGAAATCAACACAAACGTTTTTAAACTAAAATGATTTGTCTAACTCTAACATCATCATTGAGATAATGAAAATAACAAAGAAATTAATCAGATACCGAATGGATATTTGCCTAATATCAATAGATAGGCTACTTAAAAATCGATGTCAATTGATGATCAATTAATCATGTATTAGCCATGTGCAAACACTCCAAAAATGCCCTGGAACCCTAACCAACATATTGTGCAATTAGCTTGCCTGTTCTGCAAATATTATTCTTGGCCTCTCTGTCTGATATATTTAAGAGAATTGGTTCTGTTTTTCTCATAGAGGTTTCAAAGTTAGTAATTTATTGAGGTGTTGTATGTACATGTAGATGGAGGGTACATTTCCCCCGGACAAGATGTTCTTTCACTTTGATTTGTGAGTCTCAGTTGTACAGAAATATGGACGACGCTATTGACTTTGCAAACCACGCAACTCAAATAACTCTCATTTTCTCTTTTTCTTTCCATGCACGCACACACGCACACACACACGCGCACACACACACACACACACACACACACACACACACACACACACACACACACACACACACACACACACACACACACACACACACACACACACACGCACGCACATTCTCTCCATCAATGCTCTTTCTGTGTGTGTCTCTCTCTCTCTCTCTCTCTCTCTCTCTCTCTCTCTCTCTCTCTCTCTATACATTTTTCTGTATGTTTGCATGAATGTTTTCCTTCTGTCTCATACTGTACATGCTCCGGCCTTATAATTCTGTCTCCATCCCATGTTGCTCTGAGGCAGACAAAGGCAAATGTGATGGGGGGGGGGGGAAGAGGAGAGGAGCATATGGCTCTGCAGTATGCACAGACATCAAACATAATAACAGGCTGGCCTTCAAAATAACTAGGTGCGCTGCTCTAAAAACTTTTATAACTCCACTCACATACGTTTTAGCTTATAGCCTCACAAAGGCTCTTTTTTATTTTCTCTCCACTGTGGCAGATTGCACATGCAGAAGCTTCTTGATAATAGTTATTTTCCTTTTGTGGGTCGACGACGCCGAGCCTTTTCTTTACCAACGGAGAGGTGACGGCGTGTCCCTGTGCTAAGTAGTGTTTTCATGTCCACAAAGAGAATCTGTGGTTCTGGATGGTAAAGTTTTGTGGGTCTACAGATGTAGCTATCATACTGTAGGCGTTCCGCCGCGTCTTCTTCTTTTTTTACGCACTTGCTGCTGCCGCGGCATCGATGCACTCGAAAGAGGACGTGTTTTGATGTATACAGAGGCGGGGTGGGCTGCTTTAATGCTTACACAGTAAAATCTATATTGTTAATTTAACTCAGAGAGTGGCCCGTAAGGGTCCACTGGGTTACATTTGTACACTCTCGTGAGTTACAACATGGATATACATTCACACTGAGGATTTTACTGCATATAGCGCTGGCATTCTACAGTGGCACACCATAGAAAGGCCTAACAAGATTTACACATTAGTAGAATATCATTATCGTTATTGATGTATACAGGCCACACTGACACACGAGGTATATGCACTGTAATTATGTTTCTGGGAAGTCCCGTGCAATGTATGTGTCAGATTAAGGGGCTTGCTGATACAAACCACACCACACACACACACACTCAGGGGTGGGGTGTTGTGGGCCTGCGTGGCAGGGCCCAGGGAGAAGAGGGTGTGTTCTGGTTGAGTAAGCATGGAACCACTGCTGCTGTTGAGCTGGAGGGCTGAGCTTCTCAGAGGGGATCACTAGATCACATTATCAATCATTCAGCTTTGCACAAGCACAACTACAATAATATACATTGTGTGTGTGTGTGTGTGTGTGTGTGTGTGTGTGTGTGTGTGTGTGTGTGTGTGTGTGTGTGTGTGTGTGTGTGTGTGTGTGTGTGTGTGTGACCTGTATCCGTGTCATGTGTGTCTGTTTGTGTGCGCATGCGTCTGGTAGAGGTGGCAGTACAGTGTGTGTGGGCGTTTGTGTGTGTACTGTGGTTGCATCTGTGTTTATGTGCATACACGTGCTTCCGTACAGTATGTGCGAGTTTGCGATGGGTTTATTTGGTATAGGAAAATAAGAGAAATGTCCGCAATGCTCCGCATCCTGATCTCCATGCTTCATTTAGTATAATGCTGATCTGCCATGCTTTATTTAAACAATCATACCAAAACGTTGCTTGATTATTTGTTTAAATAAAGCATGCGAGAGCAGCATTTTACTGTGTGCGGACATTCCCTTCTTTCACTTTATTTTCTTTTTCTTTTACTGATCTTCTTTACGGATCTATGTTCCTCTACTTCCTATACAAAATGAAAGATCATTTTGCATAGGAAGTATACAGTAGGAACATAACAGTACATTTGACCTGCACATCATGCAATACCTGCTGCTATTTGAACATGTCCCTGTTGTATTTGTTTAAAAAATACTGTTCTAAATCCTAAGAGTTATCTGAAAACCTTTTTTTCTCAGCTCATATATTGTAGCTAAAATCGAAGATGACACAGATGCTTTCCCAGTGTTTATGGGTTAACCACTTGTCTTAAACTGTATAGGCTACCTAGTTAACTGGGGGCCACCAGGGCTCTGTACTTGGTCTGCTCCTTTGTTCTCTCTACACCAAATCTCTTCACAGAAAACCACCGATATACAAGCTCACAAGGCATTGTGTTGAGACACATTGTGCGCTTGTAGATCTGCAGAATAGGGACGCTAGAGTGCATGTGGTTAAATGCCACAGCATACAGTGCTCACGTACTCAAACCTGGCAAAAGCCTTTTGTTTATTTCAACAATCTATGATATCTATTTCCATGCAATGATGTGATTCACCCTAGACCTCTGCCCCCAAAGAGAGAGACAGACAGAAGCAGAGGTAGATATAGAGACAGAGAGAGAGAGAGAGTAGCAAATTATGTGCACCTCCCTTGTCATTGTTGTTTTGAATATCACCTCCCTGCCTCCCTCCCTTTCCTCCTCCTGCTTGTTTCCTGTGACAAGGGAAGTGGCAGCGCACGGTGACCCATGACCCCTTGCTGGTCACTTAGGCAGATATGGGGGGGGACGTTGAGGACTTTGTTGGAGGGCGACTAGGACTCTGCTGAAAGCAAGGCCGGTGCTAATCAGATGAAGAAGCAGGCAGGGAAGAAGTGACTTAGTGTTGTTGTTTGTCATTGTGACTTCAGATGGAGGAGAGAAATACACACAATTATTTGGTCTGCTATTGCACGGTCCAGAGCAAAACAAATAACAGAATCAACACCAGCCTTCAGCCACATGCTGGTGAAAATTGGACGACTTTGATGTTGGCTACCCTACCAGCCACTCTAGCAGGTAAACAAGGTTTGGTTGGGAGGATCCAAATTTCAGTTTGCTATTGTTTTTACACGAGTACAGCGAGTACAGCGAGTACAGCGAGTACAGAGAGTACAGCGAGTACAGCGAGTACAGCGAGTACAGCGAGTACAGCGAGTACAGCGAGTACAGCGGGGGAAGTGAATGTATTGTAATTGACAACGGATTTCCATGTCTGCTGAGTGTTAACATTGTGTTTTCTGAAGGTTATGTACTGTACTTTTTAATCATTCATTTATTTTATTCTGAATTCTATCAATATAGAGAACTATTATTCGTGCAACATGCAAAGGACAATAAATGTAGAACACTGTACCAGAATTACCCAGATCACCCTTCATTCTAATTGTTTGTCCAATACATACTGTACAGTATGTTGAAGGATATTTCCATGCCATTATTCCCTTTCAATTACAGAGTTCAAGCACAAGCACAGTACTGTACATTCCCAATGTATCATTTACTCACTTCAATCAGATATCACAAACAAGATGCAACAATAACAGTTGGAAAATACATGCAACACGTCCCTCGACATCATTAAGCCCTCAACCCCCCCCCTATGCCTTCTTTTCCCGCTGTATTGTTCTGTTGTTTTCCATGCAAGCATGTTGTCTCAAAGGCTCAGTTAATGAATTCTGGACAATTAGTGGAATTGAAATTTATTGACAGAACAGCAACGAGCGAGCCTGCCTTCCTGCCCGGCTGTGCGCCTCTCATTGTCCAGAGTGTTCGGAGCATATGCTATTGAGCCGCCCTGCTTGCTTGACAGCAAAGGCTGGTTCAATTACATCAATTGCTTGATGACTGAGGAGAGACCAGCCGGGGCCATGCGTGCTAGTTTGTGATAAGAGGGGAACTCTGCAGCACTGTGGCCCTCATTATGCAAGGCTGACAGCGAACCAGAAACACTAGGAAACCGTGCACAAAGCAATACATGTGTTTCCTGTTTCTTTTGGGTATGAAAATTGATTGTAAGAAAAGTAGAATATACAGTTGGTGTTAAGCCTAATTTATACACCATAGTACAGTGGTGTCGCTTGCCGACAATATTTTATTTTGAAAGTTGGTACATTTTTGTGAGTGACATCGTCGTGCGGTGAAATACAAAATAATCTTTAGGCAGCCTAAATAAGGCTTAAGCACTATGAAATGAAACTGCTAGCTTCGTGGGGGCAGGGCAGTGAATTTGTTTTCTTCTACAGTACATCTCCCTACCCTATCTGGTGAAAATAGTAGATCTACAGTAGAAGATGTGTCATGTTGCAACATGTTGAGAGCTTCTAAATCAGCTACTTTCTGCAAAGAGATTTGGTGTAGACTGGGAAAAGGAGGGGGACAAGTAGGGACCCATGGGGTACTAAACAATATAGGGTTTAGTGGTTAAAGCACTCCTGCTTTCAGAAAAGCCCCTCCCCCAATATTATTAAGAAAAGGTCTATTCATATCTTATGGAGAGAAAAGCACACCAAATGATTTTAATCAGGGTTCATGTATTCTCAGTGTTGTTGTTTTCTTCCTGTTCTCGCCCAGAATAAACTGTCTTGTCTCGCAGCCATTGTTCTTGGACAAAGACACAACACACTGACACTGAGCATTATTTATGGCAGTCTTTGAATTAACTCCTCAGCCCACCGAACTGCAGTTAGCTAGTTAGCTAGCAGCATTCTGTTTATGTCAACACCCCCTTTGTGCCTCAGATGTGATTTATTATGTAAAAGAAGGCTGGTCGGGGGAGCAGGGAGGGTGACACTGACCTTCCTTTAATTAACACTGATGGAGACCAAGGTGAGCGGCGAGATGATGAAGATGGATCTTCCCACATAAATCATCCTTCCTCCGTGCTGCCGTGTGTGTGCACGCACGTGTGTGTGTGTGTGTGTGTGTGTGTGTGTGTGTGTGTGTGCTAGCGTCTAACAGAAATAACCTTGCAGTTCACAGGTTAAATAAACGTTCACGTGGGTGCAGAACCTCTATTACTTTCCTACAACACGGACCCCCTTTGTGGTTATTTACTCAAACCTTTAATTGATTAATTTCCCCTTTCAGTCTTTTTTTTGTAATATTCCTAACACACACGTCCCCTTTGGGTGCAAAAACCTATGCAATTATTTTAAGGTTGATCACACCACACCATGTGGGGTTGCATGCCAAGAGAATAATGTATTGTGTTGCCTGAACAATTACTTTTCACATGTAGATAAATGACTGCTATTGTACCACCCAAGGTTTTGTTATTACCAATGTCATTTATTTTCATTTCCCTTGCTTTCTCATAGAGTAAAAAAAATTGCATCAAGCATTTCAAAGCAGGGTCATTTCCAACTTTAATTGATATGTCTTCATTTGTAATACGAATGAGAGGACGCTGCAGTTCAAATTCTATAAGATGTTGAACATTACATTAGCACGGTCACCTATGTAGGACAAGGTAGAAGATCAATCAGGACAGAACACCTGCTCAGGTATTTTATGGAGATCTAAAAATGGCCCACCTTTGACTAAACGCTCCTCTGATGGTCTGCTTTCATAAGCCAATGTGTAATTATTCAGAGAATGTACCGCTGTTGCCTCTTTGAAACCTGGGGACTTCAAAGGCGAATGTGGGCCTTGTATGGCCATGCTATCTGTATGCCATGTTAAACGCTTTTTCATTTCTCAGCCGCGCTAGTAATCGGGCTTGACTGGCTGACCCACCCTCAGTCCCACCTCACTTCTCCATGTACTGCTATTTCCCATCAAGCCCTGACATTCAATCCCACCCCATGCCCACCTACAGATGTACTGTAGCCCTCATAATAGATGTCCCACTTTTTACTACTGTGCTACTATACTGTTGAAAGATGGTGTATATATATAGTGTTTTCTCATATTCATGTGATATATATCCCTTATTGTTCATAGACTGTACATGAATGGACTGCATTTACATTAAATGACTGCCCCCTGAGAGGGCCTCTGAGATGTAGTGGAGTAAAAGTAAAAGTACTGAAAATGGGAAATCCCCCCCAAAAATGTAATGCTTGCGTAAATGTATTTGATTACTTTACACCACTGCACTGGCCTTGTACTGTACTGTACTATATCTTCAATGAGTAAAAGTTTTCAGGAAGTGAGAGTAAATGGGGTCACTCTCCCTTTCATGTTCAAGTATTCTGGACATTTTCAAACACATTGCATGGATTGTTCCACATGACTCCATATGGGCCTCCAAGAATGACTGCACAGGGAATCCATTACACCCATGCATCCATACAGTACACCAGTGGTTCTCAAACATTTCCATGTCAAGGACCCATAAATTGATATGCATTTGACCGCATGTCAAAATATGTTGTGCCATGGACACCCATACCAGATTTGTCCTATTAAAATGTTTCCAAAATATTAAAGTCTGAGAATCGCCAATCTGCAAACTTTTGTAGATAGCGATCTACGATTCAAATAGCTGATTGGATATTTTCAAATAGCTGCTGTATAGGGTTAGAAAGGTTAAACTCATGTTGATGCTGTATCATTTTGCTGGAGACCCTCTGGAACACCCTCAAGGAGGATCTTTGAGAACCACAGTAGTATACAATTAACTTTTTACTCTCCATTGAAAGTCAGAAGCAGTGTTGGGGAACGTTACTTTTAAAAAGTAAAGTACGGTATTCCCGTTACGTTACAGGATTCCGCAATTAAAAAGTATTCTGTTACTTTACAAGTAGTGGTGGGCATAGATTTTAAAAAGAGTTAATCGCGATGAATCGTGATTAATCTCACTGCAATCCTGGAGTTAATCGCGATTAATCGCGATTAAAATGGCTCATTTGAACTCTCCCGAAGGTATTGAAAATATATGTGCGCTACCTAAACCTCACCAACACCAACCGTCGAGCACACATCACCCCGGTCTTAGCCACACTCCATTGGCTGCCCATCAAGGCCGAATAGAATAGATTTAAAAATCCTTCTAACTACTTTTAAAGCCCTACATGGACTGGCCCCACCGTACATTTGTGATCTTCTGCCCCCCAAGGTCAATGTGAGATCCCTGCGATCCTCTGACAAAGGCCTCCTAATGGTTCCTGGGACTAAGCGAAAGACAATGGGTGACCGTGCCTTTGCAGTAGTTGCACCTACTTTATGGAACGCCCTGCCTTGCACTTTAAAAAACGCTGAGTCTGTCAATATTTTTAAGAGTTTGTTGAAAACATTTTTATTTCGGAAACATTTTCCCGATGTTACTTGACCTTGATTATGTTGTTCTTATTTGCTTGTTGTACTGTAAAATTTACTTACTTACTTACTACTAAATAATGACCAGGAGCCCTAATTATGGATACAACTAGCCTATTAATACCTTATATTTCATATTGTGAGTTTGTAGAACTGTTCACAGTGTTGCCAAGTCTAGTCATTATAAGCTACTTTGGACTTGTCTATCTGTAAAGTTTCTTTAAAATAAAATATTGGTGGTCCTTGACATGAAATGGTTGAGAACCACTACTCCACTCTTTGACAGTCAGCACTATAGTTGCTTATTTTAGACATATCTTCTGACTTTTTCGGATTTTCTGACTTGATCTGGCCTGATAACATTTTCATAGACCTGGTTGCTTGTTTCTCTCTCAGTCACGAAATGTGGCAACCCTGGTCAAAGCTGGGTTGTGATCATATTGTGTTTGTGATGCATGGATGGATGGTGGTTTAGCTCAGCACACAGCTAACGTGATGAAGCAGGCTGATGCCGGACTTATCACTTATGGCTCCATCACTGCCTCTTTCTTTTCTAGTAAGTAGAACTTTTTGTTGGCGTTGCTGTTTACCATCCCTCTCACAAACTACACTGCACTGACAATTTACAATTTGGACAAGTTGTGAGTGCACAGTTCGGATGGCCAAGTCATAGACCGTGACGTATGCGGAAATGCTGTTTACGCCTGTGGTTTGTGGCTGTGTAACGTCAGTGACCTCTGTGTTTTCAACCCAACTTTGTGGGTCTGCAACTACTGGCCAATCACAGCAGGGCCAGCTTTTGGCCAGAGACACATGTAAAAAACACGGTCATCGCTGTCTGCCTTCGTTCAAAATGTACGCTTTCTGTGTGTGTCTCACTCAGGTTCAAGGTTGTACTTCATTTGTTACATCTTGTGTACAGGTACACAAGATGTTTTGGCTTCCTTAAAGGTATATTCAGTGATTTCACTAAAAAAACCTTAGGTTTCGTTTTTGGCTGTGGGACCCAGCCTTTCGTCCAATCAGGATAGAGAGTCAAAAACGAAACCTAAGGTTTTTTGACCCCCAGGGGTTAACTGGGGACAGGGAGGAACTCCTTATATGGCCAGCACACTCTATAGTAGGGAGGATTATCACAACAAAACAAAAAAATAAGTGATATTTGAATTAAGTGAAATCACTGAATATACCTTTAAGCCCTAACCACACCAAAGGGTCACCATACAACTCCTTGAGTCCAAACGGTTGCAAGGAGTTGACCGTCTCAACCCTTTAGTGTGGTTTGGGCCATTGAATTCCATGCATTGAATCACTAGGGTCAACGTGTGTCATTGTGCAACAAGACATATCACACCACAGGGACAGCGCTAAAACCATCTTGACCCTTTGGTGTAGGTAAACTTTTTGTGAACAGCTTCACAGTAGGTTATGTTCCATATAATGTATTTTAAGAAGTTGCAATTGAGGCTATGTTCCATATATACAGCAAATTTAGTTTAGAAATGTGCAAAAATGTATCATGATAGTGCAAGAGGAGGGCGAGGGGGGGCTAGCGTTTTCCTTTGCCCGGTTTCGCTTTGGTTCTTATCAGTTGGTTCATGTATCTGATTGTTCTGGGGAAGAAGCTTCTTTGCTCAGACACACAGTATTCACGGAGAAACAACAACAGCACAGACACGTGGCATTATCAAGCATAATGTTCAGTATAAATTAAAATATGATGAACTGGTGCAGTAGCAGGCTAGGAATGTTTTTTATCTTCTTCCATTACCGTCCTCAGGGTAGTTAGCAGTCATGCTGTTTGCTAGTTGTTGAGGGTGTCACATTGACAATATGATTGTCAGAAATGAAATAATTGAAACGTTTCCGAACTTCATCATTGTCATAAACATATTCCCATATACTTTTATGACATGAGTTGAGCATGGTGTATTATTCTGATTGAGGCTTTGTGTAAGCAAATGAGCACAACATATGCTCCAATGTGAATATGTTAATCAGTTTGTTTGCCAGTTGGTCGGCAGGCGCCACTCTGTGTCATTTTGCGTCTCTTGACATTTCCGTGGCATAAAATGTTTCATGCATTTTTATTCCTGTTTTCCCATCCCCAACCCCCCGCCCCCACCCCCTGTTCTTTTGCTTCTTTTACCACTGCCCCCAGAATTCATAAATAATGTATTTATTTATCACGGAAATCTGTTTTGGAATTAGAGACTACCCTCACTTCAAAGACAGGAAACCTTTGATATGTTTGACTCTTGCAGAGTAGCCACTGGATTTATTCAGTTTATGCAAAGCACCTCCAGGGTAATAAAGGTGGCATTTGAATACATTTGACTGGACTAAATCATATAATAAAGCCAGTTTCTACCCTATATCATTACAGAAAGGAAAAGCTAATCCCTCAATATTAATGGATCATTTGGCAAAAGAAAAATGTTGCGCTTGCTGAACTGACAACATTGTACAGCAGTGATTAGCTTATGTCTACACGGGTAATGACTTATAGCTTAAATTGACTGGGGAGGAAAAGAATACTGGCTCCCAGCCTGACCTTTTTGTTCTTAGTAGCTGAGTTCAGAATGGAGCGTCTTTGGGGAATAAAATGATTCTTTTTAATGTCTTTCTTCAAAACACCCCACAATAAATGAGATAAAGCCACATACATTAAGAGGTGCCACAGCAAGTGAGTGTGTGTGTGTGTGTGTGTGTGTGTGTGTGTGTGTGTGTGTGTGTGTGTGTGTGTGTGTGTGTGTGTGTGTGTGTGTGTGTGTGTGTGTGTGTGTGTGTGTGTGTGTGTGCGTGCGTGTTAGCTAGGTGATAATTAATTAGCAACCTGGGAGATATGACTGGCAGGGTTGGATGGCACAAGGTGTTGGCCAAATGGAGAAGAAGCAAAACAGCTTCAAGGCTTTGGAGGAGTCTCATTTACTGGCTCAGAATTACGTTTACATGTAACCATTCAGATGACTGCCCCCTGAGAGTGTTACACAACACACACGCGCACACACATGGACATGCACATGCACACACAAAGACCAATGGTTTCATATGGGGCTCCACAGGAGCTCAACTCTGTACTTGTGTTTCATTCAGCTTCATACAGTCGCTGTCCCTCCCTAAGCCTTGTACTGTATCTTCAATGAGTAAAAGTTTTCAGGAATTTTCTAGAGAAAATGGGGTCACTCTCCCTTTCATGTTGAAGTATTCTGGACATTTTCAAACGCATTGCAGGGATTGTTCAGCTTAGTCTCAGGGCCGCCGCACAGCAGCAATGTCTAAATTATACTTGGTGGTGTCCCACTGCCGAAAATGGAGGATCTACAAACTCACAGTGTGACACATTATGACAGGGACAATGTCATACGACAAAGTATGAGTCTGAATCTTAGGCTTAACTGGGGCATCTATAAACAGATCTACAGTATACTGTAAAAGAAGCAAAGTGAAGTAGAAGAGTATTTTTGCAGGAACCAAAGTAACTGCAAAAGTGAAAGTTTGCCTGGAATTTTAAGTAATTCTATTCCATCAGAATATGTCTACTGTACTTCTACAGTAAGCCAAGAATTTGTCTACCACTGGGATTGCCTTCCCAGGCTCTCTGGCGGAGTGATGCTTCTAGTGGACAGCTAATTATTTGGTCAACTTAACACTTAGCTTGGTCTTGGTAAAAGATTCTAGCTAACATGACACACTGTAGACTTTCGTTGTAATTAGAAGTGGAAGAGCGACCACGGGGGCCCATGTATGGTCACTTTCAGCATAGCACTTAGCGGCAACGGAACATTTAGCCTATTTTAGACAAAAGAATCCAGCATAGATTACATGACACATTCTGGACTGTCTTTGGGATTGAGTGTATAAGGGCCAGCCTATAGGACCCCACTCCTGTCCAGTCCCTGTGGAAGAGTGATGTTTTCTCCCTGGACAACTAATTATCCAGGTTTGACCCTCAGCTGTCTCCATGTAGGATCCTATTAGGGAGCCAGCAGGTTGAAATCACCACCACTAACCCCCCCTCGACCACCACCACCACCACCCTTCCATCGTATATATTTATTTCCCTTCACTTCCTGCTTCTGAATATTAAGAATAGATTTTTACATGTATATGTGTGCAGGGATGGGATTGATGGTGGTGCTGTTTGGGGGAGTGGAGGAGGTGGAGATGCTGATGGCTGAATGGCGGGCCTGGAAATGACGAGCGGGCTGACTGAATGCTTGTCCATCACTCCCCATTCACTTGGTTACAGGTGGTCTCTCATTTTCCCGACCGCCGCATATCTGCCTGCCTTTATATGACAGCCGGGGTTCGCCAATTTGCATGTTCGACAGACAACAAACGGGCCTGTGCATGTCAAAATAGGTGGCGGTGCGTGACAGTTTCTACACAATGCTGTCTCCTTTTGGCTTGACCCTCGACCTCGCGCCATGTCTCCTTTCATAATCAGGGGAAGGGGAAGACGGGGCGAAATCAGCCAGCCTGCCTTCCTGCCTCCTTCTGCTGCTGCTTCTTTGGAATAAATCTGATACCAATACCATTAGCTATGCTTTTTCGCTTTTCACCTTCTCTTCTCTCCTCCTCTGTTTTGTTCCGCCTTGCCATTTCTGTCTCTCGCTCTATCTTTGTCTCCACTCTCTCCACTCTCTCTCTCACCTTACTCTGTTTAGCCATGACATAAAAGCATTCAAGTCTTTTAGAGTGGCACGTCTTGGTTTCTCTTTTACGAGAATGACATTCAGGTTGCTTTTCAAAGAGAGATAATGAGATCTGTCTTGTGTTGCTCCGGCCAAATCAGTGAGAACAAGTTGGATTGTTATTTTTGGATCCTTGTTTACGGTTTAGCATCTGACTTGTACTTCTTTAAGTTTTATTTTTTGGCATGTTTACCTTCTATTTCTCAGGAGAGTGTAGAGAGACAGGAAACCACGGGCACAGAGAGAGACATGTGAGACAAGACCAGGAGTCTGATTCAAACTCAGGTCCTCACGGCTCACAGGGAGGAAAAAGTCTGTGCACTAACAGGCTGGGCCAATAGGCACCCACTGACTTGAATTTCTTGACTGAAATGGCAATAGATTTGTGCTACAATTAGAAGCCAGCGCTTCAAAATGAGTGTGTATGGCAACCTATCAGTGGTTTAATCTAATCAAAAAACATTAGAGGTTCAACAAAATTACATAGGGATGGTAGTCATCAGATTTGTTTTAATTCATCCATTTGGTGTTTCATCTTTAATAAAAGCAAGATCTGCTATCACATGTATTCCTATCAGCACACTCATCACTCAGATTAACACTCCGATAGACCAGGAAAACTAATTGCCTTTAACACCTGTGACATTTCCCTTGCCTGACTCTATTTAATGAAGATTTGATATCTCAACCTAAAATGGAGAATATGGGGGGGAGAGAGAGAGAGAGAGCACTCTTTTATTACAAACTTCCACCAAATTGACTTCCTGTAATTTACACATGAACTTTCCTCCCCTTGTTCCTGTGGATAAGGGAATGATTTAAAATGGATCACCATGTAGAACTGCATATCCAGGAGTGGGGTTTTATATTTAAGCCGTAATCACACCATTGGGTCTATTAAGTCTAATACTTTACATATTTAAGGAGATTGTTACATCATGAGCTGGTGTTGAACTGAGCAGTGTTAAAAGTCACAGTCGCAGTATCAGTTAGGGGTTAAGAGGAAAGGGTGTAGTGGGTTTTGAAGAGAGCTTTCAGTCATCAGCAGTACAGTGAAATAATCCTGAATTATATGCTAATCAGCAGAACTGAAGTGTCATATCTCAGTCTGGAAACTTGTGTTGAAGTAGTTTCTGTGATCAGAGCATAGTTGTACTTGGTGTAGGCCTTTGTTGAGTTACTTGCAGCTCTTTTCTTGCCACACGTGGCTTTCCTGGCCATAGGCTTGGGACATTTGTACTTAATTTGAATTTACATGTGTAATAGTTATCACTTCCCTTATTTGTACTGTATCTCATCATTGTTTGACAGAGTCACAATGGACGTATGAATAAGACTTTTCATGTATGTTTTCCTGTGTTCCTCCCATTAATAGCTGTCTAGCTTCAAAGTCAAAAGTTGTGCCACACATTGCATTTCTATGTATATTTTTTAGTACCCACTACTGAAAAAAATAAAACAGTACAAATGAAAGCCTCGTTATCGTAGGCTATTACATATGTACTCTTGTACTGTTGAGATCTTCTCATGTAGTTGTTAGGCCTAGATTCAACATCTGGATTCATATAAATTTTCTTTTTTTAGAAAAGCCATGGCTGTAAGGGCACGCAACCATGACACAAACAGTAATCTCTGTTTAATCTCTTGCTCAGCTCTGAGGCAGCCGGCAGTCATGCATGTAATGATAATTATTACTCTTGTCAACCTATTTAATATTAGCGGTGCACAAACATTTCATACAGGAGTACATCGTTGTTCACGACACGCATGGGAACTTCTGAAAGCCCTCCAATAAAGACGTACAGTACCGATTTCCTTTTGTTTCGTTCCTTTGGTTGAGAAGCCGTGTCTGACTCTGGGGATTACTTTTAATGTTGCCTTAATCCGTCCCATGGAGTGCTGCGTGTTCTGCAGTTGCATGGGGGATCACTGTTTGATATCAAACGGAGAAAAGAGAAACCTTAAAACCGCTTCAGATCCCTCTTGTGAAATGTGTTGTCAAAACACAGGTGGAATGTGAATGTCGAAACCGCAGTGTGTTTCAACCCGTATCCACCTCCACAGTCCTTGAGAGGATACACAGGAGAACGGAGCCGGGTCGGCTTTGTACTTTGTCTGCAGGTTTTCCCCCCTCTACACCTATAGCTAAAGTTGTCAAATATATTGCCGATCTACAAGCTCACAAAGCGTTGCGTTGCAATGTGTTTTAGCTTGGAGATCGGCTATATTTGGGAGGAAATTATCTGAGAATAGGGATGCTAGAGTAGGCATACAGAGAGTGATGTATGAGAGAGAGAGAGAAGAGAAAAAACAAAACCAAGAGAAACCAAAGCTCACACTTTCAATAGGAAAGTTAAGAGAATGATGCAATCGTCATTGATCAGAAGCAACATGAAAGCATGGGTGCTAGCAAGAAAAGTTACTATGCCCTCAAGTGTAGTCGCCTAGTCGGTGGGAAAAAAAAGTGTTAAAACCTGAACCACCGGAACTTCTGACTGCATGCCACTTTTAAGGCAATTCAATATTCCCACAGAAGGAAATTACTGTTTTGTACGGGTCCTAAAGAGTCAGTTCACTTCTGTTTATCTCCACATGATGCTATGTCACTGGCCCAGAGGAAACGATGGGCAATAACCGAGAGAGGAGACAAAAACAGTATAAACGAAAATAAAGCCTGCATTAGCCTAACAAAGATCCCAGCGGATGGAAATGTCAACTATTTTACAGTGCAGTTCAGTGTACAAGCCTTTGTTTTGTTCATAAAATGTCATAGAAACAACCCAATTAATGTTAACATAACTAGCTCATCTCTAGCTTGCACTCTTGTCAGCATTGTAAAGTTTCTCTTTTGCTGTAGTGGTTGAAGTAATGTTGTGGGAGGAACAGCAATCAAAGTGTGTCTTGTTTAATATAGAAACATGTACAGTTGACCTACTTGTGGTCAAACCAGTGTCTTGGTTGCATTGTGGTTTGGTTGCATTGACATGTGCATATCTGATAGCTACTGTATGTGATCAGCTAACAACTCATTAAGAGGCTATAGCCTGATTTATACTTTGTCGATGACATAACGAGCAGAAAAACATCTACAAACTCACAATGCGTTGCAGATGGCACTGTATTGTGTAAATGAGGTTACACTCACACACGCACACACGGACACACACACTAGAAGAACACTGGCTGCTAAAGTTATAATGTATTTCATTCTGTATTATACTTTTAATTCCACGAAAATTGTCATAATTCCTTTCTTATCCACAATTAAAATTATTGAAATGCTGAATGCTTTTATAAAAATAGCTTGGTACAGAATCCCCCCCCCCCCCCCCAATCAATCATTATGTTGAGACAAAGAATGTAAACAAAGAAATCAACAGTGTACGTGAGGGAGGAGATAATGTTATTCAACTGTCTTCCTGAATCTCCATCAGCGAGCACCTGTCCTTACATCACACACACTCAGTCTCATTAGCAATGACAGCTGAACATCATCGTCTGTGTCTGTTTGCTTCGCCTGTATGTATGTGCGTGCATGTGCACCTGTGTGTGTGTGTGAACACGCGTCCATGCCTGTGGTGATCACACCACATTAAGCCTAATTTATGCTCCGTCGCATGGCGATGTGTGCCGAAAATAGCAGACTTACAAGCTCACAACGTGTCACATCCGTTGTGAGCTTGTAGGTCTGCTATTTTCAGCATACGACAGCGTTGTGTGACCTATATGCACTTGGCTTTAATACAGAGTTAATTCTTTCAGTTGATTTAGATTTAGTTTTACTCTTAGCCTTTTGAATAACACACATTTAGTCTTAGTCCAATTTAGTCCTCTGAAATGGTTTCGTCTTAGTCTTAGTCGGCTAAATATCAAAATCTTAGTCTTTTACTCTTAGTATTAGTCTTAATTCAACGTTAATTTTTGCCAGAAAAGACTTAGTCTTAGTCTTTTGAATAACACACCATTTAGTCTTTGTCCTATTTAGTCTTCTGAAATAGTTTAGTCTTAGTCTAGTCTTAGTCGACTAAATATCAAAAAACCTTTGTCTTAGTGTTCGACAACACTTCACATTAACATTTAATTAACACTGCTTTAATACAGTCTAATGTACTCCACCCTCACGCCCAGTGCTGTCCCTCTCCCCCTCTTTATTAGGGTTGTTATTTATTTTGCTCATTAGCGTCCGTTTGGTGTCTTTTCCATTACAGAGAGACTATCCATGCCAGCTCTTTCCTTGGGGATATATAGTGGAGAGGCCTGTTGTTTCCTTGGGGATATAATAGTGGAGAGGCCTGTTGTTTCCTTGGGGATATAATAGTGGAGAGGCCTGTTGTTTCCTTGGCAAGATTGGCTCCCGTTGTCATTGGTGGAAAGCAACTAAGTACATTTACTCCTTAAGAGCAATTTTGAAATACTTGACTATTTCTTACTTTATACTTCACAGTCCACTGCATCTCGGAGACAATACAATACATTGTACCAAATGGCAAAATTACTAATTCAATGTGATATTAATGTGAAATGGGCCATTTATAATGCATAATGATTTACTTCTATGTTTGATACTTTTTCCCCGGTACTTTTGTAGTTTTTTACTCTAGTTTAATTTCGAATGCTGGACTAGTATATCTATATTGCGGTATTGTTACTTTTACATAAGTAGTGCGGCATGCTTCTCACACTGCTCTGAAACAAAGGCCCCAGCACTTCTCCCCTAAATATCTCCACCCTGTTCTGATCTGAGGCCTGCAGGACTGAGGAGGGAGGGCTCGGGTGGTGCAGGACGGGTGTGGGTGGGGGGGCAGCCCTGTGAGATGAATGATACAAGAAAAAAGGACATCGTAAAGCTCCCAGAACCTCGATGTGATGCTGTTCTTGCGATGGCCGACCCGCCCTTTGTGCCTGCCTCGCCCAACCTCGTACGCACAATGCGCATGTGCTGCTTGTGCACACGTGCGACATAAACACGCCGCCCCCCCACAACTCAAAGGAACTTCCAGAGCCCAAAGACAACATGTAGGCTCCTCTTGACATGCTCGCCGTCATCCTCTTATTAACTCTCCCCGTTTGAACAGAAGCACATCAAAAGTAAGCAAAACACATAATTACTGGCATTAATATAACGAGCTCTTGGAGATAAGCCACTCCCTGCTAAGCCCCCACCCCACACACCCTTTGCTTGGAGGGGTACGAAGGGAGCAGTATGACAGAGTGCCCATACAATTAAGTGAGCTGTTCCACCGACATGAACAAACATATTTAGTAGGTAATTAGTAGATCATTTCGCAGGTATGTCTGGCACGGGGCACAGAAGGCGCTTTCAAAGCAAATAGCAGGGAGTTTTTTTGAGGGGGGGGGGTGCAGACGTGGGGCGTGTCAAGTGCCCCGCTGATCTGACTGATCCTCAAAAGTCATTAACAAAGGGGCCACAACCAGAAGATAATGTCCTAATATATGAAAAATAAATAATGTTAAGATGATTTGTTTTAGTTTTAAATAGGAGTGCTACTCCTGACCCCCCCAAACACACACACACACACACACACACACACACGCACACACACACACACACACACACACACACACACACACACACACACACACACACACACACACACACAAACACACACAATTGTCTTCCCTTTTTAATGTTGCCTTTTTACGCAAGTGCTCATCTTCACTTCTGCCTGCCCTCCTCCTCACTCATTCCTTCTTCATTCTCTGAGGAGTGCTAGTTTTCTGTATGATGAGCTCCTGGGGGGCTCCAGTGTTTGGCAGGAGGCTTTGTCTCTCATACAAGATCGGGGGGTAGGGGGGGAGAAAAGAGACGAAGAAGAAACAGAAGAAGTAGAAGGAGGAGGGTGAAGAACTTGAGACCCCCAGGGCACTTCTCCCCACATTGTGAGGATTTGCCTAACAGCTCCACAAGAGGGTTTACATCTTCCTCTGAACACGAGGGGTATAATCACAGATCAAAACAAATTACCTATCTGTAGTCAGCAGAGGTGTCTGCCTGTCAAAAGCCCTGAGTTACATAAGATTTAAGTCTGTGCTAACTGAGCCTCTGATTCAGGGCGTGGGGTGAATTCTTACTTTGAAATGTTAACACTACAGAGGGAACCTGCTCTAAGATGCCGACAGTGCATATACCACACAAACGGACAGAACAAAGATTGACTTTTATAATTACGAGCCCGTCTCCCAAGTGACATTTTCGTGACTTTTGATTAACTAGGAGCAATTGAATTCTGTAGGTCTAGCAGTCAGGGTGTTAATTTAGCTGGACCTGTAAGGATGTTGCTGTGTAGTCGTGTGCTATTTGTGGCAAACAGACAAGAAGGCTTGTTTGTCTCATCTAAAATCACAACTGAATAATTTTGGCGTATTAGTTTGAAGGGCCAACGTCATTGCAAAAGAAAAAGCTTTTGGTCCGATTTCTAAACTTCTGCACCTTATTTTGGAGGCCAAGTAGGAATAACACTAGCTCAAAATGTCATCAAAACTATCATGTGAACCACTTCACCCCTACACTTAAAGTATGAGGCAATGTTATACCAGCAACTTGCTGATGCAATCAGAACTGTGTGAAAGTTTCATACAGTCTGGAGAAAATGTTATATGGAGAAAGCTGATTTACCACAATATCCACCTCTTTATGGTAGAAGACCTATCAGGGCGTTCAGTACACCTGTGAAAAACATTAGCAAGAAATGATGGCCTTTCACAGTAACCGGTTAGAGAATACATGGTTGATTATCCTATTGGGAGACCATTGTGCCCCTTTTGTTTGGCCAGTTGTGTTATATACAATATCTTTTACTCTATCTGGCCCATCTAACCCCAGTCACCACTGGGGAATAGCACGACAATCTGTTATTTATGTTTACTCGTGACCCTGTGGCCATGAAGTCGGATTGTAGTTCAAAGAAGTTATTTGGTCTTAGCCTTGTGGATAGAAGCAAAACACATCTGTTTTGTAGTGTTTTTTTACTGCTTTATGGTCAGAACTTTCGCTCGTATTTATTACACCTTAACACCGCTGTCTTTGTTCTAAATTGAATCGTTGGCCTTATATCAAGGGTGGCAGTGCAAAATGAAGTTGAGAGGGATGATACAGTATAACCATTGTAAGCCGCTGTAGTGGAAAGCCGATGAGGTTATAGGAACAAAAGCCATGCATCAACTCAACGGTAGCAAAACTGTAATTAGCCAAAACAAGTTCAGACATGGCATTTAAGGGTCTTCATAGAATGTTAACGAGCCGCACTGTACATTGTTGCTACAGTTTCGTGGGGCACAAGAACAATTAAAAGCTTCAATGATTTCATTATGTTTTCTTTCTTTCTTTTTCTTTCTTTTTGTTTCACAATCAAATGATTAAACTGCAATGCCAGACACAGTGGTTTGAGAGGTTGTGCTGCATGCATGTGGCCAAAGCCTTTACAGCCCTGGGTAGATATTTCACTGACAGACAGATGTACCTGCATTCGACACAGGTCTGAGGTATGCTACTGACAGCAGAGTCATCCTGGAGGCATAGATTAGGTTTGGTTGAGCTTTCTGTGTAAACAAACAGTGTCTTTGCGGGGACATCCAGGGCTATTATCAGTGGATTTAAGCCTCACCTTTGATGTTAAAGTCGCATGCTAATGCCTGTGTCATCATCCCCAGTTCACTAGCATGTGTTTGCTGATTCCTGTGCCACGCAATATTATCATTATTACTTTCTGCAGATAATTAGTCACTTGATGTGTTAATGCCATACTGTTAAACAGCAATAGTGAGGGAGTGGAGATTGCTGTAATCGTAATTCACTGAAGCCATGTCCACTGATGCTGGTTGCCAATAAAGTTCCTGGTCTATCTATCTTAACCACTTGAACCCCAGCATCGATATTCTGGGGGCCAAATCAAACAGCCAAAAATAGCAGATCTACAAGCTCACAACATGTTGCAACACGGTGCGTTGTGAGCTTGTATATTGGCTATTTTTGGAGAAGAGAGTTGGTGTAGATGAAAAAACAGAGCCGTCCAGCTTACTAGGTCTAGAGGGTTTTAGTGGTTAAGAACTTGTGTTTACATTTGAGTACAGCTCAGTGTTTGGTAATTACACTCTAATTAGGGCATCATCAAATGTTACAACATTTGACAAAGCAGGCACTAAGTACAAAATTGCCTATAATATACCATAGCTGCAAAAATTGCCAATGCTTTTATCCAGGATGTTGTGACGTGAGTGGGCATGTAGAGATTTAATGTCTTGCTCAATGAGTCTGACATTAAAGATGCTGTAATTAAAAGGCTCACCAGAATATTATAATATAATTAAGTTTAAAACCAAGTTTACCTGCTTTCATTAACCTACTACAGCCTAATTATGAATATAATATACAATTCATTAATAGCAGTGGCGTAGAATCGGAGCGGCAGGGGCGGTATTTCAGTCGCTTTACCGCACTGTTGGGACGAAAAGAGAGTTGAGCCAGAAGGCAAAGCTCTCTGTCTACCGAGCAATCTTCGTTCCTACTCTCACCTATGGTCATGAAGTGTGGGTCACCGAAAGAATAAGGTCGCGAATACAAGAGTTTTCTTCGACGGGTGGCTGGCAATGGCATCTCCCTTAGAGATAGAGTGAGAAGTTCAGTCACACGAGAGAGACTCGGAGTAGAGTCGCTGCTTCTTCGCCTGGAAACACTCTGGTGGAGCTGTTGCCCCAGCGACCCGACTACGGATAAGCGGTTGAAGATGGATGGATGGATAATGCCAGTTTTAATTAACGGCAACTGTGAGGGTGATGTTGGTATTATACAGTAGTACAACTAAACTACCAGTAGTAGTCGTCACATGATTGATTGATGGATTGATTGATTGATTGATTGATTGATTGATTGGCAGGTTTGTTAGTACAGGTATACACACAGTACACAGTGCAGTTATTACAGTCAAAAGTGATGCTAGAAGGATAACACAAAAAGCCCCACAGGGATTGTTTCCATTGTGGTCCATTATATATTTGGTATTACAAATACTGAGTGACTTAACCACATGAACTCTAGCATCATTCAGAAATAATAGTCAAACATTCTGTAGAAATCTACAGAATGTAGAGTGTTGTGATCTACAAGCTCACAACACTTTGCATTGAGACGCATTGTAAGCTTGTAGATCAGCTATTTATATATTAAATTCAGCCTCACTATGAATAAATAATGATTAAAAACAAACAAGCGTACACTAAACTAATGGAGGACTGGCAAGTTGTTATATTATGCTGTGTCAAATGAATGAGGTCTGTAATTTAGGATGAGCTATTAGAGACGTTTTCTAATAATGTCCTTTAAAGCACCCTGATGCATGTAAGACACGCTGTTGCATAACTACCTCGTTTATAGTAGGCATCAACGGAGTCAACAGGTAATTAACTGAAGTGCAATTACCCTGACTTATTAAAAAAAAGAAGGAAATGGCAGTCATTTGAGATTATATGTACAGATTTTATCTTCAGTTTGAGAAATCAAATTCCGCCCAAAATCTAAGATTAGCGGATCACAGAAGCTCAGGTGTTAGTGAAAACAGCCACGTCTGGCGATGACGCCGTCATTGTTTTAAATGGGCCAGAGTGAAAACCTCATTAGTTTTTATCTTTGAGCTGGAATCAGGGGCGCTGTCTGGCATGGATTCCCAGCAGTCAAAACAGAAAACAAGAGCTCACTGTGTGCTCTTTGAGACATCAAGGTGTCTCATCTGAATTGCTTTAGGTTGGAAGGAGAATGGGTTTACCCGTCTCTGTGAAACTGATCCATGAAGTGGATTAGGAACGGTTCTTCTTTCACTCAAAACAACACCGCTGGAGGAGTTAGAGCAAGAGGTGGATGAAGCTGTGCGTGCGTGCGCGCGTTTGTGTGTGTGTTCACGTGCGTTTGAGTGTGTGCTTGCGCATCATGTGCATCACACGAATTGAAAGGGTCGTGATCCAAAATGTCTGCTTATTGACTGTTTTTGTTTGAAGTCGCTGATGCTGTATTTTTGACCAAATACCTGAACAAATTCAAATGGAAGGACTTTTTTGTGTTTACCTTTTAGCTTTCCTGTCTTTACTGTACCACCAGCTGTTTGCATTTTTCACTATAATAAAGTACTCAATCAATTCAAAACTAACTGATTGTAGGTACCCTCACAAAAAACATGCAGTAATCCTGGTCTCTAAACTGCCTCCCCCTGGCCAGCTGGGGCGCCTGATGGAGGGGAAAGGAACTGGTTGGAATAACGTGTTCCTTCCACGCGCTACGTCCAACCAGGGAAACTCCCCCCTGTCAGGTGTAAAGGAGCAACTTGGACACTCAGGCATGAAGGAAGCATGAGTCCGTTGCTCTCCCCATGTCCCCCATAAATGGGGACTAGGTTGGCAGTTGTGTAGAGCCCAGGATCACATTAGATAATTGACACAGGGGTGAAAAATAGGTTACAAAATCATGGGATAAAAAATAAAAATAAAAAGATAACTGACCATAATATAAATTTGATAGTTGATATATTCACTGACCACAAGAGAAGAACAACAAGATTGTTCAGACAGGTCACTCCTTAATTTTAACAACTTTCAGCTTGGCTTCCCCACTTTGGACATGCCATTATAGGGAGAAATTAATGTTGAAAATAGGACCCATTGTGAGCTTGTAGATACAAAAAACAAAAGTGTATTATTAAGTGGTTAAGTGATTAACTCATTTGCCTTTGCCCATTTCGCCTTATTGACCCAAACTAATTGGCTAAGCATTAGCTATAGTGTTGGATTATAGGTGTTGGAATGTTTTGAATATTAGTTTGAGTCCACAAAAAGTTTGAAGCTTTCTTTTTATTCATACTAAGAGTCATCTTAGGAGAGCGGTCAGACCACACATACACACACACACACACACACACACACACACACACACACACAAGCGAGTGTGCACGGGCTCGCTCGTGCGTGCTTTCTCTCTATCTCTCTCACACTCACACACACACACACACACACACACGCACACACGCACACACGCACACACGCTTACCGCCTGTCCTTGGTCTGGCACCTGTTTTGGCAAGGCAGCAAGATGGCACTATAACGAATGAGGGGCATGCTAGCTGTGGCAACAGACTCAGCTCCTTGGCACACTCTGCAGAATAACCCTTCCTCCCCAGGAGCTGACACTGGAGAGTTGGTCATTAGTCAGTAATCACACATAAACACACACACACCAAACACAGCTCAGAGTGACTGATCTAACCAATGTGAAACAAGAACATTGTTGCAGTCTGATGAAACTTTGTATCTCTTAGAAGTCACCATAACTTAACAAGAAGATCGTGGCTGTGAACCTTTTTAAAATAGCTTTTGGACAGATTTCAAGACCACCGGGTTTGTTCGTGAAGGTTTCCACACAATAGCAATGACATGGCCAAGGGGGCAAAGCAGTGACAACCAAAAGTCTACACTTTACAGCATTGTTTCAGCCTGCTGCTCTCTTCAAGCCCTGGGAGGAAGGAAAGAGTCTCTCTTTCACCAGGTGGCCAACCAGCCTACTGGGGTGTCAGATAAAGGAAATCAGAAACTCAGCAGATTGCTTATTCCCAGTGCAGACATGATAAATGTCTGTCCATGCTGCATGCGCAGCATTGACCCCGTCCTGTCAAAACAGTCAACATTCAACAATCACGGTGGGGGGAAGAAAAACAAATAAATTGGTATAAGCACTATAATAATCAACACGGCAGATTCGGGAATTTAATTGCGCTCGCGGAGCTATGGGCCCGGTTTTTCATGCGAAGGCATTTGTGGGCGACTGTAATGTGCAGGCTTGTACACCTGGGCAGAGTTTCAGCGCTCGGAGGTGAATTGAAACACACACAGCAATGACACGATCGGGGGGCTGACACGTTCATTAGCACATAGGCAGATTTGACACAGCTGGAAGATGTAGCGAGGAGCTGCTGTCAAGGTCTTGGAATGCTGCAAGACTGGCACAAACTAAGGGTTGGATGCTCATCGCCGTGTCATAAGAGACCTGGCGCTGTCTCGGCTCTTTTTTTTCCTCCTCTCTCCCCCCCTCGTTGTGTCGTTGCAACACACTGAGTGTCATCATTTGCATGAGTTTGACACCCCAGTGTCTAGCGTCTTTGTCCTTTCCAACTCGTTCTCTCTCTCTCTCTCTCTCTCTCTCTCTCTCTCTCCCTCCCTCCTTCCTTTTCTCTCTCTGTGCCTCTCCACTTTCTGCTGATGGTGGCGGTGCCATCCATGCCAATTATGGCGGTAGAGCAGGTGGCTCCTTGCAGGTGGTGGAGGATTAATCCCTGTAAAGACTTCACTTCATTAGGAAATCCGTTTAATGTGGCCAGTTGATTGATAAATCTCCCGGACCTCTCTCTCAGAGTCCCCAGATTACTGCCAAGTTTGTCTATTATACGCTAGGTTGACCCTTATGTCAGCAACAGAGAGTGAGAGAGAAAGAGCGAGTGAGTGAGAGCAAGAGAGAGAGAGAGGGGGGGGGGGGGGGGGGGGAGAGTTTGTTGTATATTTCCAGTTGAAGTTATAGTTTACAGGAATGTTATGCTGTTTGCTGACAGTTAGGTCATTTCAATACGCTGTACAGGAGCTGGAGAGGAACTATTCTATCTAAAGGAGCGACTGCAAAGTCTTCAAATCCCTAAAGTTGTGACTTTACATTTTTACAATTTCGAAGTTCATTGTAAGTATCCGTATGAATGTCTATTAAGTGTCATGTTTAAAAACACAGACTTAATGCCGAGACCAATTTAAAAGCTGCTAGCGGCTGTCTGTAGTTGTTAAAAAGGGCTCAGCTTATTAGATTTAATACCATAGCACACGTATAAAAGCTATAACTACCATGGCATTTAAGAATTAACTGTAAGAACTTGCCCTCACTGTCTCAGACCACCCACACTCTCCACCATGTCAAGCCTCTGCGTTTAACTCAAGTATCACCTTATCTTACCCCTCTATAATTTTCCATTGCGGTATTATTACAATTACCCCGCGAGCTTGGCGGGGAGGGAACTCCCCATTGCTCGTGACTGTCTAGGTGCCACCTGAGGGCATGCGGTCTGGTTGGATTTGTGAAACACTGACAGACAACCCCCTTCATCAAGCCTGTCAAACAAGGATGACAAATGCGTCTCCACATCCCCAAGATGCCTACAATATTTAAAGCCATGAGAAAATGGTGAAGTCGTTGGAGAATAGCCCCTCCTGGCAGACGCAAAGTTCAAGCCGCGTCAGGCTGTATCATTCTCAAATTGTGAGGAGAGCCTTTGAGTTGAACCTGACGGCACGTTGACTTAATGATTCTGACAGAGCATATATGGTATCTGTCTCAGGTTTCCACGGGGCAGTGAAGTGAAGTCAAAATAGATTTAATGAACACTGAAATGCTCATCGACTTAAAGGGGGGGGGGGTTTGGTTACATCGCTGTATGTCTTATGATGAGGACATTCAATACGAACCTGATTATTTTCCAGTTGTAACGAATCCTGTCACGAAACCTCCTGTTTTCATCCTATTGTAATTCAGACAATGAACCCCCCCAAAAAGTTATAAATAATTAAAAAGCAATTTTCATGGCTTCATAGCCATGCATTTCCTGCACAACACACATTTGAAGCATATCTTAGACATGCACACTCAGATACAAACACACACATGTGCGCACGCGCGAATACCGCCTTTGAATCAGTATCACCTAAAACAATAGCTCCAAGATACAGTCTGGCTATCAGGCAATCAAACATTAAGTCATTCTTCTCCCAGCTGCTACCATGCATGTAACTATTTGGCTTTGCCCGCTGCTCGGGGCCTTGTCAAAATATGACAGAGGATCGCACCTTTTCTTCCTAGGGTGAGTGCTTTAATTACAGGGTGGCTCGGAGCCTTACCACATCACTACAAATGTCAGTCCAAAGTTCACCGGAATTTGTATGAACGAGATACTTGCCTGAACAATATGTCTCATTGTTAGCCAACAGAATATTGTTATACGCTCAAATTCTTGCATTTGAGGTCCCCCAACCCAAAACCCCCAGACCCTGTTTTTTTCTTCTTCCTCTTCTGTATATGACAACTCTGTCTGTGCATCATTACTCATGCTCACTATCACGTTTCTTTAACAGGCCATGGCATCGGCACTTTGATATCTAATATTTTAATTGCCGCAGGGCCATACATCTTGCTGTCCCTTCGAACAATAAGTGGGCTGTGATACAATATGCAGGCTTTTGGGATGAGATAAGTCAGTGCAAGCAAGCACAGCCAGGTAC
The DNA here is from genome assembly GCF_964188405.1 of Protomyctophum parallelum. NCBI lineage: Eukaryota > Metazoa > Chordata > Actinopteri > Myctophiformes > Myctophidae > Protomyctophum > Protomyctophum parallelum. The sequence continues at coordinate 36,321,789 of NC_139698.1, forward strand.
CATCCACAAGGACCTAGGGCGGTCTGGCTGAATGCGTTCAGGTAGGAATTCATAACTGTGGTTCGCCACTCTGCAATCATTTCATAAAAGGTTAATAGTTAGAATAATTAGAATGGAAACATGTTCAATCTGTGTTTTGATACAAGGGCGTTGCATGGCAATTTGTAACATGTTGTGAAAATGTTGAATACTGTCTTCAAATGGGTTTGGTTTGACTGTAGATTGATGTCTTCCATAATTACAGTGCATACTTAATTACTTTCAATAACAATTCAGTCCAGCAAGAACAATTGATGAACAATCCTTATTGTACCCATCCACGACCACCATCTAGCAAAATGTTTTCTGTGTTTTTTAAATTGTTACAATGTTATATTGTTACAACTTAGCATACTGCAACTTTAGCATGTTACTATATTTCCTCCTGCTGTCTCCTTTGGCAGCAGCTGTGTCTTTGTTCGAACCCAGAGCTGCAGGTGGCAGCATAGTCTTAGAGGACAAGATATAATAGATTTCTTTTTTTAAAGGATACACAGGCGAGTGCGCATACACACATGCACATGCACATGCACACGCAAACGCACGCACCCACGCACGCACCCACGCACGCACGCACCCACATGCACACGCAAACGCACGCGCACGCACACACACACACACACACACACACACACCACTTAGCTCCCGTTGAGCTTTTCCCTATTCCTCTGGAGTGCACACTTTGACCTTTGGATATTTGTTACCCAGAGAAAGTGACATTGAGAGTCAGTCAGTGGCTCGCCACTCTGCCTGCCTGTTCGTAAGCAGGTGTAATAATTAGCAAGCTCTCCGCCCGTGATTTTGGCCGTCTCTAATTTGGCCCTGACAGAATCTGTGTTTTGTGCTATGTATGTACGTGTTACCTCTTGCATTTCTGAGGGGCATTTCTGTCGATGAAGGGGCAAAACGGCAGAGGTGCTGGGGTTTTGATATTTTCTTACAAACCATTTTGCATGTCATTACCATCAGTGAGAGAGACAGAGGGCTGTTTATGATTTCAAAACAGGGGCGGTAGGTTGAAGCATTTTGGCTGCAGGGAAGAACGTCTTTTACACTGATTTACCAGACTTGGAGGTTTGCATCTTATTATATGGACTATTGTTTAACCTCAGCTGTTTAATTGTGTGAGACTGACGCTGTTTGTGAGCTGCTGGGGTAAAGTTTCCCATGGGGGCCTGAGACAGAAGGATGGCTTTGCTGAAAAGAATCTGCAGGAAGTGGGGAAAGTCAAGTATCCGCTGTATGTGAAATGTGACACACGAGTAATCACACGCATCAGACACATTATACAGTAATGTCAAACAAACAAGTTCACAGACGCTAGGCCTGTTCGTTTTGCTATACATTTTCAGCAAAAAATGGGTGTAATAAGTACAAAATAATTAAAGGAATATACATATAATGATTATTATTTAAAGAAACACTGTTGCTTGCTTCAACTATAGAGATTTCTTTACAAGAATATTTTATATGAAACCACCGTGACACACCCTTCTCAAGTCCCAATACTGTAGGCTATAGTAGGCTAGTATAACCTAAAAGAATTGGGTTATTTGATAAGGTATACACAACTGGCAAGTCTGGCATGCAATAGCGTGCAAGTATCATTTATGGGACAATAAAATCAGGAATTATGGAAAGAAAGTTATATATAAAAAATATTAGATACAAGAAATTATGCCGCGGCATGGGCCGTAAATGTGCTTCCTTAAAATGCCTCACAGTATATATTGTATATTCATGTCCCATGACTGCAAATGACTTTAAAGGAAAATGTATCGAGTCCCCTCATATGCATGGCGTATATCTCAACAATTCACCGGGAAAATGTCTCGGGTGCCATATTCTGTCAGTCCTGTTGAATAAATACAAGTCCAAATGTCTCAGGGCTGTACATTGTCATTCATATAGAAATAATATGATTGTCTAAACCCCCCTCCCATTGGTGACCTCACGTCTAGCAGGACTGTTAACCTTTGGGTTGCGCTGCTTTGAGGTGAGTGTAGCTCAGTCTCTCACCTTGGCGTTCACCTCTCTGTAGCTGAAGCGGTGTAGGGTGAGGAGTGTGAATCCTCTCAGCACTGTGGCACGCGCGTGCATGTGTGACTGACGGACTGAGAGAGAGAGAGTGTGTGTGTGTGTGTGTGTGTGTGTGAGAGAGAGTGAGAAAGAGAGAGAGTTTTAGTGGACATACGAGTTTGTCTGTATCCTGATGTGCGCGTGTGTGTGTTTGTGTGTGCTTGTGCGTGCTTATGCTTGTGCGCGTGCGCGTGCGCGTGTGTGTGTGTGTGTGTGTGTGTGTGTGTGTGTGTAGCAGGAGGTGGAGGCTGTCCATCTGGGAGTAGACCCTGGGTGTTAAACACTGAGAAGCTGTAGGGGAAAAAAAACCTCTGTCAGCCTGGAGGACACAGCACAGCCAGCGCAGAGGTCACTGTGTGCACGCACGCATGCACGTGCACTCATGCACATGGGCACGGCGCGCACATCTACACACACTAGTTTACACACTTTCATATCCACACATACTGTAGGGTCTGTCTGTCTGTCTGTCTGTCTGTCTGTCTCTCTGTCTGTCTGTCTATCTCTGTTTGTGTATTCATCTCTCTTTCTTTCTTCCTTTCTCTATCTCTCTCTCTCTCTCTCTCTCTCTCTCTCTCTCTCTCACACACACACACACACACACACACACACACACACACACACAGACACAGACACAGACACACACACACACACACACACACACACACACACACACACACACACACACACACACACACACACACACACACACACACACACACACACACACACAGAGAGAGAGAGACAATGGGTACATCAGCCACATTGCCCTGCCAGCTGCCCCTCTCCTAGGGGTGGTATCCTGTCAGACCTCCGCTGTGGGGTCATGAAAACAGCGTTCTGGGGGATCATTTGGAAGCAGTTGAAACAGGGAACTGTTGACACATTAGGAGGAAGTAACACATTGAAGCGAAAGGGGATCATCTCTCCTGCTCACTGCATAGAAGCAATACAGTCACATATAAACACTAGCAGCCCTATTCTGGGCACGTCAGAATAGATGAGCATTGTGCAAAAATTGGCAAACATTTGATGAAAATAGATGATCTCTACAGGCTTGTATAGTTGTAATATATAATCTTGGGGAAACTAGGAAAAAACATTGACACTTAGAGGACCATTTGATATTTTTACACATTCGTTCCTAACTGTACAACATGCATGCTTTAGTGTATTTTTTTCAGGTCAACTTAACTAAGAAAGAAATATTGTCTCATTTGTACTTTACAGAACAGTTTTTGCAGTTGTAATTAACGGTACCTAGTATTTAATGTTGTCATAAATGAATTGATGAAATGAAAACTGATACAAATCAATCAATCAATCAATCAATCAATCAATCAAGCAATGTTTATTCAAAGCAACATCAGCTACAAGTTAAGCAAATGTTGGACAAGGTGAAAATCTCCTTGCACGCCATGTAAATACTTTGTTACATTCCGATACTGCCAAAAGACACTCATTAACCAGCGTTAACCATATTGTGATTTGCATGGTGTGAACTGGTCAATGAGTACAGCACATAAAAATATACGTTTGTGACACTGGCAAATTTCAGTAGTGAAAGTATATCAACGCTCGAGGCAAAGAGTAATCATTATGGTAAGACAGAACCACAACAGTTCACCAAGACATGCACACACACACACACACACACACACACACACACACACACACACACACACACACACACACACACACACACACACACACACACACACACACACACACACACACACAGGTTGTGACTTGTCAGCCTGAGATGGCTTCATCCTCCATCCATTACGTGTACACCCTCCCTGTCACCTAAATGGCCTCTGCATATTCACTGCAGGGCTTACTAGTGCTTCCTGGGGGATAGGACACACACACACACACACACACACACACACACACACACACACACACACACACACACACACACACACACATACACACACACACAAAGGTTGGCCGACTTAGATTTACGGTCTGCGACCGTCACCTGTGACTTAGCTCCTCTGAAATTAGTCACAAATAGCATATTAGGGCAGCTAATCAGGCACGCCTGAGCACTTGGCTTTCTTTATGTGGTCATAAATGTGAGAGAGTATATAGGTGCCCTCAGGCCTTGAGGTGAATGATCACCGTGACCTCCACTGAACCAAACCTCACATGCCTGCCTGCCTGCCAGGGTATATAGGCTCGTATGCAGGGACACTCCCAAATAATTAGTATATTACACTGTAATATCTTCAGTGTTTGTTTAACTCTGAGCGTGAACAAATGTAACCAAATAGACCCGTAAGGGTCCATTTGGTTACATTTGGTTCACTCTCAAAGGTACAAATCGACAGGATTTACACTGAGGATTTTGTTGTGTAATCAGTGTTAATTTCGTTGACTAAGACTAAAGACTAAGTTGACTAAGGTTTTTCAGAAGACTAAATAGGACTAAGACTAAATGGTGTGTTATTCAAAAGACTAACACTAAATCAAAATATTGTGGAAAAAATTAACACTGCATGTAATATAGGCTTTGTTAAACTAAAGAATGTTGCATTGCAACATTATTATAAAAGTATTCTAGCTACAAATTCGTTCAAATCTTTGTTTACACATCTGGAGTGAATCTGAGATTGGGTAATGTAATAGATTACTCAGCTGTGCACAGCGTTAAGCGGGTAATCAGTAACGTGCGATGACATTTGGAGGGCATCTACCCAACAAGGCCTGCTTAATCCTCGCACGAGAGACGGCGATGCATTTCAATGTGTGGTGGTTTGAGTCTCTGTGAGAGGACTGTGTAGGACACTAGTAACTTTGATGCTGCCAACGCGCCTTATACCTTCATAAAATAGTAAAGCTATCTCTTGGCCCCTGACCCGAGTCTGTCGAATGAACAGAGGAGGGCATGCGGGTTAAGAAATGGAGAAAGAAAAAAAGAAAAACGGATGTAGTGATGGAAGGAGAGTGAAAAAAGAGAGAGAAGGGAGGAGGGAAAGAGATGACGAGCAGAACAAAGGAAGGAAGGGGTATTTTCTTTTCCTCTAACCACACACTCTGGTCTCACCCCATCAGGGACAAAGTATGTTTTTCATATGACAGTGATTGTCCGTCGAATACGATGATTCAGAAACTACTGTTGAACAGAGCCCAGATTCCTCTCTTAATTGACTTAGCATGGCCACACTAAATCACTGTCTTCATTCAAGATAGCTGCCCAATAAATCGAGTTGATATCTCCCCCTCTCTCTCTGCCTCTGCACTCTCTCTGTCTCTGTCTGTCTCTCTCTCTCTCTCTGTCTCTCTCTCTCCCCCTTTCTGTCTCTTCTCGCTACCCTCTCTCTCTCTTTCTCTCCCATCTCCCTCTCCTTTGTGATTATCATCGAGGAGATGAATTTGAAATTTCAATCATAGAGTTGTTAAATATTGATGGGTCTTCTAAGCTGCTAACGAGGTCTCGGGGAGGACGAGGAAATGGGCCCTTCTGCCGTCCAGACCCAGCCTTGTAGCAGCTCAGGCATCTACAGGGAATCCAGCCAGGTCAGGAGGTCATTGTACCGAACCAGAATCCACTAACTTTGAAGAGATCTTTTTAATGTCCTGCCAAGGCTGCTCTCCTTAACATCAGCTTTTACCGCCTCTTATCATATATTACCATAATACAGAAAGTGCCCCAAAAAAAAGAAAATGTTCTAATTATGCATTATGTAGAGCAGTCTTCAGCCGCTGTTTTAGATGTGTCATTTATAACGAGAGCAACGGTGGGTGATTTGATATGATAATAGAAATCTTTAACTGGGTCTCAGCAGACCTCTTACGTGTCAGAATTGATCAGTGTTGAGCAGAATAAGTGCCTCCAGGCCACCGTAGACCAAGGCTGCTCGCAGATAGTTCAATATGCTCGACTATAAAAACAAGATGGGGCTTCTTTTATTATCATCGCTGCCGGAATGAACTCCTGCCATCTAATCAAATGTTACGTAGTACAACGGGATGGGATTGTTACATCTTACAAACGATGCCCCGCCGAAATGACATTTGTCTCCAGCAGGGTCACATTAATGGCTCGTTTGCTTGTTGGGCCTGAACTGAGACACCGTAACACTGACGGATAGGACGAGAAAAGCATATTGTTGCCGAGGCATTGCAGTCATATTTCTTATTTCTTAATAGTTACTTATTTCTTATTTCCATTTGGAAATTTCCGTTATGGAACTTTGAAGGTAACACTTAATTGCATTTTGGCATCACAATTCTACATTTTTATCATAACTCCTCTTAGAGGAGTTATGATAACAATGTAGAATAATGATGGCTTCCCATATGCACACATTCAATGGTCAAAGCCAGGTTTTAAACTTTTCTTCTCATCTATTCTCTTAGTCTGTGGCTCGATACGCAGCTAGAATACAGACGATCCATATATAACTGCATCTAAAGGTGGGAACTTGGACTACCATAGATGTCAGCGATGATAACACAATGAAAAGCACTTTGGAAGTATCTCCTACTGCCGCACTTAGTCTCTTGGCTGTGGTTTGATCAAGACGGAATAAGATGGTGACTTTTCAATTCCAGCCATAATTTGTTTCTATATTACATCCGTGGGACTGAGCATGTGATGGAATTTTTCCTATCTGTAGCCGAGGCAGCGGGGAAGCTGACGATGTCCCATAATAGGTTATCACAAGCCATATCTTTTGCAAAATAGAAACCCAACACATGTACATCTGTGGCCTAGTGTCAGGGCCTTAAATATACATCAGAAATGCATTACATTTGCTGATTGCTATTCTTTTCCAACAGCGTGTCAAGCCCCAAATTTATTTTTGTTACGCAGACTCCCGATTACTTTGAATTACTTGTAGCCCCGTCTTGACAGTGAAGGCTTGAGGGGAGTGACAAGATTATATTTATTTTCTGTGTGCGTGTGTGTATTTGTGGCGGATATGTCAGTGTTTTCTCTTAGATTGTATGAGGTCCGTCAGCTGGAGCCAAACCCCCTCATATTGTATGTAATTTATTGGACTCGCATATCGTAGATACACCGTCACTGAAACACTGATCAGATCTCCAGAGCATCGTTGTCTCTGCCAGGAAATGTAGTCGACACAAAGTAAAAGCTTTATTTGATTGTTTCCTGGAAATATTGTTGTTTATTTCCAGCGGCACCACAGTGACCTGAAAAGCTGCAGTAGCACTCAAAACTTACCGCATAGGGTGGGGTAGTACATCTACAGTACCAACTTCTAGAAGAGAGACATTTCCACAGGGACCTGTGTGAAGTGGGTTCTTTTAACAAAGGACCTCTTATTTGTGTAGATTACTTTTCACACAGCACAGACAAGATACCGACTGAGATAAGATATTTCAGAATGTAGACAGGGGGATAAAGATGAAAAAAGAAAAGAAATTTAAGTACAACCAGTTAAAGAAAGAGACACAATAAGCAAGTTTCACAAACAAAGGCAAGCATGTCAGCTGGTGTTGGCCAATTTCCATTAGACAAAGCTTTTGTAAGAGGAAGACCAACTAATGATTATTTGGTTTCAAATCACAAACAATGCAAGCCCTCACACTGTATTCTTTTCCGTTGTTTCTTTCTTTTTCTATTTTCTTAAAAAAATAAAAGCTTGCCCATTCCTTACAGAATGAAACGGCCTTAATGAGAGCCCCTTTCGGACAGAGGCGTCAGAGTATCGACCTCTCCCGGGGCTGGGAGGAGTGAACACTTTCACGTGTTACTGTCTATAAATTTCTGCCGCTGACACAGAGGCCTATTTCATCAGGGGCCAGGGTGACGTGCCCTTCGGATTGATGTCGTCCCGGCCCATTTGTCTGTTTTACACTCCTTAGCGTCTTTGTGCTCCGCTAGATGTGCCGCCCCTCTCCCTGATTGGGTATTGACAACAAATCAAAGGGGATAATATATGGTGATGTTTGCCAGTCTCCAACAAGACAAGATAGTCGTACGGCGGGTCCGGCTGGTTTACATGTGTTCTCTGTGAATGTCAGAGAGACTGCGTATCGATTCCCCAGCGGACAAAGAGTCATTCTTTTTCAAGGGGCCAATACCTAGTTTAGTTAAAAGTGTCACAGTGAAGAGGGTTGGGGGTGTGGTAGAATTAAGCCATACTCGACATGCAATGAAAGACCCCCTTGAGTGGAGGGGGCTCTTCATGACTTAAGTAATAGACTGGGAATGCAATTATTGCTTAGCCTTCAGAATTCCTTTGCTCGGGAGGTAATGTGTATATCAGAAAAGTTTGTTTTTGGCCCCTGAGGCGTACTCAATAAATGAACGTAGCAGCACGCCCTGCTCTCTCAGACAAACACAGATGGAGACAAAGACACACACACACACACACACACACACACACACACACACACACACACACACACACACACACACACACACACACACACACACACACACACACTCGCTGAGTATCTTTGAAATGGGTTTTGTATTGATTTTTGTAACTACCCTGTTAGATGACGTTGTGCCTTGGCGTGTCATTTCTAGATGGCCCTGCCCCGAGCAGGTCATTGAGGTGCTAACTGTCATTTGGAGGGACAGAAAAGCAATCATAGCTTTTTCATTACTTACTGTTTTCCCTCCCTCCCGCCGCCGCACGGCTCTCTCTCTTTTACCCCCAGTAGTGGGATCGCTTGACATATTATGGTTTCTGTGATTTAACTGCACTCTTAAATTAAGTGCTGGAATATCAAGGTGTAGCTTTAGAAAAAAATAAACTCTGTGTCGAGGGATCAAATACCCTGGAGGTCAGAGTCATGAACTTGTAGCGTTGCACTCATCAATTTCAAACTTGTATGGGCTTGTTCTGCTTTCAGTGTACAGAGCAGCTACAGTAGGAGGTGCAGCCAGTGTTGGTTATGATGGGGTGTATGGTGTATGTATACAGTATAGTGCTATCCTCATGCAGGTCCCAATTCAGGGAGAGCTAGACTTTTTTAATTCTAGTGTATGTAATATACAGTGCACATACACACACACACACACACACACACACACACACACACACACACACAGACCATGTGGTGGATCTTTACAGCGGTCAAATAGGTGGCCAAGGTTACCTTTAATTGTCTTTTGTTTTGTTGTCAGTGTTGGAATCCAATTCCATATTAACAGAGCATATAGCGCGTGTGTGCGTGTGCGCGTGTGTGTCTTCAATTATGTTTATAACTACCAAAACATTAGATACTGTCAACATAAATTGATTTTTAAAGGACAATACTGCTGTTATTGCATGTTTAGCCCATTGAATACTATTTGCCTAGAAATGAATGGAAACCAATGGCTTGCAGTAGTGTAAATTGTAAAGTATATGACTTCAACAGTGAGTGATATTGCATTAATGGACCAAATATTACCTGAAACTCACCGCTCTGTTATATATTAATTGCAGACTCTGCGTTTGGAAGTTGCAGTAATCGCATATCGTGATTGCGATTATTTTCCAATGAAATTCTCAGCACTAAACGATATCTAGAATCCACGTGTCTCTTGAATGTGGAAAATAAGAAACAACCCAAACAAAAAAAAAACAGAACAAACGAGACGTGAATGCAAAGCAAGCACAGTAAAGATCTCCTCGCTGCAGGTCTTTACAGTCTGCCATGATCTCAGGATGAACAAGAGCTTTTATATATTGATGCAAACCCTCTGTCCTGTCATGTGAGATTACCACATTTGCATTGAGGGGTCGTGATGCTTCGGCTTTCTATCATCGGTACCGGGAGGGGGGGGGCACTGTGTATGTATGTATGGGCACCAGCTGCCTCAGAACACACGTCTGATAGAGACAATGGAGAAGAGGAAGGACGAGATCAAAGGCGAGTGATGTGTACCAGTTACTGCGCACGCTGCTGCTGCTGCGTGGCGAGGGCTCTCGTTTGGTTTTAATCAATGAGCCTGCTCAATGCCGTGGCCTCGCATTGACTCCCGTCTCTTTAGAGGGAACTTAATCACCTGGGCCATTTTGAACCCACGAGGGCGATGGAGGAAGGAGGGTGATGTCACCGCCTCCTTGGGTTACAGTAAGTAAGAGCTCGGGAAGCAGGCCAGGCCAGGGGGAAATGGTCACAAGTGATTGGTGCAAAACCTCTTTCATTTACTTTAGCGAGAAAGTTCATTTGTTCTGAGTGTACGGTGGAGCAGGCGTCCATTTTATGCATACAGTGTTGTTTTCAGGAGAATTTATTACAAATACACGCACTGTGCTCCGGGTTATGGTTGATGGTCCAAGCTGTGAATCATTGACGAATCCATCATCTTGTTTGATTTGGGGCAAGAAATTGATGCGAAGACGACTTCTCCAAAAGGCCAAAGTAAAACTTTGCGACTGACTACACGCTGCACTCAGTGGCGTGTTACACGGGTCACCTTCCCACTTGGCTACGCATTTATTTATGAGTGGAAGAATGTAAGAGAGGAGGAACAAAGAGATCACACCGGCATGCGTCTCCTCCATGCAGCCTCCTCCTCCCGCCTCCATCGCCTCCAACGATGTCCAGTGGAGAAAAAGAAGAAAAATTGCACTGGCAGATTCATAATGTCAGTATAACGGCTAGGCATAAGGTTAGGCTTTTACATCATATGCTCAATGTGACCTCATTACTCCCCATCAAGTCATCCATCCAGACGTCCCAGGGACCAGGGCTATGGCCCCTCAAAACCCCCTGAAAGACGTCCCAGGGACCGGGGCTATGGCCCCTCAAAACCCCCTGAAAGACGTCCCAGGGACCGGGGCTATGGCCCCTCAAAACCCCCTGAAAGCCCTCTAGAAGCTGCGCTGACGCCTGCATGCCTGCCCATACGCCCCCACCCCACCCACTCGCACACACACACTCGCACGCATGCACACATGCACACACGCACGCATGCATGCACGCACGCACGCACGCACGCACACACACACAAATGCATGTATGCAGTACGCATGATGTCCTGACACAAACGCACACACTCGCACACTCGCACACGCACGCACGCAGACACACACACACACACACACACACACACACACACACGCACACATTTCCTGCTTTCACTGGCACATTCACAAACGCATAGACACTCAACGGCCCGGCATGCACTTAACATACTCACACACCAGTAGCACGCATACACGCGCACGTGCCCGCTCACCACCCTTGCCTGTCCGGCATGCCACGAGAGGATTGCTCTCCATTCCACCGAAGGTGTTATGGGCTGTTATCAGCAAGACCATTCCATGGATGGCTGCCCTAATTGAGAATAATGAGGGTCACATTGAACATATGGTCGCTGTTGTGTCCCCTTTCCCCCCTTCTTCTCTCCTTCTCACTCTCTCTCTCTCTCTTTCTCTCTCACTCTCGCTCTCTCTCTCTCTCTCTCTCTCTCTCTCTCTCTCTCTCAAAAAAGGTTCAGTCAAACTCTTAGCCAAGCGATGGTCTGTGTGTGTGAGAGAGAGAGAGAGAGAGAGAGAGAGAATCTACAAAGGGCATCGCTGAAGTTTCTTCTTTGGTGAGTTGATGTCCACACACTCAGCGGGAAAGGGCGGTGACTCAGTCAGTCAGTGGGAAGCAGAATGCTAACCCCTCTGAGACAAGAGGCGGTGGACTCACTGGCCTAAGCATTGTGCTGATATCAAGTTCCTTTGTTCTACGGGCCAATATGGGCATTTGCTCTCTCCTCATTTACCACACAGCAGCTCGCTTTGTCATTGAGAGTTGAAGAATGGAAGCGCCAGCAAATTTCGAGCATCACATGCAGCACAGACAGACGGTCCTCGGTCCATAAGCCAGATTTACAGTGTACAGTACTTAGTTGCGCACAGGTCTGCTATTTTTGAGTATATAATTAGCCTATACGCACTGAAATAGGGGTTGTTAATATAACTCCTGTAAGGGTCCATTTTATATATATTTTATATAAGGGGAAGAAGAAAAAAGAGAAAAAAAAGATACATGGTGTGATTTGACCCAGTGTCAAAATGCAGCCTCTACTGCCTTTTTTTCTTCTTTTCTTTTTTCTTTTTTTCGCATGTTATGTGGGACAGAGCAGGAAGAAGGATATGATTCAGTGGCGGATTAAATGTGAATGGCAGTTGGAGTCGAGGACTAAGTTTACAGTTCTCAAAGCAGTTATGTGATCTGGTCGGATTTCAGAATAAATCTTAGTAGCCTGCCACTATCATGTCATGTCTTTAGTCATTCAATATGTCCATGGAGGAGATATCTAATGTACACAGTAAAAAAAAAAAAAAAAATCTGCCCAACTTGTGCTGCACCAGTGGAATGTCCCACTTTATCAACATGGACTCATGGTGAAATAGAAGTCCTGGTGCTGCTGTTCCAGGCTAAAAAACAGAAAACTTCACCCTGCTGAGACCTCTCACTTCCATTCTTTTCCACTGGTGTTTTTGCCTGCCCCTCCCTGTGTTCACAATCTAATATTTCCTGAGAAGATATCAGTTCTATATCACTACTGGATCTATCATTGTGCTGTCCATGATGATGTAGCTGTAGTCAAACTGACACCTGTCACAACAGTGTTTCTTTTTGTGAAATGACACAACGAAGCAACACAGTCTCAAACTAACATTTGTCAATCTGAAAAACAATTGACTGCTTCATTCCGTGTGACACACAGAATGCCAAATGTCCCTTTAGAGGAAGTGCATTCTCATGACATACATCTCTGTTTACATGGGAGTCATGCTGATTGGATTTAGATGAGCTAGTAAGGAGGCTTTATGGGCCCCCCAATAAAACTGTCAATTGATTTGCTGGCATCTCAGTTACTTGTGTAACGTCCTTAGGACGGTGGATTTATGATATCTGTGACCTAGTTGCATTGTCACTGTGCCACGTAGCCCAGGGATCCAGACGTGGCTCTCCGGTTTCATATAGAGAGTAGAGACAGGTGTAGGCTTGACGTCTGATGATGTGTGCAACATATGTGTGGACGGTGTCGAGACACATGTCTTCATGTCACTGACATGCTATAGATTGTTATAGTATAGAATCCAAGCATTGACATACCCTGTATGTATGTGCAACTATGTGGGTATGCTATATAGTGATGCAACTATTGAATATTTTTAATTTTTTTAAATAATCAACTAAATCGATTGGCCTGATGAACCACAATTTTATATTTTTTTCGTAGAACGGTATTGTGCAAAAATAGAGATTTAATTATTATATATTTTAAAATATAATCAATTATCTATTAGTTTCATTCATTGTTGCAGCTGTAGTATATGCTACGGTATAATATGTTGCCATGCACTGTGGAAGGAGGACAAATTGCCAAATACATAATTTTACATTATTAAAGAAAAGAAAAGAAAAATCACGACATGATCGATGTTACTGTAGGCTACTGTAGGTCATTGTGAAACGCACATTACATACTTGGGTATACATGAATTGGATGATATCCAAGCCTTATTGTTGTATGGATGCTGATTATCGTCTGCGGTGACAATGGAAATGTCAAGGTTATTGTGCCCAATGCGACCAGAGGGTATTTCTGGTAAGACCGCCCTGATGATGCAATGCCACGATATCAGTGTTACTCGTTCGTTTCACCTCACCTGTTTGATCCATCTGCTATCTCAACAGTGCCGCCCTCTGCATCAGCAGCAGATATTTAGACTTTTAAACATAAATGCTAGTATCTTTTTCAATGGCAGATCCGTCCCCCACATATAGAGAAATACAAAACAACATTGTGTCATAAGACAAATGTAGACACTCAGTCCGTAAAATATTGCTACTGTACATTAGGGCTCTATTGAGGAAATTCTGTCTTCATTTGTTTGACCGATGAAGAATAAATGTCCATACAGCCCCCCGGACCATGCAGTGCAGGAGCCAGCCGTTGACATTTCTCCACTTTTAAGACACAATGAAATCTGAATATTGCTTCAGCTGAGCAGAGGCCCGTAGGGAAATAATCCGGGGTCTCTGAATAGTCCCTAATTGAATTGTCTTTTACTAAATAGAGTTTGCTCTAATGCGTACTCTCATCGGAGAATATGACAGCCGGCGATGCTTCTCATATCTGCCTAAAAGAGCCCCCCGATCCACAGGCCTATTAACTGTATTACCCAAACCAATATCCCTGCCTAAACCCATTACCCTGAACCCATTGTGTATTTTTGTCACTACATCTTTGCTCAAAATCCGAATCACGCCGTGATGGATGCTTAACAAGGCTACACTTTTATCACATATTCTCTGACCTTCAACAAATTGCTTTGCAAGTTTGCCTCCATGATTAATGCTACAGTGCTGCTATCTTCAACAAAGGATTCAGGGTGCAGAGGGGGGTCGTGTAGACCCACTGTTTTACTTTCTCCACGCTAGTAGACCCTAACCTTCATATGAACCCTTACCATCAGTCAGTATTTGTTTCTAGAAGGTACAATGTTACCAGTGGTCCTATAGTGCAATGGAGCGACTGGAAAATAGTAAAGATAATTTGGTAATTTAGAGAAAGTTGAACGTAAACAAATGTGCACATACTCCCAGATGAGGAATGTCAGTTTTCCAGGCAGGCCTTGACAAGGCGCAGGTTAAATACCTGTGTTGATTCTGGAAACAGCACAGTACTTGTAAAAAAGTTCATAGAAATGATAAATCTTTACCCCCCCCACCCCCCACCGCCTGCACTCCACTGTTTCCATCCTCTCGAGAGCCAAGCTCTCTCCAAAGGTGTAAATCACTTTGGCCTGCAAAGCCCCCAACGATATCTAACGCAACATAAAATATTGCAATATCTCACCAAGGAAAAACCGCCACTGTTTCAGCAGGCCAGGCAGCCCGGCTCATTTCTATCTAATACATTTATATCAGGATGTCTGTGATTCTCTTGTTAGTGAAGTTATACGGCCTGAGTATGAGGGGAAGCCAAATATTTCACTCTGATACTAAATGTTGTCGTTGCACCGGAGATGAAGAGCGGTGATGTCTTGTTTAGGGACATGAAGTGGTGTTAATGTGTCACTAGACATGACATATAATGTACCCCCTGTTGGAACCACGCAGTTGAAAAACATGTGTTAGGGTTAGCTTTTGTCTACACAGTAAGTTCATCTTACTCTGTACAAATGGACCCATTCAGGTACATTTTCTGAAAATAGCTGATCTACATTGATTGATTGATAATTTTATTAGACAATAAAATGCAAACAGTACAGTGTACAGTCAGCACAGAAGAAAGACCTTGCGGTCTTGTTTCCATTCATTCACATTAATAACTAGAGAAAGTGCCCCTCGGGGCACAGGTCTCCACCAGGGCAGGTCAGGTTGTGGCCTCCTCATGGCGCTATAATAGGCCAATGTGAAAAGGGTGACATTTCTTCTTACGCCTTGGGAGGGCAATTGGATGATTTGAGGGATTTTGTTCCAAAAATGTGTTTTGCAAAAATCCACCTGTTGGTGGCGCTATAACAGGCCAATGTGAAATGGGTGGGATATATTCCTCAGCCTAGTAGGAAAGATTGTTAAAGATTTCACATAAATTGCACTCTCCGTTCATGATTTGAGGCTTTTTGTTCAATATGGGCCAATCCTGCAAACTTTGAAACTTTGAAAGCCAATGTTAGCCAATTAGGATGGAATCTGAAATATCGGACAGATCCGTCTAACGATTTGCAGGATTTTTGGACAGAATCTGGAGGAGTATTATAAAAAAAAAAAATCAAATGTCTGCCTCCTGTTGGCGTCATAACAAGCCGTTCTGGAAAATTTGGGACAGAGGTTCATCGTTGGCATCCAGGGAGTGTGTGTCCAAAATTTGGCATCGACCGAGTTAACGGTGCCGGGGATTAGCTGGTAACAGACGGACGGACACACGCACGGACTCACACACACACGGACGGAGTGCAAAGCATACTCTCTCCCCATGCCTTCGGCCTGGCGGAGACAATAATGACAACAACAATTGACATATTTCAAAAAACATAAAATCTATGTACAGGTTGGAATAGAAATAAATGCTCACAATCATAGGCGCTGGAGTATTGGTCAGAAGGGTCTGAATGTCCCCACCCTATTGGGGGATGACTGATCTATTTATTTATTTATTTGTTTGTTTTTCCCGGCGCTGCACGCTTGCCTCTCGCTGCAATGACCATTCTGGCTGTATAGTCTAGTCTACGTGCACGTGCAGTAACTGCAGTTGCTCTCTCTGTCTCATCAAGGCGTCAGAAAAGCCAATACACAACAATTTATCGATCTTTGTATGTTGGCTGTAGGTGTGAGCTGTGTCTGCTATCTCATGACCCCCCCCCCCCCCCCCCCCCCCCCCCCAAACAAAAAAACTTTTGTCCCCACACTTTTTACACCCTGATGCCGCCACCACTCACAATGCTTTGTGAGCTTTTAAATCGGTTATTTTCATGTAACAATTGTAACAATTTCCCCAAAACAGGGATGCCAGGGTTAATGTTTCAGAGTGTACAGAACGGTTCTAAGATATAGTGAATCGTGATTAGTTATGGCGTGCCGTGCTATGAAGCTCATAATATGGTCATTAGGGACATTATAGCTGTTCTTTCAAACACAGCAGGTTTCTCGCAGAAGTTGCATACCACGAGTATCTCCTCCTTAGTTAGCTTTGGAGAGGTTTTCCTCCTCTTTATCAGAGAGGACCTGTGTCTTATCATGACTAATGCTGGAAATTCCTCCCTGAGATAAGTAAAAGAGCTTAGGATTAGCCTCTTGAGAGAGAGAGAGAGAGAGAGAGAGAGAGAGAGAGAGAGAGAGAGAGGAGAGAGAAATGGAAGCGAGTACGGAGGAAGAGAATCAAGTATGGGGTGGGGGGGGGGGGGGTTCTCCTGCCTCCTCTGTATATTTTCTCAGTCGTGAGGCAACCTCACCATTAGTGTCAGACATTCAGATTATCCAAGCAGCATAACAGGGATAAGTGGATTGATGAGGTGCTTCCATAGTCCCTGGCTGTTACACGGGGAGAGGGTCCTATACTCCTGAGCACCTATTTTCCTCAAGCAAGGCCAGAAATAATGAGCTACTTAACCAGACCATTCACTGCATTTCTGTCATATTACAGCTCGCTTGTTTGTTTATCCCAGACAGATCTATATTTCACTTTTTTTTTAATTGAATTACTTTGATATGGACTAAAAGCCCTCGGCCTAATGACATGCCAATTACAATGAAGACCTACTTAGAATAAATATGAATATAATACAGTAATTTATTGCTGTATTGCACAGGGAGGGCCTGGCTCCCATGACACCCATTGATTATTAATTGGTGCAGCAGCCTTAAAGGGCAATTAAGGAGAGCAATTTAAGATCTTCATTGTGAAGTTAAATGCCATTTGTCAAAGAAATTGGGTGCTCCTTACCTCCATAGCCCTAGATCAACTATAAAATCAAATAGATATTCTCTGACATAATGTATGCCATGCTTAAAACGTTGGCGTGGCCTGTATTGAATTCAGTTTATGTTTTCTGATAGACCGGTATACTTTGGTGGAAATGTTTGTGGTGTGCATAGTGATTACCTTGTGGCAATCTATTTTGAGCACTTCGCTTGATGATGTCCATACATTTGCATTTCTTTGTCATTTGCATGGATATGGTCTTGACATCCATACGGTAATGAATCCTCTCTTTCTCAATTTATTAATGGATCTGGGCCTTGCAGCTTGTCCAAATCCAGTAACATATGTTCTCTAAATATGCATTGATTTATTTTCGTCTCAGATAAATTATTCTCAAAAACAGAAGTGTTTTCACTGGCTACTTAAGTAATGACCTGTCTACAGCAAAGTATTTACTCTCCAGCTATTCATAAACATAAGATATCGGCAGCCATATGGAAGAATGTCTAGCTGTATTGGATGCAGATGTTGTGCTTGCTCAAGCTAAGCAATGTGGGAATTAGTTTGATATTTTCTGGACATTTAAGGTATCCGCTTATACAACTTGTCACTTAGGACTCTGCTGCTTAGCAGGGTTTCAGTACATGAGGCCAAATACTATAAGATAATGCATATTCTCAGTCATGAGTGAAGAGTGAAGAGCAATGATTGTTGCGGGATGCACTACTGTACTACTGTACTGTTTTTTATTCTATCTTATTTTTCTAGCTTTAGTTCTAATAATAATTTCTTCTTCTGTTTTCTACATGAATATAACCACATTATAACCATATCAAATGAAATGGGAGTTAAATGCTGCAATTTGTAAAAATGGCTAAAGATGACTCCTAACGTCGTTGAAGTGAGACTCATAAAATGTCCCTGGGACTCATCTAAAAGACCATCCCTGCATCCCGGGACTTATTACATTGAAAACCTATTTACATCACTCCACATGGTTGTTGATGAAATCCATTTCTAGATTTTGCTGGTGACCATTCATTCATTGACAACCTTAGCCTTCTTTGAATGTTCCAGTTTATTATTGAACCTAATGGGGATATATTCACAAAAAGTGAACTTGTTAAAACAACCTCTCTCCAGCTGATGATAAATTCAAGTTTCATACTAAATCAGCGATCCCTGCAAAACGCTATACCCTTGTTGACTATTGAGGTATCAGCCAGGGCTTGGGAGATTTATGTGTTATAAATAAAATTAAACCACTTGGAAAAAGAGGGGTCTGCTGCTTTACAGAGTGAGCATAATAAATACAAGAGTTAATCATTCTTCTGGTGCAGTCTGTAGTTTGTTTAAGACTCGGGTCGTTCACAGCATGTTAAAGATAGCAGCAATAAGAATTTTATTGGCTCTCAACTCTTAACAGCTCCCTTGTCCTCGAGCCATGGAGGATGAAGGAGACGAACTGTGAAAAAATCTACCAAGGTGCATATAAAAGTTAACCACTTAACTTCTATAAATAGTAAACTTCTCCTGTTTCGTCACAGGAGTAGTGAACTTGGAACCTCTAAAATGGGTAATTTATTCCTTGTGAGGTAACTGCAACGTAAACAACCCTCGTAGCTCAATTTTTCTTGAAATAAGTGGCTCATGTAAGAGGCGGTGTTCACTGTGTGACTCCTAAAGTAGAGTTCATGACCAAATGATTGATGGAATCAATGGCAGTTGCATTTGAACGTGAAAACCCCGAAAATTTAAATGATGATATTGTTTTGACTGTTGATTAAAAACATTCCGAAAGAGAATCTCAGGAACCGTGAAGAGTAATTGCTGAAACTTCATGATACCTTACAGTTCAATCAATCTTGTGTTATGGTTTCTCTGACACACAAATGTTCAGTTTCAAGGCGTCCACCTACATTACTGAGCATAATCCATGGTTGAATGAGGTAATAGAAGCAGTATGACCATGAGCTACGTTCCTGGAATTAAATTAAACTAAATAAACGACACATTTTACACTTACCCCTCCCCACAAACATGCACGGACGCACACAAACACGCACACACGAGTACGCACGCACACACGAGTACGTACGTACGCACGCACACACATAGTTTGCAATACATTTCAGTTGGTTTGCTCCCAGGGTAATGGCATATATGTTCTACTACACTTCATTTTACGGTTATAGTATTAGCATTATCTATAATATTGCAATAAAAATGGTTTAATTAGATATATTAGGTTTTTACAAGTTTGTGAACATGGCTTCCTTTGCTCCAACCGCAGCAGCTAGTAAACAGATATCTCTCGTTGTTCCTCTGACCTTGTCGTTTGACCCTGTAGGCTCAGCTGTTAAACCCAACACCTACTGGATAGCACACTGGTCCTTAACAACCTCCCCAAGGCTGCAATATGGGAATTACCCATACATAAACATAATTCTGATTCCTCTGTTTGGGAACGGTGTTCTGGTTAAGCAGGTGGCGCCGCAATGTTTGACCTTGTTTAAACCCATAAATCTAATCCCGTCGTCCATCATCCAGTCAATTATATGTCATTTGTGTTGTGATGAACTGCTTGGAGGAGTGAGTTGTGTCCAGGGCACGCTGCCGTCAATCTCAGCTCTCCTACAGTAGCTAGACGCGGACTTTGCCGGTGCCCTCAGCTCAGTCATGGCGCTGTCATGAGGATAGCATCCACTCTGTGCACTTCCTTCTCCTCCTGGAGGGAGAAAGGAGTGGGCATGACAGTGCTGTCACCATACAGTAAGGAATGAGGGTTCAACATAACAGCATTTCGTGGATGCTTTTATCCAACGTATCTCACAGCACTGTGAATGACAGTCCTGGTGCTCTACTCTACTTTACTCATTGAGCTTTACACAGAGACACTGACATATTCTACCCAATGGAGAAAAAAAGAAAGAAGATTTTGCTAAAAATTCACTTCCATTCCAGTTTCGGCTGGTCGTGACATAATCACCCACTCCATTCTTTACTTTTCAAAGCCGCCGCTGTGAAGTTGCCCCAAAAGCACACGGTTTCTCTGAGCTCATCCTTAACTGCAATATAAATAGCAATTCAACTTCAATTATGCTTCTGCTCATTTAACATTTTAGTCTGGAGAACATACAGTACCTAGTGATCATCTACTGTAATTGTAGTGTTCGGTGCACTCTTTGCTTAGATGTGTGAAACTAACGGATGTGTGTCATCTTTCTCCTCACCGCACTGCTACATTTCATCATCATGATGACATGGACTGACATCGACACTGAATCTAAGGCAAGGGGAATCTTGAGAGATGCTTTGTATGAGAATATCTCCTCTAATATTCCCTTTCAAAGGAATCGAGTATTAGCCTACATAAAATCTCTCAAAGTGCTGATTCCGATCACAGAGAAATGTTTCCACCTTTTTGATTTTTTTTTGGTATTCATTATTTTTTCTTATCCAACTGCAGTATACGGGCAGTAATGACTTTCTGGCAAAAAAGAAAAAGAAAATAAAGACTGCCAGTCCAGAATGATTGCTGGTGTTTTACCTAGCATACTGTAAGGCTTGATGTACTGTATACTTAGTATAGTTGCGTGCCGGTGTTGCGAAACTGAAAATGTACAAACTTGTAGATCTGCAGAAACTAAAGCGTGACATGGCACACAGCCCATAGTTTGAAGGACAGTGGGAAACGAGGCATTATGTGGGGAGTACGCACTGAGGCGTAAGGGTAAGACAGGGTAAGATATACAAATACTGAAGTCGAGTGCAGTTTCCCCTCTTTAAGACCTCCTTCATCTTTGTTCCGCCCTACCTTCTTCTCAGCTTCCAGTCTGTCACAGTGAGAGGGCATAATGGGCCTGAGAAGATCAACCCATCTAAAGTGGGATTGGGAACCTTTCACCTCCAAGAAATCCAAGCAGGGGGAAGCTTCAGGGCCTATAAATGCTCACGAGTGCTCATTTTCCAGGGGTGCTAATACCTCTGCCTTACACAATGAAATCCAGGGTGTTCATTCAACTCAGAGAGTGTAAAAATGGACCTTTGCAAAATGGGCTCCATTGTCTTGAAACGCTCCATGTCTTTTTGCCTTTTCAAATATATTTGATCTGATTCAAAGAAATACAATGAAAATAAACAGACTATACTCTATGGAATATGCAGACTCAACAAATATACCACACGTGTCAAATAAGGTTGGGTACTGCTACTGCAAGGGTTCTTATTAGATTACTTTTAACAAGCGTTTTATTGAATATTTTGTCAATCTAATCAGAAGGGCTATGATAAACTCCCTCAGAAGGGAATTGGACTCCCATTCTTTTTCAGTGTGTGTAATCCATAAAGCCAATAGAAAACCTCAAGGCATGAGAGCTTTAAAAACATTACCAGAATCGGATTGAAGCTGAGAAGCTACATGGTGAATGATGTTACGTTATGAGCGATTGATCAGTGTGTTACTTGAAATAATTAGCAATGATTTTTGAGTCTATGATTGTGTGTGTGTTGGATGAATGTGTTTACCTCTGTGTATTTGCCTTGCAGCATATGTGTTTGGAAGTCTGTGAAAATTAGAGAGATTCTTTACAGAGTAGTGAAATTGCTTCGATAAGCATTTCAATACATCTGGATGTCTTCTAAGATTTTTAATCAAATTGAACTTTGTTCGTTAACTAAGTTTCATGATTTTTACTGGATCAGCCACTGTGCATTTCATATATATTTGTCATTAAGGTGTTCTGACCAAAGTATCTTGCCTTTTATCATTTAAAACTGAATTTGAAGGACAACATGTGAGTTTATCATTACTGTACGCAGCACTGCTTGCACTAGAAAATAAATGCAGACCATGTACTCATTAATTTAGCAAAACCCTAATGTGCTTCAGGAATGCATTCATATACTGTAGTGTACAGACCAGTGGATCTACAAAACCATTTCCAAGGGGGATAGCATCCTCTCTACATACAGAATATATTTCAGTGTGTTTTCATTTGATATAAAAAGAAGAGAAGCTATGATACTGACAATCACTCTATACTAATTACTGAAGCGGTCTTTCATGTGCAACTGACTGATGCTAGAAAATTAACTCCCATGTCATTTGCTGGGTGTTTTAAAGGCAAGGGACAAACAAATTCAAATAAGGTCTGCCATTTCAAAGGAACTGTCCATGTAAACACACCATAGTACTGTTTATTACATATCAGGGGCAGTTGTTGATATAGCTTAAGAAGTTGTTTTCTAAAGAGTATAAGAGTAGTGTGAGGACTGATGCTCTCCGGGGAAGTAATTTGTTCACTTTCATTTCTTGGTTATAAAATGTGAACATATGATGTCAAAATGTTATTTAGACTATACAATAACAGTAATGTTGTGTGACCTCCTGTTCAGTAGTACAGACTCATCTGACAATATTATTTTTTTCCCCTCCCTCCAAAGCAGGAGGCTGGCAAAGGAATTTATGAAATAAGCCCTGATTTGGTTGCCGCATTTGTGGATAGCCAAAGGCAACAAAGCAACATCAACAACGGTCGTAATGTTGTTTACAGGGAGTCAATCAAATAAGAAATGACAAACCACACTGTCTGATTCAGAAAATTACACAGACCATTACTGTTAAATTGTCTTTATTGTTTGTTGGAGTTCCTTCCTTGTGGTCGGCACATTATTCTTCCACGAAGGAGGATTTGGGGCTGCAAAGTGGTTGTTGATGGCCCAAAGCGTTCATGTTTTTTTTAGTTTTTTCCCCCCAGATAACTCTACTATGACCATGACAGGATTAGACAGTAGTATGGACTTAGCCTGGGTTAGAGACTCCTTTTAAATGACATCACTGATGACTACTGGGTGAGAGGTTTAACTAGGCCTACTGAAATAGTAGTGTAACGGGAGTTGTGGCTGTGCCAAAATTGCTTTAAAGGGGCTGTTGCTCGTGATAATGTATGGTTCTCCTTGACAACATTTGATATATCAGACATGGACTATGCTGTAAAAACAGCACTTCGTAATCACATATTGTCACCCCTTTGTTTTCCCTTCTAGCATTGCGCAAATGTTGTCTTTTTTGAAAAAAGAAAAGAGAAAAGAAAAATAACTAACTGAGTTACTGGATACAATGTGAAGAACATGAGATTTACCCCCCCCACACACACACACACACACACACACACACACACACACACACACACACACACACCCACCACACACACACACACACACACACTAACCACTAACACAGTATCATCTAGGCTTCGGTACAAGACACAATAGTGGGGCCTCCGCAATATCAAATTGTAGAATCAGGAGTTTATGAGCAAAGGTTTCAGTGGACAAGAGGACCTCGGGGCCTTATAGCCTGAAGAAAGGCAATTACTTGTATAGGTATTATGGCGTGATGGATCCTATTCGCCGCTGCACTGAGAAGCATGGACAATAATGCTGGATGCACAACAATACCATGTCAGCTGAGGCTGTAGATACACTGCTGTGGCTGGGTGGCTTCTCGTGTATCTTAAGGCGTCCATACTGGAGCTACGCTCTTGCTGTCATGAGTGGAGGTTTCCCCTTTGAAAAACAACAATACCAGCATACTGTATGCTGTGTCGAAGAGACACATTCAATTCAGGTCACTTGCAAAAATGTTGTTCTGCATAGCCCCCCCCCCCCCCCCCCCCCCCCCTTCCATTTTAATGAAAACTAGTATCTCCCACTAAGCAAAAATGTAGCTTACAGTATGACAAGCCATATTCACCCCAGCATGCTCATTGCTTGCCTTGAAGAAA
This sequence comes from Protomyctophum parallelum, assembly GCF_964188405.1. Classification (NCBI taxonomy): domain Eukaryota; kingdom Metazoa; phylum Chordata; class Actinopteri; order Myctophiformes; family Myctophidae; genus Protomyctophum; species Protomyctophum parallelum. The sequence goes on from NC_139698.1 coordinate 36,346,050, forward strand.
ACCCAGAAAAACAGTATAGTAAAGAGTCAATAAATAGTTTTGGGAGATTTTTTTTTCCTTTTATTTTGTGGATAGCTATATTTGCACAAAGTCAGTGCTGGGACATAATACCCCGAATAGGAATAAAAGTCAAAGGAATTACACCAGTGGGACCATTTAAACCTGTGCCTAGTTAATCTTGAATATGGCCTACATTTCATAGCGGCAGACTGAATTATGGCCTGCACATATTCATGACGCTGGTGATTCGGTTTTTAGAGGTCCTTTATGGCCTTTAATTAAAAGTAGCATTTCGGACCATTAACTAATCAAAAGGGTGAATGTTTAAAGTAAAGGAGGTCAGTTATGATCTACTATGGAGATATCAAATGACCCAGGAAATCAATGGCCACATTTGTTTAATAATATTGCAGGAAATGTGAAGTAGCGACACGGAGCAGATGGAGGTAATAAGACGGCCGAGCAACAGCTGAAACAAACGAGAGACATCTTGCCGGAGAGCCGAGGCCGTCACTTTTCAACACACTGGATCAGGCACGACAGGGGCAGCCCCAAAGGGGGGGCCTAACGCTCACCCCTCTCCTGAACCTTTCATTTCTCTTCATCACGGAGCAGGGTGCACTGCTTTCTGTCATGAATATGACTCTATATATCCTCCACAGTACAGGCCCAGTGTGATGAACTCACGTGAATGACGCGCCATGTTGCTTACATTTTCCAAGGTTATTTATTTACGTTGGGAGAGAGGGGGAAGAGGTGGTCTGAAAACAGGCATGTCTGTCTGTCTGTCAGTGTGTAAACTTGTGGCAGTAAAATATGCTAATTAGACAATTTTCTACAATTATATATACAGCACGCACGCACACACACACACACACACACACACACACACACACACACACACACACACACACACACACACACACACACACACCTTTCCGGATAAAAACCAGCAGGGCTGACAAGTTCATCCTTCACTCTATCACATGTTTTACTGCCTGTTCCCTGACCACTCTCTGTCATTGTACAGTAGATGTAATATGTCCCAATAGAGCACCTGGGGAAGTGGTCAAGCTAGCACCTGGGACTCTCTCACTCACACACACACACACACACACACACACACACACACACACACACACACACACACACACACACACACACAGTCATGCACACATACGCTCATATAGATTGTCCTGGTGGTGGCTGCCCCGCTGCATAGATAGAATAACCCCCAGTGGAGCTGCTGTTGCACCACCTGGGTCTCTCTCTCTCTCTCTCTCTCTCTCTCTCTCTCTCTCTTTCTCCTCCATGGTTGTGTCACTGCCAATCAGGCCTGTCTGTCATTGCTCCAGCAGTGCGTGTGTGTGTGTGTGCGAGTATTCTTGTCTTACTATATTTGTGAGGACCATGTGTCTCCACACATTAGTAGATTTTGACAAATAGATATTATTGAAATAAAGTAGAATAATCTGGTTAGGGTTATAATGTTAGCATTATACCTTTAGAGATTATATTTAGTGGTCGTCAGAGTTCTGCCTAATTTAAACGTAGTTGCGCTGCTATAGTGTCGCGCACCGAACAGAGCCGGCCTATACGAGCTGTGACGAGTTGTGTTCGTTCCGTGAGGTGCTCATGAAATCTTCGACGTCCTCTCAAGTACAGTAATACAAACGCGAAGGCCAAACTGCAGCGCCCGCCTCACCCACCGACCGGAGTGGACACGGAGAGGCAGAGAGTGATGGAGGCTGCCACCTAACAACCTCTAATGGCACCTGACACCGTGTTGCACGCAGCGCACACCGCCTCTGCACCGCCCGGCAGCTGGGACCGGGCGAGGACGGACAAAATGGGCGGGGGGCACCCAGGGTGTACTGTACTGTACTGTACTGTACTGTACTGTACTGTACTGTACTGTACTGTACTGTAGAAAGTTTGCTGAGTTGGGTCTGAAGCTCTGGTCTAGTGTGTGTGTGTGTGTGTGTGTGTGTGTGTGTGTGTGTGTGTGAATTCCTCTGATTTTACCGTAAAATGTGTCACGTTTATTAAGGAGTCCTTAATTTCAGCCTGCTTACTGTCCTGTACACTCAATACAGTAAATCTGAAAAATAACTGACTTAGGTGATTTAATCACCTGAATTAAATGTGATAACCTTTTAACACAAACACACACACACCTCACCCCCCTGTCCTGTAACACTGTTTCCTACATGTTAAAAGTTTTTTCCCACTTTCCGTTGCTTCTGCAAAATGCTACCATGCGTCATGCACACACTTCAAACAGGAGGGGGGGGGGGGGGGGGGGCTTAAGTGAAGATGATCCTCGCTGCTATCTTCCTATGCCAACTGACACTGCTGGTGACCCCCGAGCAGATGTTCCTTGTAATAATCTGCAGTTGAGAGAGGCATGCACGCCAGGTGGAGATCCCGGGGTCCGCTCCCAAACGATTTTCCCCCTTATAAAACAAAGGGAGCTTTGAGGTATCGGCTTTCCGCGACACAAAGATCGGGGTGTGTAAGGGCCTGCAAAGGGGACTACTTTTAATACAATTAGAGGTCTTTAAAGACGGGTAGAGAGGCGGGCAGGGGGAACGGGGGGAATGACTGGCTAGATGACTCACTGACCGACCGACTGCTTGCCTGGCTGCTGGCTGACTTACTGACTGACTGACTGACCGGCTGGCAAAGTGGCAACAGCAACATTTATCTAGACAGACTCAGAAGGAGGTGATTTTCTCTCCTCCGTTGCTTTTTTTGGGGTACTTTTTAACGACACGCCGGCTGGTGTTGAGGTAAGAGGAAAGAGTGAGGAGTCAAGAGGAGAGAGTGATGTCGGACGATATGTCTGTAAGGCTATCTGGATCTGGTTTTAGTTTTGGGGGGGTGGGGAGAGGAAACGGACTAAGCAGAATGAAAAAGAGAGCGAGAGAGAGGGAGAGAGGGAGAGAGAGAGAGGACTGGAGCCGACGGAGCCAAAGTCCCCTAAGCAAGGGCACAGCTCCTGTTACGGCCTGCTAATGGAGTGGGGCTATTTCAGTAGCATTGATTGACTGCTTTCTTCCTCTGAGCGAGCAACTTTCTCATATCTGGGGGAAAATGGATCATAAGCACCCCGGCAGACAAGAGCGAGGTGGAGGAGAGGATGATGGTGGTGCTGAACACCTCTCTGTCTCATTTCTCTCTCTCTCTCTCTCTCTCTCTCTCTCTCTCTCTCTCTCTCCTGTGACTGTCTGGAAATGTGCGCGCGTGTGTGTGTGTGTGTGTGTGTGTGCGTGCGCGCTCGCATGTGGAGAGGTGTGTGTGTGTGTGCGGTGGGGGATGGGGGGGGTGATAATACAAGAAGTGGACTCACTGGGTCGCCGTGGAGTTCCACATGACACCTTTAGGGGGTGCAGTCATTCCACCTTGAGAAGCCAGCGTTCCCTCTGCTTTGTCATAAACTGTCAAAGCCAAATACTTCCTGGTTGATTGTTTTCATTGCAGGAGAGGAGAGAAAGAGGTAAGGCTGAGGTAACTTTGACACATATCCTGAATAAGAACCGGGACAGGATATGAGAATTTATCTGACAGCTGTACACAGGTGATTTGATCCTAATGTGGGGCTCAATCAGTGGGTCAACATCATTTTATTATATATATATATGCATGCACGCACACGCATGCACGCACACGCACGCACGCACACACACACACACACACACACACACACACACACACACACACACACACACACACACACACACACACAGGGTTTAATGATAGGCGCTAATTAATTTGACGGGGCAGAATGAGGTGGGGCGTTGATGGATACTGTTGCTTTACCTGCTGTTGATTCAACACTCGCCTCTGTTGTTGTTTCACTTTGGTCGAATTAAAATAATTGACACTCAATTTCTAGCAAGAGAGAATAGACACCATCATATATTTATGATTATGCTATCAAATATAATTTAAAAAATAAAATAAAATATATTTTGGGGGGAAAAAAACAGGAAAAGAAAAAACGAACAGCCAGCCAGCAATCAAGGCTACACATTACTCTCTGCTTAGACACATTTAGGCTTAGATTTTGTGTTATTTATTTATTTATTTCATGTGAAAATGTATTTCTTATATTTTTGACACTGACTGTTAATTAATAGTTTTTAAAATCAAACTGTTTTAGATATTGAAACATTTTAGACATTCTTCTATAATGTCATTATTTCGTTCATTTATCCAGTTGTAGCCTATACTGTAACTATGATTGTGTACAGATGTAACCAAATGGACCCCGTAAGGGTCCGTTTGGTTACATTTAGTACATTAATTCAGTTCATTAACACTCAGGACTTTACAGCGTGATAATATCACCAAAAACAAACACAGGCCCATCTCTGTGTTTCACTATACTGTCTTTAAAGCCCTGCTGATCTGCTTTCATTGGCCTCTCTTGCCCGAGGGATGCAGCATAAGTGTGAGCACATGTAGGCAATGCATGTGTGCATGCACACGCGTGCGTGTGTGCATGTGTGCGTGTGCGTGTGTGTGTGTGTGTGTGAACTGTGGTGAATGCCTAATTATCTGATTATATATGTTTATTCAAAGCCTGCTCTCTGGAGGACTGAGCAATGCATGAAGAAACCAGGCACCATGCAGGCGCACTAGCCCAGGCAGTGGCATGAGGGCTCTCCTCTGCTCCCCTCGGCCCTCTAGTTACCATCCATTCACCCTCTAGTTACCATCCATTCACCCGTTCACAATCTGCAATTTAACTACCGGTATCTACAGTCAGTGTTTCACTCGCAAGCCCTTTTCATTCAACTATTATAGGTCGTCTGACCCTTAACCCATTTTGATCAGATTCTAAAGATGTCTTCTACATCCTGACAGTTTTCTGAAAAAGCTATGTTTCTATGTCAGTCGTTCTTCGATTTTTCAAAAATAGCAGACCTACAAGCTCGTAGTGCGCCACTCGGTGGTGCGTTATGAGCTTGTAGATCTGCTATTTTTCAATAGCTAAAGCATAACATAATGTTAACACCAAAAGGGGTTCTCGCCCAGAATGGGTTTTAATGAAGCAGCTTGGAAGTTCAAGATGCCTTTTAAGCATGGATTAAACATGCAAGATATATTTGATGACATGATCATGATCAACTATCTCATGAAGGAAACTGAGACAGTTTGATACATTCCATGTTTTACGATATGAGTACACATATTGCTGCATAATAATATTATGTACAGCGTCAATGAACTCTACTCGATACTTGATAAATTCACACAGTTGTGAACAAAAAAATGACCAAATTCATGCAATGTGAATTACAGAGCAGGAGAATACATTTCCATTTAATAGAAAGTGGTCTTCATCTGGCAGACCATATATAATTGTGCAAAGAATTTTAACATACGGCAAAAACATATTTTTCATATTTTTCATCAAGTTGAAATTGTAAGTTCAGACAACTAGAGCGAATAGCTGTGGTGATTTAGATAAACCAGTTAGCTAGCGCGGATCCAGCCCTTTAAAGGGTTTCTCCCCCTCGTTTTAGGACCTTTCACTGCATTTCCTGCCTCATTCCCTACATTTTTAGGCCATAATGTTCTCAATAAACTGTACATTTCTATTTCAATGTCCATGGCTTCTGAATGTGGGCCCCTCTCACAACGTGCAGTGGTCTTATGCAGCACATTTTAGAGAGACGTCCTTAATAGGCTTCAACTACTGTTGGCTTTGATCAAGTTTTAAGAGGAGCAAAAAAAAAGGGCTCTGTAGCTAATGCTGATCCCTGTGGCTTTCTACACCCGCTGGTCTGTCTCCTGTATACACACACACACACACACACACACACACACACACACACACACACACACACACACACACACACACGTATAACCTCACCAGCCATGGGGCTACAAATAGCCAACCAAGGTGACTCTATTGATTTCTCAACAAGAGCGAGCAAGAGAGAGTGAGAGATGCACCATAAAAGAGAGAGAGAGAGAGAGAGAGAGTGAAAAAGTAACCAGCACATTTCTTCTCGGACACGCAGTCTATCTAGGGATCAGCAAGGGGCAAGGCTTCTGTTTTCTCTTCATCTCTCTTGTTGAACACGGCCCTTTTAATGAAATGCAACTTTACGTTTTGTTGCTCTGGCGAGTAGCCTCTGACCAGAAAGGCCTTCCGTGTGATATTCCACCTTATAAAAGAGTGTTCATTTAACACTCTGAATGTAACACTGCATGTAACACTGCATGGACTAAATATGGTATAAATACTGCAGATGTTCTCTGAAATGATACACTCTGAAGATGATGTGCTCTCAATGCAATTACCTTGATAAAAAACTAGTTATTCATTTGTAATGAATTGTAATTGGTATGTGGAATATTTCTACAGCAGTGTACATACATATTATTATAAAACCCTGCCTTGACAAAGACAATTGTAATCCTCAACTTTTACTTTGTTATCGTTTATTTTATTAATAATTCTATTTTTTACATTTAAATTATTGTATGTATTTATTTATCTATCTGTCTATCTATCACTGAGTATAATACAGGATGGACATAATAAAGAAAGCACTATCGTAAATGGCTTTTCAGTCAATTTGACTACACGTTACACACAACAGACATGAGCAAACATAAGGCATTGTACTCATCAAAGACCAAATCAATGGTAACCTGCTCTTCCCAAGACATTTTTTAGTTAAGGTCAGCACTTGATTTTTCAAACATGTAAATTGATTGTTCGTTGGACTTCGAAAATAGCTGTAATGGCCTTCTTTACAAATGTGGTTTGTATTGATTAGATTTTGAATTGTGCCGTGCAATTTATTTTGTCCTTTTACGATGGATCCTTTTTGGAAATTATGGATTTTCTTTTTGCTGGATATTCAGCCTTGAGTTTTACAATTTATCCACCATAATTATGGGGTGATGGCCACATCTTGATAGGGCATTTATATTGATATCTGTCATGGTTTAGCTTACAAAACATCTAATAAGACAAGCCATACCTGTGTAAATGAGGGCTTTTCCTGTGACAGACTACAGGCTGCCTCGTCTTTATATTCATGTACAGCTGTATCCAAATATGTCTTGTCACCTGCTTCACTTGGGCTGACCCAAAGCAGGTGCTGTTTATTTTGTTACATACTAGAAAGCTCCATCATTCCAGTCATCCCAGCGACTTTAAAATAAAGTTTAGTTTACATCATCTTTCCAGGTTTTAGCAAGTTTTATGACCCACAAAACAGATTTTCTTTTATGCACAGTTAATACAAGATTTTCTGTGTCATTAAATTGACCAGACTTAATTGCGGTTTCTGTTCTTTTCTGCCGTTTTTTTTCTTCAGTTTTCTAAATTGACTCTATGCTCCTTTTCTGATTATACTGACTGGATGGTTGCTGTGGTGTTGCACTACTCTGAAGTGTTTTGCAGAGAGAGAGAGAGAGAGAGAGAGAGAGAGAGAGAGAGAGTCTCCAGGGGAAGTGAATGGTAGGAATGTGTGGTGAGGCTGTGTGAATGAGCGCCA
>NC_139698.1:36356075-36518575 GCF_964188405.1 Protomyctophum parallelum
CAATATCACTCCCCCAAACACGGGCCAATTATGTTCGCATAGACACCCAACAAAGCCTGATGTAACACGGTGGATTCGAACCCACAACCTCCGTGTTGGTGGGCAGGAACTGTGCCACCCGAGACCACCCGAGATAGAAAAACGAAAACAAGCCTTGAACAGAATACAATAAAGATGACGTTAACCTCATCACATAATCATGGCGCTAAAAGAGCAATCGTTGAAATGATGTGACACCATTACTGCACTACAACTACTCCTGTGGAGACAGGACAAACATTAGGAAAGCCAATAAAGCCTCAAGCCAAAAACACACCGTGTCATATAATGTGCTGCTGTACTGCGGCAGCACTGTGTTTTTGGCTTAAACCAAAATGTCATTAAAGATAAGATCAGATCTATTGATCGCCGCCCGCGGGGGAAATTCTGGTGTCATAGCAGCAACAACAGTAACCATGAAACACTCAAACACAGGATAGGTACAGGTAAGAGAGATAAGGTTAAAATAAAATAAAATAAAATAAAAGCTCCCCTGAGCAAGCAAGAAGTCACTTAGCTCATGATAAACATTTCAGCTCTTACTAATACTCAGGAGACTTGGTTTCAAATCTGACTATAATAAAACATAAATCGTTACGCACACCCACTTGCACACTGACTCTGATGTCAATATTTTTTTTTTTTTGCGGAACCCTTCTCAGAACAAAACAAAAGGGTCATAAAGCAGTGAGGTTGATTGTGTGGTCCTCTCACTTGTTGAACGTCGTCCAGCGTCCGAAGCTAAAATAACCACGTCTCTGTGTGTACGTACATGTGTACGTACATGTGTACGTACGTCTGTAATCCACATAACTCGAGAATCGTTAAAATTTGACACACGTGTTCCACACCACCACAGGTAGTGCAGTGCCGTCGGATCGGCGGTTGTCCAGAACTCGCCGGGCTCTGGACATCTCCATATATGGAGCTGGCCTGTTCTGACATCACAATGATGTTCTGACAGGTCATGCATTTCCAACCTCCATCGTTCCAATACACGGTTGTCCAGAACGACCACAAAAGGCTCTGGTCAGGCTCTGCCAGTGGACCTAATGAGCCTATGTCCCCTCACCTGTACATTACACAACGTCACATTGAGATTAGGCAACACACTTCATATTTGGGCATGCCTGACACAGAACTCCATATATAGGATAATAGGAATAAAGGGACACAGAGAGACAGATACAGAAATCTCCATATATGGGCATAAAAGGGACACAGACAGATGGGTGGAAGTTGGAATGGGACACATAGCCATAGCATAGCCATCGTGTTAGGCAGAGAAAACCTTTGGACCAAAACTCTGGAAACTTGTGTTTAGCAGTCATGTGTTAACTTGATAAAAACACAACTTTTTGACACAAGGAATTAACAGTCACACTTTTGTGCATTAAAATAAAATTGTAATGACAATCACATTCAAAATCACTTAATTCAGAAGTTGCGTTACCAATACATAATGTCCATGCATACGTATTCTGTTGTTGTTGTTGCTGCTTGTGTTTGTTTTTTCTGTTTTCTGTATTTGTGCCGTGACCAGTGTTAAAACTCTCCAGCCTCACTGAGGCACTTATGTAATGTCGGACATAACCCAAGGTTTGCACCATAACCTCTAGCCTTTGATTGAACATAAGTATCACCCACATGTTACTGATATAGAGATTTAGGGAATGTAGGTAATAATTTATTATTGTAATCTGTTCTTTATTTCCTGCGCAATGGATTCATTTTAAAAAGTGGGTCGGCCGCATGGGTCGGTCGGTCAGCCGCATGGGTCGGCCCATGGGTCGGCCCATGGGTCGGTCGGTCAGCCGCATGGGTCGGCCGCATGGGTCGGCCCATGGGTCGGCCCCTGGGTCGGCCGCATGGGTCGGCCCATGGGTCGGCCCCTGGGTCGGCCGGTGGCTCATGGGTCGGCCCATGGGTCGGCCCATGGGTCGGCCCATGGGTTGGCCGGTGGCTCATGGGTTGGCCCATGGGTCGGCCGCATGGGTCGGCCCATGGGTCGGCCGCATGGGTTGGCCCATGGGTTGGCCCATGGGTTGGCCGGTGGCTCATGGGTTGGCCCATGGGTTGGCCGGTGGCTCATGGGTTGGCCCATGGGTTGGCCGGTGGCTCATGGGTTGGCCCATGGGTTGGCCGGTGGCTCATGGGTTGGCCCATGGGTTGGCCCATGGGTTGGCCGGTGGCTCATGGGTTGGCCCATGGGTTGGCCGGTGGCTCATGGGTTGGCCCATGGGTTGGCCGGTGGCTCATGGGTTGGCCCATGGGTTGGCCCATGGGTTGGCCGGTGGCTCATTGGTTGGCCCATGGGTTGGCCGGTGGCTCATGGGTTGGCCCATGGGTTGGCCGGTGGCTCATGGGTTGGCCCATGGGTTGGCTCATGGGTTGGCCCATGGGTTGGCCCATGGGTTGGCCGGTGGCTCATGGGTTGGCCCATGGGTCGGCCGGTGGCTCATGGGTTGGCCCATGGGTTGGCCGGTGGCTCATGGGTTGGCCCATGGGTTGGCCGGTGGCTCATGGGTTGGCCCATGGGTCGGCCGGTGGCTCATGTGTCGGCCGGTGGCTCATGGGTCGGCCGGTGGCTCATGGGTCGGCCGGTGGCTCATGGGTCGGCCGGTGGCTCATGGGTCGGCCGGTGGCTCATGGGTTGGCCGGTGGCTCATGGGTTGGCCGGTGGCTCATGGGTTGGCCCATGGGTCGGCCGCATGGGTTGGCCCATGGGTTGGCCGGTGGCTCATGGGTTGGCCCATGGGTTGGCCGGTGGCTCATGGGTTGGCCCATGGGTTGGCCGGTGGCTCATGGGTTGGCCCATGGGTTGGCCGGTGGCTCATGGGTTGGCCCATGGGTTGGCCCATGGGTTGGCCGGTGGCTCATGGGTTGGCCCATGGGTTGGCCGGTGGCTCATGGGTTGGCCCATGGGTTGGCCGGTGGCTCATGGGTTGGCCCATGGGTTGGCCCATGGGTTGGCCGGTGGCTCATGGGTTGGCTCATGGGTCGGCCGGTGGCTCATGGGTTGGCTCATGGGTCGGCCGGTGGCTCATGGGTCGGCCGGTGGCTCATGGGTCGGCCGGTGGCTCATGGGTCGGCCGGTGGCTCATGGGTCGGCCGGTGGCTCATGGGTTGGCCGGTGGCTCATGGGTTGGCCGGTGGCTCATGGGTTGGCCCATGGGTTGGCCCATGGGTTGGCCGGTGGCTCATGGGTTGGCCCATGGGTCGGCCGGTGGCTCATGGGTTGGCCCATGGGTCGGCCGGTGGCTCATGGGTTGGCCCATGGGTCGGCCGGTGGCTCATGGGTTGGCCCATGGGTCGGCCGGTGGCTCATGGGTTGGCCCATGGGTCGGCCGGTGGCTCATGGGTCGGCCGGTGGCTCATGGGTCGGCCGGTGGCTCATGGGTCGGCCGGTGGCTCATGGGTCGGCCGGTGGCTCATGGGTCGGCCGGTGGCTCATGGGTCGGCCGGTGGCTCATGGGTTGGCTCATGGGTTGGCCGGTGGCTCATGGGTCGGCCGGTGGCTCATGGGTCGGTAAATTCACCTCGCCCTCCCTCGAGGTTAGGCTTAGGTTAGGGTTTGGGGTATGGTGTCGGACTAAAGCGTTAGTACGTTGGAACAAACACATGCACCCGTTTGGAGTGAATGGTATTGCACAGCACACATCATTGTCTTTGAATAGACTAACATCTTACATAAACACAATTAACACAATGAATTGGCACTCACTTCTGCTGATTATAGGAACATTTTAATCACAGAGATTTGTTGAGCTGAATGTTGTACAGTATGTGTGTGGGCAAGATAGCAATTGTAGGGATAGTGCAACATCATATCCATCCATCCATCCATCCAGTTAGTTACTACAAACCCTATCAGCCTTACTTTTCTAATAAATTGGTCAGTCAGTCAGTCAGTCAGTCAGTGAGTGAGTCAGTCAGTCAGTCAGTCAGTCAGTCAGTGAGTCAGTCAGTCAGTCAGTCAGTGAGTGAGTCAGTCAGTCAGTCAGTCAGTCAGTCAGTCAGTCAGTCAGTCAGTCAGTCAGTCTTCAGTATTATGTGCTGAAGAAGACCAGCATGTCTTCTGTTGTTCAAGTTAGTACATTTCTTCTGACGTTTGCTCAGAGCGGTACCCTCTTTCTGCCATCCAGAGAGAGGGTATACTTCTCCTGCTGACAAGGTGGTAGGAGTGGAGATAATGATACAAATAAAAATGAACTCAATCTTTGTTCAGTTTGTTCAGTCTTAAAATGATGTCCTCCTCTAACCGAGTGAACCGAGTAAAATGGTCTTCTCTAATTATAAGGTTTGGCTTAAAAGCAAAACTTTGAGCTAATGTTAAATTACTACTACTTTGCATGTCTAATCCATTCGCTAATCGATTTATTTCATCATTTTTTGGGGGGGTAGACTGTACCATGAACTTAAATCACTTGTTAAGATGGCCTTTTATCTTTCTTTCTTTTTTGCAGTGAAGCTGTGGCGGAGGTCAGTGAACTGTCTCTCTCTGGACAAGAGTACACTACATTCTGTGCCAAATGGACTGCAGCACACTGCTCTGCCAATCTGTTGGAGCTTGGCACCGAAAACGCCTGCAGACAACTTAAGGCCAGGTCAGTGGAGTTGCTAAAACACTGATAAATATATCAGTAGGTTTCAAACTTTTTTAAAGGGACCTCGGTTTTCACTACCATTTCAGTTAGCTATGAGATTAACTACCAAAATCCATTCAAAATCCAATCCGATTCATTCAAAGTCGAATCATGTAGATCTTGGGATCCAATTGGGATCAGCGTGGCTCCAATGTTGATCATGGACTTCATCTAACCAGACTGTGTCGTTTATAACGTCTATATGAAGCATCTATGAAGTTTCAGCCCCATCTGGGCCCCATTGACTTTCATCATGATATAAAAATGTAATATATTTTAAAAAGTATAAAGTATAAAGATTTGCTCCAGACAAACAGACAGACACACATACACAGACACACAGAACCTCTTATAGACAGCAAAAAAGAAAATCAAAGCCCTGACTATGTTAACCTGCTGCTGTTTTTGTTAATTCCTCAACCGCTTTGAATAAATGAGCGTTTCATCTGACAGTAGCACGATGTAGCTACTCTGTCTGCCATCACAGCAGGCGACCATATGTCCAGGCCATCCTCTCTTCCATAACATGTATAGATCTTACAGCAGGGCCCCTCTCCAACAGAATTAGTCAACACGTAAAGTCAAATGTCAAGAGTTGTGGACTCACTTCTAATGACTGTTCATCACCTTGATGGATTTACTGGGCCGGGGAATCCTGTTTTTATTCTCAAATGAATCTGTTCGGGCCTCTGATGGGAGCCATAAAGAATGACATATTTATCTTCTGGCTAGGTGGCATGACAAGGACAGGCACTGTGAGTTATTGCCTGGGGATGGAGACTGAGGTTCAGTGTGTACGCTGGCAATGCCATGGCTCATATACTTTACTGTATACAGTATGTATGAACGGTACTATTCACTTTGAAATGTTACCTGAGTGAAGAGGAGTGGAAAGTCCATGGTTATTATATTGTGACAGAAGCAGTCTATAGAAGTGAATACCAGCACTCACGTTTATCCATTTATGAGTGCTGGTATTCCTTTCTATAGACTATTTCTACCACTACCAGAACCGTGCCCCGATATTCTCTTACTGTGAATTACTCAACTGAGTGCTTGCTTCTCCTCTCTTCAAGTGACAAAAGCAAACACCATTTTAACACATGCAAGAGAGAGGATTAAAACATGCTTACATGTATGTAAATTTACTGATTCAAACCTGAGTGTTTTCCCCAATACCAGTCACACACTGATGCACCAGAGTTTTCATGATCATTGTTCTTCCATGTAATACGTACTGACACCATTTTCTCTGCATGGCACCCTCCTTCCTTATATAAGGCCTTATTAATAACACGGACCATTAAAATTTATCAACCTCCATTTTAATACAGCCTATATTATAAAGTCGACCACTGGTGGCCATGTAGAACTGTGTGTAGTTTAATATGGATTTTTCTTTATGGCTGTTTTCCTTACAGGGCACAGCCCTGTGGTCTGAAGGCCATAAATCAGCTCTCCTTTAATAACGATTCTGACCACCAACTACCAGTTGCATTTAGAGAATTAAATATTGACTATCTAGGCGTGTTATTGGAATTCCATGTCCATTCCATGTCTGGGAAATACATCCCGTTTGTCCATACTGCTGCCGCTGTGCCGTCATTTAGTGGCCATCCTACGTGGCAGTGCTTCGCCACACATCCACAAAGCTGCCCAGGATGTCTGTATGCTGCTAGAATACAGTGCTGTAGTATACAGTTTTATTGGCCTTAGAGCCTCAACAATATCACTTTGTCTTCTCTAGAACAATACATATGCTGTAGTGTATGCACCTATGCATCAACTACAGTATATGTTGAAAATTGAAAATGTACAGTATAGCCGGTCGACAGTAGTGAAAATAATTTCTGTTTTTACATCACAGGAGCATGTCTTTGGGAGGTGTATGACGGTATACCACATTGTTTACATAGTTGTTGAAAACTGGAAAAATTACATGATGTTTTTGTCTCTAAACCAGAGTGTATTTGGACATGTATTCCTGAAAGTATTAATGTGGGTCTTGTTTGCACCACTATATTAAAAGATACAATCCCTACTGTAGATCAATACTGCTATTGTGAAATGGTCAATGACAATGAGCCCTCAAGCTTTATTTATGACCCTGGCACACAGTGAGGATGAAATAATAAAAGTAAGGGATAAGACACAATAGAATGTCTTGGGAACGTGGATTGGATGCGTACTGAAATCAACATGACCATTGTCAAGTCACATATTCCTCCTTATTCCCCATAGACTCCATAGGCCAATAGCTGGTGCCACGTAACTCTGACACTCATAAAGAAAGAAAGAAAGAGAGAGAGAGAGAGAGAGAGAGAGAGAGAGAGAGAGAGAGATGGGAAACTGACTTCTCCATGTGCCTTATGCTTCAGAAGAATGGGACGTTTGTCATTAATGTATATATTTCAAAGGCCTGGTGCTGTAAAGCAATCCACCAGCATTCTTTCCCTGCTCTGTCTGTTCTGTGGGACTGCTGTGTTGTCTGCAGTGGCATGCAGAGTTTGAGCTCGGGAGTTAAATGGATTAATTACCTTTAAGGTCCTTTTGCTTCTTTTATTTCACAGACAGACTCACTGGGGGCTTTTGAAATGCTCATATCTCCCCCTCTCCTAATGACATAATCGCCTAATTAGGTGATTTTCAAATGCAATCGGCACATAAGTAGGGGGTTAATTTTCCTCCTGCTCCATTCTTCTGGTTCGCTGCAGTTTTAGGACGATGGTTCTCACAGCGCAGGTTTGGAGGTTTGCATGACCAGAATCTCCACAGCAAATAAGGATTAGCTGAGAATAGGCCACTGTATTCAATAAAGACTGGGAAGCCAGCTATTGTGGGGGTTTGATGCCTTGAGATATTCGAGAACTGACATAAATTTTGAGCTTTGTTCAGCCTGGTTATAATGTGTGAACCGCCACTCACTGACCATATTCACACAGCGGCCATTTTGCATCATACTGGGTTGGGGGGAACCACAGAGTCATTCATCCAAAGCTAGTAATATTGACACAAACGTACTCCAAACTAGTAATAAATAAAATTATACATGTTATATATAAATCATATCAAGACACAAATTCATCAGTTGACCTTATTCACATGGAGCTTCTCATCCCTGAGCATTACATAAGAGAAATATGGCGCTAAGTAAATATAGGCAATGTTCGAAATGCTGAAAATGGTGTTTGATCAGCTTTATAACTTCTTCTTTTGTTGTGGGATCTCTTGCTACTGACACCACAGCATTATTTTTGCAATATATCTGGGAACAGAATCCAGTTAATAATCAATACTGTACAAGCAGTGGACAGAAGGAAGTCCTCGTTTCCAGAGCAACCGATCTCAAATGAAGATTTCCTCTTCTCCTGGAAATGCAGGGGGTGACACTGCCCAAAATGCTCTCCTCATTGACTCCAAACACAGGTCCAGCGCCCACAAACACTGCGTGCTGTGTGGAGTGGTCTAATATGTGATGTGAAACAAGACGGTGTCCTTTCATTCAGCCTACTGTGGGCTTTAAAGGAACAATCAACAGCTCTCCACAGCAACAAGGCGTGAGGAGCAATCCCTTTCTCCTCTCAGCCGTGGGAGGAGAGGAAATCAGATAATTAAATGTGAGAAACGGCATAGAAAGGGAGAAAGAGGACGTCCCTCTCTGCACGGCTGCCTCCCTGAGACTACCTGCTCAGGCGTTACACTAGCGAGCGAGCTAGCGATGGCGGGTGTATAGCGAGGGCCTTGCAGCGTGGAAAACGGTAACGGAACAGACCATGACAAAGAGGAAGGCACTGCCCCTCAATGCTCCACCTGGCAAACACAGACGGTTGTCAGGGACTGGCAAGCCAGGCATGTCCTCTTCAAGTGGCACCACGTCCATCAGAGCCCATGCTGAATGGGCCCTCTCGCTGTTTGCATGGTCTGGGCTCCAATGATATGCCCCACGCCCCTTCTGAAACCCCACAGACTGTCTTCACTGTCGCAGACTCGCAGCCATGGGAGGAGATGTGCTGAGCCGGGGCTATTGTTGGGAGACAGATAATAGGAAAGAGAGGAAAGTGTTAAAAATGATTGTGTCTCTGTCGGGGCTTTGTGAGGAGGGCTGTGGACTGAATCACATCATAATAAGGAAGTGAAGCGGAGCAGGTCGCCTTTTTATTCTCCTTCAACAAGACATGACATGGCGGCCATGTTTGGTCTTCTGGTCAAATATGTTGCCACTGTTGGATAAAGCAGCCCATTGTTGAGTGACAATGTGGTCATCTGCCACGGTGAAGCCACAAGATAAATCGAGAAAGTAACAAATAAGTGAAGCCTCATTAACATTCTTTTTCAAAGCATTTCAACTGATCTACCGTCTCACATATTGATCACGGTGTGAGCTTTTAGATTAGCTAATACATTTCTGTTTTTTTTGTGGGGAAAAGGCTTAACTGGTTAATCGTTTTGAATGTGCTACAAATAAAACACATTTTCCAAATGATAACAATAATATTCACCTCTGGTTTGTTTTTAATTGTTACTGGCCCAACATGGTTTTACCTTTTAGTAAGATTTATATGCAGATAGAAGATCACTTCTCAATTTCACTACTTCACTGCAAAGCAATTCTTGGCCACAAAGAACCTGCATTTGGGAGAAAACGATGAATTTAAAATATTATGCTAAATGGAATCTAGAAGGAAACCGTTTCATATTTCAGCCTTTTTTTCATACTGTCATGATAAGTGCTGGGAGGTGAGCCATATCTAGAGCCTTTGACGGGCAAAGCCACTGTAACAGTGCCCCCCCCCCCCCCCTACCCCAACACACAAACACACACACACACACACACACACACACACACACACACACACACACACACACACACACACACACACACACACACACACACACACACACACACACACACACACACACCCTCATCCCACATGAATATTTTAAATATTTAGAGCAGAGTGGTTGAAAGGATTTTAGTGAAGCATATCACATATTAGGCATATAATATCGTTGCTGTCGGGCAGAAACCTTGTATGTCCAAAACATTTTCAGATAATGGAAAAAAAAGAGCCATGCCTTCCAATGGATCCAATGTAGTCATCATTTAGTCACAAGCTCTTGTTAATACTTTTCATTGGTAAATATGTATAAGAAATAACACAGATTATTTCACTATCACTTTCAATTATTATTATTATTTAATAGCCCATCTTCAAGGTCACATCGTGACTCGTTGTGAGCTTGTAGATCAGATTTTGTGGCTACTTTAGATACGAGGTTTCTGCCCGACAGCAACAATATCAGAATGCTCCACCTGGTCTTTATAGGTTAAAATGGTGGGGGGAGTCGTCTTATAAGGGCTGAATTGATTACTTGCTAAATACAGATGTTATGTTGTTGAGGGGCGCTACCCCTCCTATACACAGGTTTAATGTTTGTCTTTTAATCAATGTTTGTTTTTTAAACGCTGTTTGTTGTACATCACCATTACATCACCTAATCAACATGAGTTAAACTTTAATATATTAGCGCCCCTCACTTCACATGGGTGTGATTTATTTTAGTTCAGTGTTTGTTTTAAAAACACCATTGACAATGGACAGAAATTAATGTTTGTTTTGTCACTTCACACGGGTGTGAAATATTATTTATTTTGTGACACTGCCACATAAATGTGTGAAGAAATGTATTCCCTGTCCTGGTATTGACAGAAAATGAAACATAACATACTGGGTAGCCTGACCTAAGCAGAGACATTTCTGGTCTAGAGGGGCGGGTCGCGCCTCAGAAATGCGCGCACCCTGATTGGATCTCATCGATCTGTCCGTCACCCCCGGCCCCTCCTCTCCCCCCTAGTGCAGCGTTACGTCACATCATTTAGAGCGACGCCCACCCGGAAGGGTTGACTCCCACTTTTAGACTGGTTCAGCCCACGGCTTTTTCCAGGCTTTCATCTTTCGCGCAGACGAAATGAAAGCCTGGGTATCGAGGCTACATACTGGGTAATAACGGGAATATATTGGTTAACATTTGGTTGAATATTTAACCCCGAAATGTGGTGAAGATTTTTTTTTTAATTATTTTTGTAGTTGAATATGATCATCTATTTTCTGTTGATAAGGTTTGCTCAGCTGTGGGGAAAAAGCATGTTATCAATAGTTCCAGGAAGTGAGGTACCAGGAAAGGCTGTAAAAGTACAGGGAGCGAGGTTGCCTGGACTGGGATGACTTTTTTTAATTTATTTTATTTTTGCGGCTTACGCCTTTTATTGGTTTTTTTAAGGGACAGACAGTAGGCTGACAGGAAACGGGAGAGAGATGGGGGAAGACATGCAGTAAAGGCCGTGTCGGGCTCGGGAGTCGAACCCGCGGCACACTGCGACTGGATTACCAGTCAGGTGCCCAGACGGTTACACCACCGCCTGGGCGACTGGGATGACTTTTTACGCAGAGCCTGGTAGTTAATGGTCACTGAGGGGGCGCTCGTTTTACAGGCGACCAAATTAAGGTTGGTGAGGGGTCCGTTAAAATGACCAGATTAAGGTTGGTGAGGGGTCCGTTAAAACGACCGGATTAAGGTTGGTGAGGGGTCCGTTAAAACGACCGGATTAAGGTTGGTGAGGGGTCCGTTAAAACGACCGGATTAAAGGGATAGTTCAGATAGTTCAAACTGTATGAAATACTTGCCATTAATAAAGTGGTTGCAACTGTATTAATTGATTGCCTGAGTCCCGTTGTTTTTGTGTCCATATCACTATGCCCAAAAAATAGTTCCATGTGATAGAGGGGTCAAAGTTGAACGAAGGTTGCGCTGATATCGCGGTTACTCAGCTCATGGGGGCTATAGGTTCAGACTCAGTTATAATGTCTGTGTCCCTTTATGTCCATATATGGAGATATTTGTCAGGCATTCCCAAATATGGAGTATATGCAGATGTTATCATTGTGATGTCAAAACAGGCTGGAGATATCCAGATCCCGGGAAGAGGCTCTTGTGCTGGTTCTGGACAACCATTGATCCGACGGACTTGATACCAGGCACTGCACTCCCTGTGGTGGTGTGGAACGCATGTATCAAATTTGCAGTGGGTCGAACGGTTCTCGACTTATGTGGATACAGACGTACATACACACGTACGTAAGCACAGAGACGTGGTGCATTTATTTATATTAGGACATTTAGTTCATTGACAATATCTGATATCTGCCTTCAGTCTATGTAAGTTGTTTTCTGTGAGAATGTGTGAGCGTGGCTGCATATTTGTACTGTGCGTGCGAGCAAGCGTGCGTGCGTGCGTGCGTGCACCTGCCTCCTTGTGTGTGCCAGTCTGTATTTGTGACATGGGTCTCACATGAATACAAATACCTCTGTTAAGGGCCAGCGAGAGCAGAGCTTTTCTTCACTCTATTGACTAGAAATCTAGTTGTCTCATCTCTCTAAGCAGATGTCTTTCCCCAAGCATCTGTTTGTATTAGTACTGTAATTGCTGGTGATAATAAGCCCATTGATTCAGTATCTAAGGAAATAGTCAATCAGGGCGGCCCATTCGTCTTACTTTTCCTGACACTTTTCCCCTCTAGCTAAACAGACAGTGCCAGGGCCGGGGCGCTGTCGACTGGATTGGAAAAGCAGACTGGGTGGGTTGCGAATGGCTGGCCTGTCGACTCTGAGTGAATGATGGGATTGGTGCAAACACACCAGTGACCCAATGGCTCTTACAGGAGGCCCCGGGTGATAGATGTGTTGATTTGTTTATAGAAGCCTAAGTCTACTCCCCCCCACTCTCTCTCTTTCCCACATCTCTCTGTGTGAGTCTCTCTCCCTCTCTCTTTTTCTCCGATTGCCCCTCTCCATTATCTATCTGTCCATACCCCCTCTATCTCTTTCACTCTCTTTACTCGTCTGTTTCCATGTTACATGAGCTATGTGGCCAACCCCAAAGAGCCCATATAGTGTTGGAGGGTTTGTACAACAGTTAATGCTGAGGCCATTAGTTGTAGCCATAGGGCTCTCGTGCACATTTACGTTCAATGGGATGCCTGAGCTACTATGTGGCTTCAGTGAAATGGGCCACAGTGATTACCTCCATTAACTGTGAATATATAGCATAGCATATCACTGAATTGCAAGATAATTTGGAAGCGAAGACAAATGCATGTACATTGATGTTTTCTGCTAGGTCTTGATTGGTTTTGTTGGAAATTATAATTAAATCATCAACGCCCTGGCAACGTTTGGGGTTGCCAGGGCTATAATGGGCACACTGCCTGCAGGGTTCTTTAGTATGTTTGTGTAGCATAATAATGCTTGATTCTCCCAGAAACAACATGTTTAAAGGGGCATTCAGTCACACTGGACATGACGAGATACAATAATAAGTGAAAATATAGCTGCAAGCACCGATAAGACGGGGCCAAGCAATAAGACAAATCCGCGTGAACTGAGCGGTGCAGTCTGCTCAACAACACCTCTGTCTGGCTGCAGTTATAGTTCTAGTGCTCAGTGTGAATGGCCCTTTTAGGCTGCTCAACAGTGCCACTTTAGGTCACCCAGCTGTATTGCAGCTGTCCGTACCCCAGACAGACAGACAGACAGACAGACTGTTAGGTTAGATGACCCTGAAGAAGAATAAATACATACAAATCCAATAAGGGACCATAGGCCCTTTGGGCTTGGCCCTTTAATTAATTGAATAAAGATGCTATACAGAGCGATATTTGGGTTCTACCTCGGAAGCAGCAACACGAATAGAGCAATAAGTGTCAATCACAGAAGTTGAAAGATATACAACTCAGGCGATTTCCAGAAGCGAACATTCAGGAACCTACTGTATGCAGATCTGACAAAGCTTCAAGGGAAAGTGTCACGTCCGGTGTCAGAGGACGTTTCCCACGATTTCAAGTGAGGCGATCATTTTCTAGCGTGTCCGGTGTGAATGCACCTTGAAATGCAGTGTTAGTGGAAGGCCAAGCTAACAGGACCACAGTCATTGTGGTCCCATTAGTTTCTCTCCATAAACCAATAAAACGATCTTAAAAGGAGAGTGAATTCTAAATACCCCCACAGAGGGGAATGAGAGTAAAAGTGAACAGTGTCCTGCCTAGTTAATGATTGTCCCATTGAATGTCTAATGTGTCCAGCTCCAGGGCTTCAGAAGCCATAATATTGTCAGAAATAAATCACTAAGTGTTTGGCTAAACTAAATGTGTTCATTGGTCAGGGCTAAAGGTCAGAGCCCCCCATCACTCTGTACTGCCAAAAGGTCATTATTACCATGTCAGTGATGTTACAAATCGCCACTGTCGGCTGGAAACCTTGTATGTCCAAAATGTTACTTTTCAGATGGCAGAGAAAAAAATAAATTACCTGTGTCTAATGTATCCAGTGTAGTTATTAAGTAGTCACAAGGTCTTGTTAATACTTGGTTAAATATTTATAAAACCCACAGAAAGTTTCAATTTCAAAATCTTTTGAAAATAGCTAGAATAGGAGAATTACAAGTTCAACACATCAATGTTATGCGTTGTGAGCTTGTAGACGGGCTATTCTTGCTCTATTTTTACACCTCTTGTACAACAAGAACAAAAAAACATAAAAAGTTGAAATATGGAGATGCAAGGTTTCTGCCCGACAGCAACGGAATCTTTTCCATCCTCTCCCAACACGTGCCTACAAATGAGGCGCAGAGATTAACACATCAAGTATTTAGCTATTTTAGAAATTCCATTATCATATTATTCTTGTCCATCTTTGCTGTTCTCGCTGCTATATTTTGTGCTTTTCTTTGGTCCAAAGCAAGGGTTTGGCAACCAGCCTTTCCAACCAGCAACGGTCTTATAGCCAAAAGTCTGACAACTTGTTATTTTGGAGACATGATTTTTGTGTTAGGCTTTACCGGTTTAGTTTTCCACTTTCAAAAATGAATTATCTACTGTGGCTGCTGCAGCACCAAAAAAGACCAGAGGATGACGGACTTTAAAGTTGCTCAAAACCAAATAAACAACTTCAGAATACGTGGTCAACTTCATGTGTGGTATGAAGAGAAAAATACAAACAATAAAAAGCATATAAATGGAGACAAGCCCATGAAGACCTCTACACTCCCTTTCAGTAAACAAAAACACAAGCACATGTGTGTATGCGCGCACGCACACTGTGTGTATGTACACACACACACGCACGCACACACACACACACACACACACACACACACACACACACACACACACACACACACACACACACACACACACACATACACACACACACACAGTCACACACACAGAGGAGAGGAAAGACAGTGAAATTCTTTACGGCCTGTCACAGTGTCAGAAGCAAGTTCACGGTGAGCGTGTCTTATTATGCGCAGCATTCGAAAACCGCCGTAAATTAGCAAAACATATGGCGACTTAATGATATCAATGAAGTGGCCATGAGGGCTGCCTAGGAGCAACAAATGTGTTAGATGTGGAGCGGTGTTGCTCACCATGCCCCACTGTTTCCCTCTGACTGATAGAACAAGCCCACGCTACGTCCATTAAGATCAATACACCGGCCATTATGTTAGTAAAAAGCACATTTACCAGGGTTGTCAGGCTCATTATTGCAAGCAGATGGCAGCCCTTGCACTTACAATTCTAGACAAGGAAAGCAGTGACAAGACTTCAAATTAGAATCTATAATGCTAATCTATTGCCTGCCGGTGCGACAGAGATAAAAATGCATTATGCGACCCGCGACAGTGAGTAGGCCTATTGGAGTGGACTATGTCTGAATACTGCAGTTCATAATGGCTTTGGAAGGAAGTTTACTGCACGTATAAAGCTAGCAGAGCAAAGCATGTCAATGCAAAAAAAAACATGCTCTGTGCTATTAATTCTTAGTTTAATATCCACATACTAAAATTGGAAACACCATTTACAACGACTGTCAGTATAATGTAGCAAAGTCATGAGGGTAGTAGGCTATTTATTCATTGTAAATCAATGTCTTTGCATGTGGCACAATTTTTTAAATGGCATCTACTGTACTGTACCTAATCCCTGATTTCTGTTTAGCAAAATCAAGGATCAAGAATCTGATAGCTAGAATAGCTGATATTTATCATAGCAAGACTTGATGATGATGATGATGATTTGAGACACTTACACTCATTAACCGGGTTATAGCCTACTGTCTATATCAGTGGTAATGCATGTCAAACTGGGGGTCCTTGACCGGGTTGAGAATCACTGCTAGAGCCATAAAATTCTTCTCTTATGGGGGTCCCTGGCATATCTTTTCAAATGGGGGTCCGCAGGCTAATTAAGTGTCAATTTGGGAGGGTCCTTGACATGAAAAAGTTTGGGAACCACTATGGTCTATATTGTGAGAAAGTTGACTAAATACAGGCTCAGCAGAGCAGAGGGGAGGAGAAGACTAGTAAGAGCAGACTGTTTGGTAATCACAGGAACAACTGGAGTGATCCATAAAGACATTAACACTTCATTCTTTGCAGCCATTACCAGAGATTTAGAGAGGCCTCACCAAGGCAATAACACTGTGACAAATTTAGCAACGGGAGATCAATGTTTAGGAGCACCACAGGAGCCTGGGAAAGACTTAGTTGCTGGGTAGCCAGATATTGTTTGGCAACTACTAGAAACCATGACAAATTTGAACTAGCAATTTGCAACAAAACATGTGTTTTGCATGAAACCTTTTTTTTTCTCCCCCTTTCATTTCAGATGTAAATGTTTCCTGTGCCCTGTGTAGTGGTGCCATTTTCATATTCAAGAATATCTAAGAACCGGGTGACGATTTTATGATTTAGCGTTGCTTTTTTTTTGCATTAAATGTGACATCATCTTTAGTTAGGGTGTGGCAGTTTGCGATTGAACACTCTGCAAAGACTCAGTGGAGCGTCGTCCTCTGGGTTTGTCCCCGTGGAGGGAGTCATGCTCTGCTCTTGTTCTTCCTGCTCTCTCTTCCCCCTGGACACTCCAAATAAATGGCTAAAAAGAGATCTACTTAAACCTGTCAGAGAGTGTCGGCGTCGGTAGCCGGGCCATTCCACACGACCTACTCCCTGACCCTCTCTTTTCAGGGGTCACTTGTAGGCTGCCTCTAGTGGGAGTGTGGGGTAGTCATGCACTGAATGACAATGTATAAACATATGAATGAGCCTCTCCCCCCCCTCTCATGCACCGCTGAAGAGCATTGCCACAATATTGTGTGTGTGTTGTTGTGTTAGAAGATAAGGTTGACTTTGGATGCAGGATAACAGTAGAAATTGTGAAGTTGTATTGGCGGTCATATAGGTGTTTGCCCAAATCTCGATGTTAGTCACGATACAACGATAATGAATTTGAAACAATTATTTGTATTAATATGGGTATCAGTAGTTTTGTGATTGCTTTTCCATGTTCATTATTTTGAGGTTAGAAATTGATAGAGCACCTTCATTGAGCATATTTTCTGACTACAGGTATGTTGCTATTAAAGCTAAACACAACCCAACAGCCCCAGTGTCCATCAGTTTGTGGCCCATTAACTTAGATGAACACCTTTGAATTTTGCCTTAAACCTTTAGGGTTTGGGGTTGAAACTATTCCCAATTCCCAATAAGCTACCTTACATTTTAGTCTGAATCTGTGAATTATACTGTGCATAATTTCAGCTTTTCACATTTATGAGAAGCTTTGCTTTTTTCTTTTTTTTTACTTTGCACTTGTTTGGTCAATGTGGAATCATTGGACATTTGCTATATTTATTTATTTTAAAGTATAATCATGGCACTTCTCTCAAGGCCATGGCCTTGGGGGAAAAAAGATCCAAATATGAATAATCTTCTTGGCTGAAAAGCTACATATACTGTGCCTCTAATTAAAACATTTTGTAGGATTGTCTTACAGTATATGCATTCATCCTGTGGTGGTGTATGATGAAGAGGATATGAGGACGAGTGCAAGAGTTCAGACTACACTGTTCTGAAGTTTTCCCAATGACTTTTGCAGAAGCAATACCAGCCACACATGAGAAGAGCAACACTGCAAACTAATGACTTGATATGACCTGGGGTGATCCGACAAGATGTTTAAAATGCATGCTTTCTCTATCAATATGATACCGATTTTCCCCATCATTAAACCAGACACTGTAAGCCCATAATTGGCTGAAATATTAGTCCATTATTATGGAACTCCTCTCATGGGGGGATTTTGAAAATGCTCCCAGTTACTGTGGAACAAATGATAAATTATTCTATAGCTTTGTGTTAATCACTATAGTGGAGTCATAAGGGCTCGGCCCGAAAGCTCAGTTTTAACATTAATGCCTTACCTCTCATCAATATTAATAGCTGCCTTTAGTAAGGGGCTGGGTGAGAGAGAGAGAGAGAGAGAGAGAGAGAGAGAGAGAGAGAGAGAGAGAGAGGGGGGGGGGGTAGATAGACAGACAGTGAGATGTGAACTCAATGATGATACAATGTATCATTGGTTGACAGACAGCAGCTCAGTGATCCAGGGCTACTATAGCCAGTGCAGTTCCATTGTGCATAACAGACTATAGGCAGTGTCAAAGAACACTGAATAACATGTGTCTTTTAATCACAGGGATTGGCTCAGCCAGACCAAACTTCACCGCTGTATGTGTGTATGTGTGTGTGTGTGTGTGTGTGTGTGTGTGTGTGTGTGTGTGTGTGTGTGTGTGTGTGTGTGTGTGTCTGTCTGTCTGTCTGTGTGTGTGTGTGTGTGTGTGTGTGTGTGTGTGGGGGGGGGGGGGGGGGCAAGTTAAGACGGGAGGAGAGGAAAGGAAGAGAGGAGAGGAGAGAAGAGAAGAGAAGAGAATAGAAGAGAAGAGAGGAGAGGAGAGGAGAGGAGAGGAGAGGAGAGGAGAGGAGAGGAGAGGAGAGGAGAGGAGAGGAGAGGAGAGGAGAGGAGAGGAGAGGAGAGGAGAGGAGAGGAGAGGAGAGGAGAGGAGAGGAGAGGAGAGGAGAGGAGAGGAGAGGAGAGGAGAGGAGAGGAGAGGAGAGGAGAGGAGAGGAGAGGAGAGGCCGTTTGGCCACTAGTGAGGGGGCCTGAGTTTGACAGATGCTCTCGCTGATGACCATCTGCCCTGAACAGCAGAGGTGCTGAACTGCAGGTTTTAAGCTGCTCCCTCCAACAGTTCCAAATGAAGCAGAGGAGAGGACCTCTGGACAAAAGGTTGTGCTGAGAGTGGAGCGAGGGCCGCAGCACCGCTGTACAACTTTAATTTATGATGGATGAGGGCGGAGGAAAGGTCAGGTGGTGATAAATATGAGAGCGTTTGTCCCAGGAGGTCATCAATTATGCCGTGGCTGCTAACTTTCGATCTTGCGGCTGAAATGGATCTCCTCGTCGTAAGAAAACTATCTCTCAGAAAATTGGGGTGTATTAATCAAAATGGCGATGAAGAGGGGGTGGGGTGGGTGATGGGGGGGTTTAGTATATCAACTTAAATCTGATCCGTGATCCATATCCAACTGGGGCCTCGCTCCATGTTGTGATGCATAACTGCACCCCAAACAGCATTACATGGTACGGGGGTGCGTCCCTTGAACCGAACCGGAGTACGCCATTGATTTACACAACCTTTCTCAATGGCAATTTTAATATACATTGCATAGCTCCGCTCACTGTCATTTTACAGTAAGGCAAGAGTTCACCTACAACAGAGGCCCGAGGAGACACTAATGCAAGGATATTAACATTGCATCATGACCAAACGCCATATATCATGGCTGATATAGAATTATATTATGTATGTCTTTTATTGTCAGAGGTCATTCCAATGTAATCTACCCACTGTACCCAGGCTCCTTAGTGGATATAAAGGTCAAGAAAATAAAGGAATGGAATGGATGACATTGCCTGTGAATGAAAGTTGTTTTTCCCCTTCTGTTAAATATATCTTGTCTGTCTGTCTATCTGTCTGTCTGTCTGTCTGTCTGCTATTTTGTCCCACTTTTAACTCACTTTATATTTAAATATTAATATATAATGTATAGTGATTGTTCATGCAATACTACCCTTCCATGCTCTTAGCAAAGATTTCCTGTTGTGAATTGTTTGGATTCCATCATGAGGTGCTGAAATGCAGGGGTCTTTTCTTAACAGTACCAACAGCAACCACAATAAGATCACAGTCGATGACCTTTGACCCGAGGCCAACGTCCTTTTATCAGCGCGGTCGTTCCCCCTTTCTTCCTCTTTGCCACGGACTGCTGGCCCGGGAAAAGTTATTGGCCTTCCTCCATTGTTTCACAAACAGAGCCTAGTAATGTAGAAAAGATTGCGACGATTATGGGACAGACTAAAGAGAAAGGAGAAGAAAGAAAGAAAGGTTAAAAAAGGGGGAGATCTAGGTTGATGGGGCAGGAAGTAAAAGTGCTAATTCATTCTTCCTCGGTGGTGTATATCAAACTGAGGCTGAAGGAGTAATGGTCTTTTTATTCAGCTGACAAGCGGCCTAGATGTTGAGTCCTCTTCCAATCGATGGTTCTCCATTGTCTGTCTGCTAGCTCACATAGACACAAAAACACACACACACACACTTGAATTATCTGCTACAGCCCCCAAACAGCTGTTTTTCAACACGGTTAAAAGATAAAGAAATATATTAGAGGGGTCTCTGTAGCAGTGTTGACCTCCAATGGAAATGTATTACCCTTGTCCCAATACCAATTTCTCCCATGTAGCCTTTAACAGCACCATAGCTTTACAACTGTAGTTTTTCTTTTGGCACAGTAGTACAGTCAGTGTTTACAAGTCAGACCAGGAAAACCACCGCGACTGTTATATCATGTCCTCATTTTGTCCTCACCTATAAAAGAGTTTTGCACATCCAATGTAATTTAACAGTTTTGTGTATTTCTTATTGAAATGTACAAGATACAATTCAGTGACCATGGCTAATTATTCAGTACTTAATTCAATGCATTGATAAATGCATTGATGAATGCATTGATAAATGCAGTCAAAAACACTCAAGCAACGGCCTCTCGATTTCCCACGGAGGTCTTGTTCAGTCTCTAGCCTACTACTCAGGCACTCCAAATAAACAGCTAAAAAGAGTTAGTCAGTTTCTTTGTTAGTAATTGATCAAGAGATGGTCATTTTCATATTCAACTTACTTTTCATATAAATATTCTTCAGTATTGAAACATACAAACAACAAACCTTCCGAATTGTCATATACCTTTTGTCATAATATAATACTAATAAGGAATTTGCTCTGTAAGTTTACACATTTTCTTTTCACTAATTTTGTTTCATTTCTATTTCAAAATGCCATCATTCTTATGAGCATCACAATAGTAATATATATCTGCTATCATTTCAGCTATCATTTCTCATTTCTACCACTGTTTATCTCTCCACCCACCCCACCTCTATAAGATGTGGTTCGTTAGAGGACGTCTTGTTAAAAGTACTGCAGGAAAGATAACAAAAGCAGCAATTCTCCCCCAACTCAACTTATATATTTGTGCTCGTGGCTTATGAGAACAATAAACAGCCACTGTGAAAACCAGAGGGTTAGGTGTCACATTCTGTACCAAATAAAAGATTCACAATCAAAGATCCCTTCGGTTGTTTGTGCACCTGAACAAGGGCACGTATGACGTATCGGGTGGTGTTGTGGTTTTCCCAACCCCCCTCCAATCATTCAGAGAAAGGGGGTGATGGTGATTGGGGGGGGGGGGGGGCTCCTCTATCTTGGCCCCTCTAGTCCCAGGGTATGGTGTAGGGGTCTCCTAAATGTGCCATGTCGTATTGATCCATACAATCCCACAAAAAAAAAGAAAAAGGCCAGACCAGCATTTACACCCCACCCCAGCTGAGTAAGGACTATCATCTCTGTGATACGAAGCTAATCAATTGTCTCTGTATGGAGCAGCTTACCTTCCGCATGACAATGTACATTTTTCTATAGTGGCTTCTCTTTTGCTGCGTTCAGTATTAGTGGAGATGTGCCATACGGAAAGTGTTCGAGGGTCGGGCCAGACAAATTTGCAATGCATTTGCAACAGTGGACGACGAGAAAATAAAAAAATAATTAAAAATGCACGCTTGTGTGCCGTTACAGAAGGTGTCAACCTGCAGCTTAAATATGGAAGTTTGACAAGAAAGTTTCATTGTAAAATAGGACGTATAGCTGACTGACTCATCAGGCAGGAATGATATGTGATGGAGGAGAAATTCAACTGTGAGAATTTTCTGTAACGAGCAACACATTTTCTTCCATTTTTAGCCTCGTAAATATTAGTTAACGTTTTGAACTTTAGCCAAAGCCATGCATCCTAAAATGATGATTGGTTAAACCATATCCTCCCATCTCTGTTGGGTGAGCCACATTAGACTTGCTCCTACGGGGGTTTGGGTTTGGGTTTTATAGAAGTGCCACGCCTTAGTCCCGCAGCACGGAGAATGATATGGATTTACTTCAGCAGACACAAACAATTTCTTGTCTGCAAAAATGACAACCAAAACAACTTCTGTTCCATAGCATGTCATTTCAAATTCAAACAGATAGTTAGCAGTGTGCAAGGAAAATGTGCTGAAAATCTTGCAGGGCCTGAAAGGGAATTTTGTTGACCTCAGAAACTTCTGACATTGCTGATAATGCTCTGGCCTTGCATTGCATGTCCTACAGCGGATATGCACCCAGTGTTATCAAACAAGTTTACTTCAACTGCACAAACAGAGATAGCAAATAATGGGGGAAAATTTTTTCCAAGTCTATCCGTAGAACGGTTTTCAGACATACGGTACATACAGGTATGTGCAATGGAATTGTAAGCACTTTAGGTTCACAATGTCTCCACCGTAGTTGGGCTGTGCGATGCACATGGAGAGAGAGAGTGGGGGGAGAAAAAGAGAATCTCACTGCATTCCTTTTTTTCCCTGAAAGCTAATAATGTGACCTACTGATGAAAAGTTCTTCCTTTGGAATTAAGTTGAATGTCCAGCGTTATCTCTCTGTTGGAATTTCTCTTATCGCCCCGAGGGAAACGAGTGACAGATTGATGCGAGTTCTTACCTGAGCCTCCCCACGTACCCTCTGTATGTATCCTGCGACAGACAGATACTGTTAGTGCACCTCACTATTTTATACTTAGACCTCTCAAAAGCTGTTGAGAGACGGGGGTAAGAGAGATGGTCCCGGGCATCTGTGTGCTTGGGTGGGTGGGGGGATTCGGTTTCAAGAGATGCGGGGGTTTGTCTACACACTGCAGACCACAATGCCATCATGGTTGAACAATATACAGCCTATAGTTTCATTTCTAGACAACAGAGGCATTAAATAAACATACTTTAAACAAATACTATTTGATGTAATACTACAGATCTATTTTAGATTGTATTATTTGGGGATAATTGCAATCAATCATTTGCATGATTAATTCCACATGTTCAAATAGACTTGGATGAAACGTCAGAGGAATAGAACGGAAGCCGTAGAGCACGCCAAGGTGCTGGAGTTTGAGGAATGAGATTCTGTGTGTCACGCGGTTGACGTATTGTTACCCTTGAATGACCTGAATGGCAGGAAGAGCAGCAGACAGACAGACAGACAGACAGCCACGTGGTGAACACATTTATACAGTCTTATACTGGCCAGAGTCTTATGCACATACCACAAACTACAGTCTGCATCAACATAAAGCTTTTACACTATAGTCCATAACGTACAGTAGAATGAACGTTCTGAGTTAACAGTCAACTACTTAAACACGATACAGGTATACTTTGTTGGCCGGGGTCCACCAGGGCTATATCCTTGTCTCCCCCACACCAAATCTCTAGCCGATCTACAACCTCACAATGCGTGTGACTGTGAACTGATTTTCACTAATGTCCTGTCCAGAATAAGGACACTCGGGTTCATGTGGTTGAGTAATACATTTAAGACATCTAGCAATATGCAACCGTTATCTGATTATAACTATTATACATATTATGTCCTGTAGACATGTACATAGAACCTACATAATTGTCTATTACAGCTTCAATGGCAAAGGGGGGGTGAGGGGATAAAGAGAAAATACATTAAAAGGTTAGTTGACCTAATATTATCCACACAAATTAACTGCTTGTTTTGCTAGATATATTTGCTATTTAAAAAATCTGTGACTTTTGGGGAATTCTTTGAAACTTTTATAATTTTTTACGTGAAAATAGGGACACCAGTTTCAAAATGCATCAGATAAGTTTAAATGCATTTTTTTCCCTATAATGCCACTCAATGTATCCATATAATGTGCTGTTCTTCAAAGGTAGCTTGTAGAGATCCCCTTGCTAATACCTCTGCCTTAAATTGATTAGTTAGTTCCCAGGTTAGAGAAACTCAATAACCCTCTCTCTTCCAATTTGAGTGGCACTTTGAATTAGAAATGGCTGACGTCCGATCAGTCGGCTTTGACACAGTAGGCATTTATGCACTGATAGTGCAGACTGGCCCAGAACTGACCAATTACTGAATATGTGTCAAGATAATGAAGAAGTAGCATTGTGTGTCACTGAAATGTTTTCAAATTGTATAGTGTCAGAGTGCACAGACGTGTGTTATATTTTACAGAACCACATGACCACCAGTGACAAAACCTGAAATCTGACAAACTCTCTGGCATCGCAGTGCTTACACTGACCTCTGACCTTACACTAGTATGAAGAGATCAGAATAGTGGAATACATCTAAAGCCGGGGTGCTGAAGTCGGATTCCTTCTGCAGAGCTATATCGGAAGGATCTGCCTCCTTCTGCATACCAAGACAGGCCTTATATTCCTCGCCAGGGATGTGCACCTGGACACTGTTGTTCTACTTGTGGGCTTATCTGAAAAGTCATACATTTTATCATTTGCCAGGTGCAGCCAGGACATGGTTTAAGGCAGACAAGGTCTCTCTTATCAAGAAAATATATCTCAATGTCGGATGCCTGGGATTCAGAAGGGAAATGGCGATGTTGTTGCTCACAGGAGAGGATATATTTGTTTTAGAAATGAGTATACTGTATGGACCAAAAAGCTATCCTTTTCCACCAAGGTACTGTGCATGGCATTGTGTAACATAACAAAAATGTCCTTCTTATTTACCCTTTGTACATTAAATAAATAAATAAATAGCATAATACGAAAATTTGAAGACAACCAGTGATTAATGAAACACCACATTAATAAGTGCTTAACGCTATCAGAAAGCAGAGGTAAGTTGAACTTGACGAGCAGACTGCCAGGTCAGCAACAGCAGGGATGTGATTTTAGTTTGATTTACAGTTCCTAGAATGAGCCAAGGGATGAGGGGGGGAATTATGATTGTGGGAAGAGGAGCCAGGTAGACAGGAGGAGGTAAGATGGGAGCTAAAAGCAGGAATATTGTGATGTGCCAATATAGACGACACAGAATATGGGGTGCACCTGTTAGTTCCAATAAAAATCAGTTGCTGTTGGAAACCACGTTTTATTCTAGTTTAACGGTTGGAGTGGAATCAATACAACTGAACTCAGCCAGCAGCATGTACAAAGCATAGAAAGAAAGTAATTCCTTTCCAATTAAGATCTATCTATCTATCTATCTATCTATCTATCTATCTATCTATCTATCTATCTATCTATCTATCTATCTATCTATCTATCTATCTATCTATCTATCTATCTATCTATCTATCTATCTATCTATCTATCTATCTATCTATCTATATATCTATCTATCTATCTATCCTGATGACTTAGGATTCATGCCATCAATTTGAATACACATGCTGCAAGCATCAGTGACTCCCTGCTCTGATGCCTGACTCCCATAGTTGGTCATTGTGCTTATGACTTCTTAAAGAGGTAATCTTAGACCTCCCCGAACTGCTTTACAGTTTTGTCACTGTCAATATTTTCCCTTGAAGAAAAACCATCCATCTTGATTATATTCTGTGAACACAGAACCTGTAACATACCGTCGCTGTTGGGCAGAAATCTCATATCTCCGCATATTTCAACTTTTTATGCTTTTCTTTCGTAAATAAATGCCTTACTTCATGTAGTGTCATACAAAAGTAGAAGAATTGCGGATCTATAAGCTCAGAACGCGCCTACAACGCATTCGATTGCGACACATTGCTTGTAGGCATGTTGTGAGCTGTGGGATTTATAAATATTGAACTAATGAAAATTATTAACAAGAGCTTGTGTCTGAATAATAACTGCATTGGATCCATTAAACAGTAACACATGATTCTTTTTCCCATTTCCTGATCCTGAATAGTAATGTTATTATTTTTTAACATACAAGGTTTCCACCTGACAGCGACAATACCGTGAATATACAGTCTTCTCTCATGGTCAGAAAAGGAGCGAGAAAGAAGACAAATGCATGAGGAGAACCACCATTTGATGTATTACCCTGTAGGCATTGTAATTTGTTATATAAGCTTCATGTAAGCTCACCAGCAAGATTAAAGACGTCCAGCTCAATGTATCAGTCACCCGTCAACTGCCGGGTCAATTTCCCTTTAACCCTTGTTTTGTGGTCCATAACCTTCGTACAAATATGACACTGCCAATCAAAGCAGTGACCGAGCAACCACTGACTGCCCCGCTTTCCTCCTCCAGCCTCTGTGGGAGCACCTTGTCTACAATTCATCCAGGAGTAAAGAGAGAGACTGAAAGGTATATGTGTTAACACTGAACACATAAAGTATACAGTATATATATATATATATATATATATATATATATATATATATATATAGCACTTTAGAATAACTGTACACTAGTAAGCATTACTTAAGCATTAGTAAATACTTAATTAACATGAATTAGTAAAGTTTTATTAATGCATTACTAAGTATTAGTATACACAGTTATAAACGTTATAGTTCAACTAGTCGACTAGTAAATCCACTAGTTGACCTCGTTGGTACTAGGTTGTAGGCCTCAAGATCAGCTACAACTGCTAGATTATATAGTCACCAATGTAAACAGTTTTTAAATGTACAAATATTATAATATTCTTTTTCTTTTTTGTGAAAACCCTAGTGTGTGTGTGTGTGTATGCATATGTATACATATGGTATGCTTGTATGCATGTTTCCGTGCGCGTAAAATCCAACAACATAATCTAGATAATGAGCGAAAAATCGTAATTTCCACTAATCGAGAGTACATCGCTTTTGAAACGTTGAATGCTATTGGTGGTTTGCCTCCCAATAAACTTAATAAAGTGTTCCCTTGACTGCAGAAGCACATGACTTGAAGAGGCTCAGCAGTCATTAGCAGCCAGCAGACAGAGGAGACATTACACATGGTGACATAAATGACTAAACGAATCAGTTCATCTATAGTAAAGGGTGTGTTCCCTCCACGGCACTGTGATGCGATAAGCCTGCATTTTTGTTTTGATATCCTAATGACTGGTGTAGGTGTGCATTCATCATGGATTATTGGGGTCTTAATTAAATTGAGCCGAAGCGATCGCCTGTAAATCACATTACACTGTCATTTCTCTTTACGGCAAAGGAGACAAAAGCCCCCGCTGGCTTGCTGCTCGACAAGGCGCCGGGGTGGGTGTTCTAGCAAGCGTCTATGCCGCCTGAGAGATGGAGTAATGAGGATTAGGGCTGCGTCTTTATAATTCAAAATAATGCTTTTGAATATCAATAATGGCTAAGACTCGGAACACAATGGGAGCCGCTATAATGTTTGTTTGTTGTCATCAGATATCTGCTGCAGCTCCCATTATGGCTCTCTGTCTGAATCCAGTTAGTGCGGTGATAAACTGGGGTTTGACGGTGTTTACTCTGGAGACAGGGTGGCACAGTTCGAGGAGTGCTCTTATCACTCTCATTGGCGCCACGGCTTCGCACAGTTGGGTAACAATTGGCCAGGAAAATAAGGGCTGACAGTGCTCATCCCCCTAAGGTGCCTGCATGCGGCCTCATTCCCCCAGTTAACGTCCATCAATACCGCTCATTATTCAAATGAGATGAATGGGATATTGTCAGACAGTGAGAGCCGAGTGGCAGTATTATTTTGACCTATTGTAAATGTCGTAACCTTGCCCTGGTAGCCTCGTTCACCATGGCTGAAGCTGAAGGAGTGGTGCACGGTGTAAATAATGGCCCCTTGGGTGTCAGACTTTTACAAGATGGCTGCCTATAAATCAGGTGGGCTTGGCCATTATGACATAATTTAGAACATGAGGAATTGACACCTGGCTAATTTACGAGGGGTTTGTGAAATAGCAGAGTAATTAAAGATTCATGTAGCTCTGCTCGAGTGAATGTGGTCAATATGGTGGTTGTTTCCCTGTCTAGTTGAGTCACGAAGCCACCGTGCATGAAAATGATTACACCCTTATTGTGACATATTCTATCTTGACATGAATTAATCCACAACTCGACCAGATGTCATTCAGACAAAACGCAGAAGAAGATGAAAAAAATAAAAGTTTTGACTCACCCGAAGCGGCATGTTTTATGAAGTGGGGAGAGTGTTGGACACATGAGAAAATGGAAAATTAAAGAAAGTGAGACGCCATGCCAGTCCTCCATAGGCCTCCTGTATTGAGAGGAGGAGGCCAAGTGTATTGTATCCTATAGTCTCCTGTTGTTGCCACACAACACAAGTGGCTCTGGCGGCCCCAGCCTGTATGATGGAGCACCCTTCTCCTCCTGAGAAAGAATGTTTGCTTACTATTTCATCATCCCCCGGGGCCACAGGAAAATAAGCCCATCAGTTGTCATTGTGACAGGATAAAAATGGAGCCGTCATATTTCAGTAACACAATGCAGAGAGAGAGAGAGAGAGAGAGAGAGAGAGAGAGAGAGAGAGGGAGAGAGAGGGAGAGAGGGTGGAGAGAAACATTGCCCCATCCACAAATGAATTATGGACCAAGTTCTTTCTCACGCAGCCTATAAGTTAATATTATCTCCTCAGGATAATTTTTTAGCAAAGTTCAATTACTGACCTAGAATTACCGTGTGGCCCAGCACTGCAGGTTTTGAAACAGGCCTCTTTTACACATTTATCTTTTCAGTGGAACACACTAAATCTGCATGATGGCAGTGATTTATCTACTGGTGCCCAGTCCCCAGCCCCACCACCATTCTTCTTCGCACACAACGATCGGCCCAGGTCCCTCGAGTCCCCTTGAGCTTAATGTAAGCTTTTCTTTTTACACTGTGTTTTCGGACCAATTTGTGTCCCCCCCTTTTGTCTTCACTGAATGTGGCAGAGGTCTGGGATTCTGAATTTACTCCACAAGATGTATGACCCATGATTGTTGTAAAGAGGGGGCACACGAACGCCACTGCAAGTCCTTTGGGTGCGTCGTAATGACTGCATTGTATTCGACGACTCCAAGCTTTTAACGATACTTTCCCGCAGCACACATTTTGAGTGTTCACCGCAAAAAAATCTTGACATTGACTTCAGCTGAAAGTGTCATGTTTCCTTGTCAGCGTGGTAGACATCTTGTTTTGCTGTGCTGATGTTGGTGTGTATGATAGGTGTTCCTCGGGCCGTTGCGCTGATGGTACAGGCAGGCTGTCCAGGATATGGTGACGTCCCGGTTTATGCCAGGATTGTCCTGGTTTCAAGCTGGGTGTCCCGAGACCTGAAAGATATCTGTGAATGATGGAAATGTACTGGTTTCAACATTCACTACCAAATTATCTTGGTTTTCACCACAATTATAATAATACTTGATTTGAGCAGTTACATACTGTAGGGGTCATCCTCTGTTCTGTTGCTACTGTAGGTTCAGTCACTAGGTGTGTTGAGTGCTAAAATAATTGTCCCCCATCCTGATGAAAATGCCAGGATTTTCATTGTTTTTCTTTTTTAAATAGGGCATAAGTAGAACTATTCTATTTGGGTCACGGTTTAGTTCAGCACCACGAAGCAGGGTCTGCCCTGCTTCGTGGTGCTGAACTAAAGAAACTAAACTAAACTCTCGACACAGCTCCGACCCCTGGGACATATCGTCAAGTTCAGAGGGAGAAATGTGAGGATTCACTTTCCTGGGCTTAGCCTGGAAATTCACATTGTCACTTAGAATACTGTTACAAAGATTATTTGTTTATATTATAGGGTCAATATGTCCAATTTAGGACACTGACCAAACGATAAAGTTTAATTTTGTTTTGAGAAAGTGTTGTTGCTGAGCCATATATGTGTCATGTATAGTTGTCATTTATCTTTATGGATAACTATATTCCCACCTTCTTTGTCATCATATGTACATCATCATTTAATATTGTCAACAATATATCCATATTGTATTTTATCATTATATATTCTTTGCCTTAATTGTTGCTTTTTATTGTGCAGCATACATCACCTGTATAAAATATGTCATGTGCAACTCAGAGGATATCTCCCATGTCATGAGCATTTTTGCGTGGTTGTCTATTTAAATAATTACATCTAAAAGATTAAATAGTAATATCACATTAGCAAGCATATATTATGGAACAATATGTCTGTTAGCCATTTTTGTCATCACACACACTCTTACTCCCAGTGTGACATTTGATCTACAGCATATTATATCCCATCCTCAGTACTATTCTATTTGCATAAGAATTGACTGGCTGCCTACTAAGCAATGGCCCGCTTAAAGACTCAGCTGAAAATGTGTGTGTGTCACGAATATGAACATCCAAATCAGGTCAGAGTCTAACCCTCATATCCCGTAACAATTATTTGGCAGGCACAGTGATAGTCACATTCAAACAAATCAAATTTCATTCTTATGAGACACATGTTAAAGAGGTGTACACTTTCAATAATTATTCTGTAAACTCAGTCCCATATTTTCATGCAAATGTATTAGATAGTGACACATCAAATATGAAATCCAATTTGTTGGTTATGAAACACATGTAGGAAAGAAATGTGTACACTAATTATTTCTGGGGCATCCTATCCCCTCCCCCTTCAAACACAAACTGAGCTGGATATTACATTTGCTTAAAACTCAATCATGGAAAATGAAGACTCGATTTGATTTTTTTTTAATAAAGATAAGTCACTTCTATCATTGAATCGGGGGAATGCTAATCGGCACTTTCATTCGGGTGCCAGCAGATAATGTCACCCTAGCTTGAGGCTCTTATTTTGCAATAAAGCATTTACATTCTAATGATTTTATTATAGCTTATACAGGCTGTCAGCGACGGACCAACTGAGCCGGAGCCACTTCCTCCCGGTCCCCCCATTCAAATCGCCTGGCAAATTGTATCAGCTATCAGCTCATAGTGCTTTTATCAAGCTGGCCCAGTGGCAGGCCTGGACCACCACAATGAGATGTCTATTGCTTGAAGAGTCTGTATTTAATCATTTCTGCTCGCCGGTATTGTTCTGCTTACAGTGCATAAATAAGTGCTTCAAATAACCCTGGAGTGCCACTGACAATGAAACAAAGTATCTGTCTTATTTATCTTCCTTGCATTCTTCGCTGGGCCCCTATTTTTTCTGTTTTCTCTTTCCACCACTTTCTTTATTTGCCACAGGCAATGTTTCTTCTTCAACCACCTATCATCTTGGAACAGTTTGAAATTACTCACTGATGAGCAGAAAGCTTTTGAGATATAGATAACAAAAAAACACTTTTGAATGGTGAAAACCTCCAGTCTCTTGACAACACTATTAAAGAATCGTGAGAGAGAAGGCATGGGATTGGAATGCATCCAGTTATTTGGCGAGTGTGGAATTGTTTAATCTCCCTTCACTGAGAGATGAAAACAGAATAATCATTTATTGACTTATATCCAGGTACTATATCCAGGTATGGTATGCAGAAGTGTTGCACATTTAACATCTAACTACTCAAATTTAACAATGTATCTGACCATGTTTCATCACCACTATACTGCATATACTATACGGACAGGTATGAAAATCTGCCAAATATATCACAGTATATTAATGGTTTCTGTGAATTCATTCTAAGTTGGTTTTCACAGCTATAAGTAGTGGACTGTACTGAAATGACAACAAACATTTTGACTTGAGCGCTATTAATGGGCGGAATCTTACATAGAGGACTACTGGGGAAGGAAACCGAGTATAGGAAACAAGACCCATGGATATCTGGACTGTGCGCTTGTTCCTATAAAACTCTATTTTGACTATGTGTTTATGGGACCGTGTGGCGTTACTCGAAGCTCAGGTACTATAAAGAATCTCAGCTGTATTTACAATGGGAAATCTTCCTATTGCCCAGACGATTACAAGATGGGTGGGAATAGACTAAAAGTAGAGTATTTTCTGGCTATATTGGTACTTCAGGGCCTGTTACATATCAACCGTGCAGTTGTACAGTGTGATAATGTGTAGTTGAATAATGTTCTTATATTGTACTTCTCATAAAAGATTGTGGCTAACATCTTCTAAAACTATAAAATTCCTATGGTGTGATAACATGCTCAACGGCATAACGCTAAATCAATTGTTGTCGTCGTACAGTTTGCCTGAGAGAAGTAATAATAAACGCCGTTCTTGTCCCAAAGCTGATTATGTGTTATTTTGGCACGCACCTCTCTTGTCAAATCATTGTGACACAATCACCTGTGACAGGTAAACATTAGGGACATAGATGACGTGATGTCCTAATCCCTGTCCGTCTATGGTGTTCAGGAGCACACAGATAACATGTCTGGCTATCGCTGCCTGTCCAAGGTGTACCGATACCTTTCGGCAGGCAGTATTGTGTTCCAAGTTTAACAAGAGTGCTTTGAACTCCCTTTGGAGTTGGAAAACCTGACCCCTAGGTGAGTTCGTCATCATAGCCTCATGTATCAACATGAGGGTAGAGAATGCCTCAGAGGGACTTTGACTAATTGGGGGGGCTAAACTGCCGTTCATGAATCTCTGGTCCAATCCCCTCAGAATATAATGAATCCGGGCAGGTTTTCAAAAGCCAGGAAACATTTCTTGTGACCTTAGTTGTGAGGTGTTATTCTGTGAGACATGGCCGTAAACCCATCCCTCTTCACCTAGGGCGGTTAAATACCTGCCATTGTGCACCATTGTTCTGTTATTGCTGTTGTCCCTTTTTCTTTCAAGCTCAATTCTTTATTTTGGTGTATATTGTTACTTCGAAGGAGCTCTTCTTATCCTGAAGGCAAACATCAAACTAAGAGACAATATCAGCTCCACAAAAGACCTCCAAACTCCATTATGTGCTCTTTCTTTCTATCTCTCTCTCCTCTCTCTCTCTGTTTCTCTTCCAATCTCTTGGAGGGTATCATGATTCTCTCTCTCTCTCTCTAGAAGAGGTCGTTTCAACATGGGAGAGCCTTGTGGTTAAATGATGCCACTGAGCTATTTAAACCTGTGTTGGAGGGATAGATTCACCCATCTGTGGACAGCAGCGCATGTTTTCAAGAGTAATTGGAATGATATTTTTACTTACTAGAATGAGCGATGATCATGGACGATTGGTTGTGACATGTGAC
The DNA here is from genome assembly GCF_964188405.1 of Protomyctophum parallelum. NCBI lineage: Eukaryota > Metazoa > Chordata > Actinopteri > Myctophiformes > Myctophidae > Protomyctophum > Protomyctophum parallelum. The sequence continues at coordinate 36,389,214 of NC_139698.1, forward strand.
AAAAAAAAGGTAAGCATGTGGCATAGCTTACTGTAAATACAACGTATGGTTCAGTATAGCTGTTGAGCTCTTGGAAGTTCACAATAATACTGACATTGCCCTATCAGAATACAGCACAAATTGTTGTTACTCTGCCACTGTTAATATGAGCAGTGTTTAATCTAAGAACCCTATAATGGAACCCTATGAATCTTTATTGCTTTCAGATTAAAATATTTTGTACAACCCTCTAACAAAACCCTTGATTGTACATTTGTGGCTGGTCCCACCCATTCATACAGTAAATCAGCAAATGTCTGCAGTAGTCATTGTTGATGTGGTGATAACTTGTCATGCATTGTGAATGTATGGAAAAGAAAGCAATGACTATTTTTAAGATCTGATTGGTGGATGTGAAAAGCACAGTGACGTTGGAAATTCTGATTGTCGGGAGTCAAAGTTCACTGCACTTTGCATTGTGTTCTTCAACTCCGCCTTTGTTCATCAGTGATGAGCACTTTGATTTGTTCATTCTATGTGGAGTCTTGAAATTAATTGAACCTTGCAAACTTTTGCTCTCGAGTTTTGTGAGGAGATCAAGCATTCAATACATGAACAACAGTGAATGACTAGTCTAATATCTCAGTAACATTTCTTACTCAATGCACTGTATGCCATCAGGACAACGGTACGGGACCTTTGAACAAATATCTCAGTTCTGCGCATGAATGATGTCTCCATAACTATTACTGATAGCCTATACCTTTTCTCTGTAAGTGTAAGGGATGCGCTGTGTAAGTCTATTGTATTGTGTAGTGTGATTTGTTTATGTATTGTGTGATTTCTGTGTCCTGATGGCTGCTTGGTACAAAGGGAATTTCCGCAATGACTAATTAAGAATATCTATCCCTATCTAGTTTGGGCTTCAATATACACAAATAGGTCAATGCTGATAATTGCCCACAAACAATAAGTTGAAAACAAAATAAATGAACATATACGCAGACAGAATAATAAAAATGTCCATGCAGGGATAGCTTAGATAGAGAATATGGCTTAGATTCTTCAGCAATTACCCACCCCCCACCTCAATGTATCTGTCATAAAGGTAAAAAGGTAATAAATACATCAATAGTCCCCATAATAAGTAAAATATTTCAGGAGAAAAAAAATCGCGACTTTTTAGAGGGAAAAATGTATTCTGGGAGGAAATTTACATTCGACACATCAACGGACCAATCCTTTTCCCTTCAGTTATTGCATTATTCACTGTGTTCATTTCCTGTTGATCAGATTGACTGTTTGATGTATTCCTCCAACTTGACACAGTGATGCTGATAAAACACTGGCAAATTTACTTATTCTGGTGACAGACAGCAATTTAGCGGGAAATTAAGTTGTCCTGACGACGATTCCATATTGCATACACACACTGCAAATAACCTAGTTTGAATAATCTCCGCCACTGTCTGTTTAAATGATTTTTATACCAGTTTTATACGAAGCCTTTGATGTGATAATACTAATTCCCCGCCTCTGAGAGGGAGACGGTGGAAAAAGTACAAATTATTTCAGTATTAGGATGTCAGTCAAGCCTCTACCACACCTAGCTCCCTTATTAACTAGTAATGATTGAGCACCGTCCACTACATTACCTTCAGTGCTTCACTGTATTATACATTTGATTTAAAAAACGAAGGGGAAAAAAGGTTGGGGGAATGCTTTAATCTCTGTGCTTTGTCACTCAATGCAAAATAATCAATTTAGGGAAACCTGAAATATGAATGATTCTCACTACTGTTTCTCTTTCTGCCCTTCTTTTTTACATAAACAATCATTGGGGTATGTAAATAGTAAAGATTCAACCTTTACTGTACTGTAGGTTTAGAACAGAAAGTGTCTGTACTGTATATGAGAAAGCATATTGGCTAATTCCCAAGTAATGTGTTAAATACATTAATAAAAAGCGATACCGAAGACACATAGGCTACTGTCTATTGACAGCATATTATAATTTTTGGTGTCTTCTTTTCTAAAAGCTTCTGGGTTCAATCAAAGGCAAATGTCCTTGTTATTCCTTAAAATAGTCTAATTCAATGTCTGTTTTACATGGAGCAATGCCCTAATACATGATTTAAGGAGCTTTCACGTTGCACATGCATTAGGATAATGGAATAAAATGATAAAACTTTCAGTAGCATTAACATTTCATGCATAAAATAAAAGAATGGAGGGGGGAAAAGCTCAATTGAAAAGAAGAATTGTATGCTTTTGGATAGAATGTACATACAAAAAATGCAAGGCTATAATGTATATATTATTCATTTGTTTACCACACTTATTGAGTTTTCTACCTACAGGAGTAACACATGTGGTTTGTTGAAGATGTTTACAAGTGATCCCAAGTGATGCGAGAGAAATCCAAAACATTCCAATGTGTTTTTCCTTTCCTTTTCTTTTCTTTTTTCTTTTCCTTCTTTTTTTTAAAGCATTACTTGGGTCATACCTAAAAGATGTGACTGAACATAATGGATTATAATCTGGAACCTGGAATGCTGTTTTTATAACGGCACAGTGGAGGTCACAAACGGACCCTGACTGCTTCATAAATATATATTCCAGACCCTTTCCTTTATTTGTACATTATTTTCCAGAAGACTGTTATTTTCCTACAAAAGATACTGTTATCCACATATTCAATTATGCATGAAAGCAGTACCTGTATCCCCCCCCCCTGCCCCCATTGAATGTGTCATATTAAACAACAAAAATTAACAACAAAAATGAATCATCTAATATTGGATGATGACATGAATTTAAAAATGTGCACCTGTAGTTTCCAATAAAATGTGTAAGTTATATCTGGGACCTTCCATCCTATGGTGAAACTTCATGGGAAAGCCATAGTATGGTGGGAGCTTTACAAGCATTAGTACTTCATTTAAGGTAGTAGTAGTATCCTGAATATTGATCGGCTGTAGCTTCATTAGCTGGGAACTGACATCCCAGATTGATGTCTCTTTAAACTGGGTCCTTGGTCAGGAATACCTGGGGAATCACACTATTGACTTTGGACTGTTTGTGCTGCTGTGCCTCTGGAGACTTTGTGTTAGCTTTAATGGGATCCATCAATTCAGCTCCCCTTTTAATAATTATTGTTTTACCATTCAGAAGAGACAAGAGCATCTGACTTTTTTTTTTTTTTTTCAGGCTAGCCGAGAGATAACAGACTGTCTTGTCTTGGTTCTGCATAAGGCTTTTACTATGCAGGCATTTGTTTTTGTTCATTTTTCTAGTCATGACAACCTCCTCCTTTCAACGTGTTCGTCCAAAGAACAATGCACAAGGGAATGACATAAAAGATACAGTTTCTTATGGGCAATCTGCAAATCCCTTTCCAGTGATTTGACATCATTAACCTGTACATTGAGGAGAAAGAAATAGCTTTTTTGTCTGAAGATTAGCATTGTGTAATTGAAAGTCTGTATTGCATGTAGCCTGTCTGAAAGACAATTGATTTTCATACACTTGATGTAGGAATCCTGTTGTTGCTCTTAACGGCGCCTTTGATTTTCTTCTGCTTCAACACACAAGGACCACAGGAAGTTGAGACACGCATAAAAGCACAACCCTGTAGACCTTCAAGTTCACCTTGTAAGGTGGGGGCAGGGACACATCTGTCTTTAGAAGGTCGGGGTGTTCAGAGAGAGAGAGAGAGAGAGAGAGAGAGAGGGAGAATGATAGTGATAGAATGAGAGGAAGACAGAAAGAATTAAGTGATCTTAGTGAATGATGAAAAGGAATGCTAATGTTAAGTACATTGATCATTCGCTCAACCCACCCTTTGCCCCTCGCAATATCAATACATTGAAAACATCATTTGTATCAGCAGTTGTTTCTTTAATTAAGATCTGGCCCAAATCTTTGGTATTGATCTGTGCCATTACCTTATCGACATTGTCTCGCCAAGCTGACTCAGTGCCTTTCTCTCTATTGAAATGACCTGGCTTAAGGGTACAAAGTGCACTGCTGTATTATGTCATATAAGCAAAGCCACGTCTTTGTCTGCTGTCTGAATGAGGCATTCAAGGTAAGTGGCACGGACCAGTATCGACATCGCTTTGCATCACTTAACGAAATTAAACATGTGGGAAAATAGGCTGTGTGACTGGAATTCTTAAATGAGCCAGTCATCTGAACGTGGCACATGCACGAGTACAGATGAGATCACATTTCGGCCTCGTCAAATGAATTAAAAGCCTGATCTCTGGTCTCTCTGATTACAGTACAGAAATGGATAAAAAACCATGCCTATATAAGATGTGTTATTTATCCTCACTGGAACATTTGTGAGAACACAGAAAAGATGAATGCATTTATTTATTTTTTGAAATAAATTTAAAAAAAATAGATAGTAGATAATAGTTCAGAAGATGAAGATTGTTATCCCCTCATTGGGCACCAACATCAATAAGCCCTCTAAAGGGATCAGGTCTCAGGGGTCCCCCAATAATTCCCTTTGAGATGGCTCCCATTCATCAGTACAGTGTAGTATTTACTTCATCATTATTAGGAATCTATCCTACAGTCATTACAGTGATTGATACTGCCACACTGGAATGTCAAAACAAGTTAGGTATATCCCCTATATAGAATATCCCTTTACTCGGATCTCTTTCCTGTCTAATTGAACAATAACGTATTTTCGTGAGCTGTTATCTGGGTGTTGGGTGGCTCATCCTTATATCAGTCAGCTCTCTCTCTCTCTCTCCCCCCCTCTCTCTCTCTCTTCATCCCCCTCTTCCCTCCTTTGCCTTCTTTCCTTCCAACCTTGGAGGCATATCCGCCTGGCGTCTCCTCCCCAGCCCAGCCCCTCGCATCGCATGCATTGCGTGCATGCTGGTGGGAGAGGCTCCTGATTCCACAATGCCTGGCTGCGCCTCAGGTGGGGTTTCTGAAGAGCCGCAGAAGCCTCACAGGCAGCCGTCAACACTCAGCCAACCCGCCGCGTCCCGCTGAATACCGCCAGTCGATCCCACTTGTCTCACCGCATGAAGCAGTCCAGCATCCACCCACCTGATAAAACACACCCCCCCCCCCCCCCCCCCCTCTTCTCCAAACCCCTGAAGTGTTAAATATGTTCCCCCTACTCAATCCCCTCCTGCCCCTGCAGGAGCACCCCACATTCTCCTTCTGCAAAACCCTCCATAAGTTTTTTTTTCCTCCTTTCTTTATTTTTTTTTCTTCTTTTTTTTGGTGAAAGGATCGGTGGAGGCTTTGCATCTCCATGGGCATTTTGAACAACGCCTGCTCCACTCCGATTGCAACCACCACAAACAAATCCAGTAGCCCCCCGCTAATCTGATCATCTCATCCCTGGGACTTTTCATGCTGGGTTCCTCCCTCAGAACCCCTTGTACTAGTTCCAGCCTGGGAGTGTGTGATAAGACACTGGAAATTTAGTCATCATCTTCCGCGCAAAGGAGCTCAGAGGAGGGATTATGATATTCCTATAACCTTACATTGGATATGGACAGGGCCTGCTCCTAGCGTGGATACAATCCGGTACATAGCTGTCCATCCATCCCTCTTCCCCATCCCCATCTGCCACCTCTTTCCTTTTAAAAGGTTGACTTTACAAGATTAGCGCAGACTAGCCGTCATCATGTTAGCAGAGATACCAGGGAGAAAACATAGTGTTTGCCGTTGTTGAATGCATTTTGCTATACTCCGATAAGAGTGATGATAAACGTAAACCATTACCTCTCAATTTTCTTTTTCTTTTGCATTTTGCTTTAAATAATATCCTTGAATGTAAGAATGAAACGGTAAAATGTGTTTAATCTTGGGGAAAAGCTGAACAAGCTGTTCTATTGGCTATGGTAGAAAAGCACTTGGAAACGTTAAAAGAATATGCTTTGTACGAGTACATTTTAATCAACTTATTCAAAATATTTAGTGTTTGTGAAATGATGGACAAGATAAAATCACTCCCGCTCCCCATAGACCTCATTTTCTTCAGGTTGGCACATGCTGATCACTCTGTTGCAAAGATGAGTATTGAAATGACTTTTTGGCATTTATGGCTGCCAAACAAATCAAAACATCATGTTCACATTTTGCAAGCATGTGTCTCATTTAGTTTGGCAGTTGCACATGATTTGCTATGTAATTATTGTGAATGTCATTCAGAATATATTTTTGGCTGGTCAGTATTATCTAATTGCACTGAAAATGATGAACTGCATGTGCTACATTTTGAATGTGTTAATAAATCTCAGTATCCTTTAGTTGAACTCATAGGCATGCATAAATTATTTTGAACTCAAGTTGGGAACTCAAACTATTGGTACACGCAGCCAAATGTATACAAGCAGCTAAACACTGTGGGATAAAGGGGCTGAAAAGCATAGAAATACTGTGGTGTATGAAATAAAGTTGGTTTGGAGGACTTCAAACATTGTGGAATTTAGCCAAAGTCAATGTGTAATCATCAGTTGACATCTAAGCTAAGTCTGTAAATGTACCACTAACTCATATTTGAAGACCATATTGTTAAATTATATCCACTCAATGACCTTAACGTGGGCCTTTAAATAACTGCACCCATGAAGCTGTATTGGAGATCATTAGGAAGAAAAAATGCTGCCTTTTAAGCATTGCCTCAGTGAGTAAAGTCAGGCCTCTAGTACGGCAGTCTTGCTGGGTACATTCAGATCCAAACACAAAACTCCTCTAAAGTTATTAGAGGAAGTCTACCTCGGGTTTTGCAGTGAGACAGGGACACTAAATGGTGTCAGAGGCAGGTAATTATATTGCAGCCCCCCCCTGTACTGCCACCCATCACTGTCACAGACCTGTCCCTGGAAACTACAAGGCTGCTCCCAAACATGAAAAGGATTCCTAGATGTATCTCAGTCCATTAAGGGAGTCACATTTGCAGTATAACATCAGTCAGACATTATAATAGCCTGTGTTTTATATACAATGAGCTTATTGTACTGTCACATTTATGAAACACATATTACACATCCTTGACAGGTGGTGTTAAATATTGATTATGGTATCATTAGGTGTTTGAAATTATTTGGCTATAGATTACAGTAGCCATCTCTCTCTCTCTAGTTCTCTCTCTCACTCACTCACACACACACACACACACACACACACACACACACACACACACACACACACACACACACTGTATTAATTTCTCTTTGCAGTGCCACAAGTTCACATTCTTCAGCGTCTGTGATACAGACTCACTCAAAGTCAGATTAAATTAGAGCATGACTGTCTGGTGGAGATCCAGAGTGACAGAGATGTCCCTCACTACAGGAAGCAGTAGTTATACCACCACCGCCGCCACCACCCTCCTACCCCCCAACACACCCAGCTACACACTTCCCCCATGCATCTCCCATCAATATTTCATTAGGTAACCTTAGAAGCAAACTATAAGTGTGCACGTGCACGCAGGATGCACGTGACGTGTGTGTGTGTGTGTGTGTGTGTGTGTGTGTGTGTGTGTGTGTGTGTGTGTGTATGTGTATACACATAATTGCACATGTGCACATAAATACATGCAAGCACACAGACACGCACGTTCACAACACACAACTCTTTGTTCACAGTTACTACCTTACAGGTCTTCTGAGTTTTCTTCTAGCCAGACCTGCAAAGAAGCTAAGCCTCCCCCCCCAAACCTCCCATCCCCACCCCGCTTCTCATTCTCATCTCTGAAGATTTACCGTCTATTCATTTATCCTCATTCAGGATGACAAAAATCAATCATTTCATTCTCTCTGGATGGCTGGTCATTAAGAATGGGGACACCAACTGAAATGAAATACACATTTCCCTCAGCCGATCCCTGCCTATGATAGATTTGTGGAGTTACAAATGGGTGGAGGTTAGGTTTTTGGAGTCCAAATGGAAGTGTTTGTACCATATGTCTTCTAATCACCCTCATTGCCCAGACAGCCAAGTGTTGATAAGGTCCTTATCGCAGCAGGAATGCACAGTGAGTAGTCGACTGGAGCAGGCCAACCACAGCGTACAGAATGACGCCAAGAGCCATGGTTTAAAACAGTATTGTATTTGATATAATATGAGGACTCAATATAAACATATTTAAGATATTTTGCTTTAGTACACATAGACATTGCACTTTGCATTTAATATGGATATGAAACCATGAATTTGTCATTGTAGTCATTAGTTTAACTTTAACTTTAAAATTAGACACTAAATCATGTTGATCATGTGTAGGATAGGGCCCATGTGTCACTCAAAATATGTTTTTAGTTTAATACTCGTAGCATTCTGTTGATCATTCAACACGGTTAATAAGCTTCAATAGCACCTCTTCTGGGCATTTTGTTTGAGCTTCCCTCACTAATATTATTTTAAATAAAGATAATGCTAACAAACATCAAAGCCACTAGAAAGGCTTGTGTAGGAGAATAAACAGGCATCATCCCCAACTGAAAATGTTTAAGTACTGAGACCAGTTTTCACAGTCCTTTACAGTCGCTTGATCCCTTTCTGTCAGAATGCCTGAGCTGGCATACTGCACGGGCCTATACAGCACATCAATATTCCACCAAGGTGACAACTATATTATTTCAATTTGGATGGAAATAAGTGAATAATATGCTTATTTTACCAGTATTCAACATCCTTTACTGCTTTAAAATAAAATGGGTTTGGGACGTATCGGTCCAAATAATATATAAATGCATTATGGTGTCAGTGAGCTGCAAAAGAATATTCAGAAGTTTCACAACTATTATTTTTGCTGTCTTTATTTATGTATTCATGTATTCCTGATCTGTTGAAGCACTGATGCATAAATTGTCAGATGCCTTGTTGAAAAGACGGGCTATTGTTGAAAAATCCTGATTGCATTCTATTGTTTTTACACACTCATTCACTCACTCACTCACTCACTCCCTCTCTCACTCGCACGCTCGCTCGCACGTACGCACGCGCGCGCGCACACGTGTGTTTGTGTGTGTGTAGGGGTGGGTGTACTAAGTGTGTCTATTCTGCAGATCCATCAGTTGTTTAAAAACACATTTGCTCATAATCCCATATGGTTATTGGCACATCTCAGTCTTTTGGAATGTTTAACAGTGTAATTTCGTCCCAAGCCGTTTCTTATGATGTCCCATTCTGTAAAGCTAATTGGCAGTTCTAAATGACTGAACACATGCTGTTATGGAATATTTGCACTTTGCTGTTATGTTTGTCCATTACATTGAAAATGTCCACTACATTCCACCTTGTGTAATGATACAGGTTAGGAAAACACAACCTGCACATGAAGACTAAATGACAAAAAGGAACTGAAAATTGGCTGCGGCTCACACCTGCTTGGAATGATTAAGCTGCAGCGGTTCTTTTTTCCCCCTTCCAACAAATGACTGCGGTTGTCGACAAAAGGTGTTGATTCAGAGGGCAAATTAAGCCTTGAACAGGCAAGATAATGTGCCTGTGATCAATTAACACAGACACAAGGTGTAGCGGTTTTACTTTGAAACTTTCAGGGCTAGCCAACGGGCTCCTTTGTGCCTTCCAGTTGAGCAGCAGTAATCATTTCCACGGCTGGCTTCTAAAGGCAGCCCTGGACTGAGAGTATGGATTTTGCCTGGGGACTCTCCCCAGGCAATGAGCTGACTAGTCAAACATGCTCACAACAGCCCTAATCTTACTCTAGGACACCGAATTGACATGAAAGCCTAGATAGTTTTTTTTCTCTCCTTTTTTCTCCTTCCTATTTTCTTACGTGTCACCATTGTTGGTTTTTCCTCTTTCACTCAGAGTAAAATGATTGTTTTGGTATTCACCTAGTGGCAGTAAGGGCCGGGGTTGAGTCAGGTCATGATCAGAACGGTCTCTGAAGTCCAGGATACGACCTGTGCATTATTACTCTTTGTCTGAACTGAAACGGAGCCCATATAGATTAGAAGGCATCCCTGCTGCAAAAATAATACAAAAATAAGCTTTTTACAGCTGTCCTGGGTTTGATCTTTGTGCCTTTCATTGTTCAGTGATAATCTTTCAGCAGTACAACAAATCATCCGAATACACAGAAACACACATAACAGTCATGCTTTTCAACATCATTTAAAGATCTATTGTGAAAGCTAAATGATAAAAGCAGAACACCACTTATTGAATAACATTACTTTATTACCAGTTTTTATGAGAGGGATTATCAGGAGAACAGGAATGAAGTGCATTAGGAATTGCACTCCACTGGGTCACACTTAACCACAATATTGTATTGAATGTAAGCTTTACATAGGTACTGTCAGCTTACTGTTGCGGTGTTTCCTCACACATAAATGCGTAAGTATTAATCTTGTTTGAGACAGAATACATAACAGCTATGCCTTGGTGGGAGGCAGATGGTGATATATCTATGAAAGTGTGAAGTTGAAGTAATGTGATGTACCTTATAAAAGCTGGCTCCACAGTGAGGGAGCGCCTTAATCCTCCCTCTAAACCACCCTCTCCATCTCTGAGAGAAGATGATTTCGCTCTGCTTTGAATTCCCCCCTCTCTCCCCCTCCCCTCTCTCTCTCTTAGGTTGTCTTGAAGACAGAGCGATATGTGCCACTACTATTTTCTTTTAGATTAACTGACTGATGGACCTCCTCAAAGCACATCATCCACACCCCATGGATCATGGTGGATACAAATCACATATATGTATTAGGCCACTCGATAGTGTCCAAAAACACTATAGTCTTGCAGGGTGAACGGTCAAGGTCTTTTACAGTATTAGAGGCCGAAAAGCCGGGCGTTTGTGATTTAGTTGTACAATTTGACAATGCTTGTTTTCAGACTACTCAAGAGTTGATATATTTGCGGCATGAGAATGGAAAAGCAATTCAATACGCTGTGTATCCATGGCAGTAAGACCCACATAAGCATTTCAATGCATGACACATGTTCCTACAATGTAAAATGTGGTGTTACTTTTGGCTTTAACAAGTCTTTCTTGAGACGAGCGTAAACGAACACTTGCTCCTTCTACAATTTCTCGTGTTAACTGCAGGCTAATGATATTATACGGCACCTATGGCCTTGGTAAAACGTATTACATATCTGGGTTTGAATGTATCATGCAGCGAATTATTGTCCGTCCTCAGGAGGATCACAAACCACATTAGCTTGAATTACCAAATCTAAACTTTATGTGCAGCCCCCCACACACACTTGGGGCTTTAGCATTTTTTATGTCATAATCCCCCATTCCCCACCATCATAACCCTCTACTCAGCCCCTTATATGCTGAATGAATATTAGGTTATTGAGAAATTCACCACAGATGTCATTCTCAAGATGGATGTCTCCGTTGTGATGTGTGAGTAATGGAATCTGAGCATGGCCTGAAAGACGATAGGGAGGCAGAAGAAAGGAGCGGTCAGCTGTGAAAACACAGGGAACGCCAGATAAGACGACTTGTGTTCTGTCCACGCCATCGAAACCCAACACAGAACCTGGAACAGGTTCTGAACTCAAACTCTAACACGTCTTTTAAGTGCTAATTATCTGCTACCTAGTTGAGAGAGAGAGAGAGAGAGAGAGAGAGAGAGAGAGAGAGAGAATGAATGTGACAAAGATGATGTTATGCAAAATTCTGAATTCCACTTGTAGCTTTGGCCATTTATGTTTTTATTTCCATTAAATTTACTCTTACAGAGTTCAAAATTATCTCTTAAAAGTAGTTAGTTAGTTAGTTAGTTAGTTAGTTACTGTAGTTAGTTAGTTTGTTAGTTAGTTAGTTATATTATATAATTTGATCCATGCAACGTTATGCAACCCTGTTGGTTGATCCTTACTTATTTGATAGTTTGGATCATGTGGAGTTAATATGAGTAATTGAGTATACAGTTAAACAGCATACATGGCCCAAATCCCATATACAGTTTGCCTTTCATGGACAGTTTCTTTACATGTGCGATCCCAACTGCTCCCATTGTTATTGTTTATCCCAGCCAATTTCACACACACCAATTATGATTTGAGTTCAGTATAGTCTCCAACACCCTCTTTAGCACAGTAAAACCAATTGAATGCATTCTTTTTCACTTGGAAAGCAACCAATGTTTACAGTGCTTACCATTTCAAATGCAAGCCATCCGGAGTTAGAAAAACATTGTACAGTAGCCTATATATATGGGAAAGATTGCACTTTATCTCTGCTTTAAGAGTGTGTGTTTGTGTCACCAACCATGTGCGTGGGTGTGTTGTGGTGGGGGACTGCAAGTACAGTATATATGTGTGTGTGTGTGTGTGTGTGTGTGTGTGTGTGTGTGTGTGTGTGTGTGTGTGTGTGTGTGTGTGTGTGTGTGTGTGTGTGTGTGTGTGTGTGTGTGTGTGTGCGTGCGTGCGTGTGCGTGGGTGTATGTGTGTGTGCGTGTCTCTCTAAGTCCCTCTTCCGTGCCCATATGATAGAATGGGAGGTCAGTCCCTTTGGGCTGTTTAACAGACATCAGTTGTCCTTTCTTCTTCAGGAAATGGATGCAGCTGATTATTAGCTAAGGATTCATAAATTCTTCATACGCAAGTCAGCGTTATAGGGCCTGATGAATTCAGTGTGTGAGCTGGTCTGTGCCAAATGTCCCCCCCCCCCCGCCCATGATGGTTGAGATGAAGAGATGAAGGAGATGAGTGAAGAATCCTCTCTATCTCTCTCTCCCTCTTTGTCTTCCATCGGTCCTTTTAAAAGGCTCCCTGTCTCAGTCCCTGCACTGTTTCTCTCTTGCTCTCTCTTCCACAAACATGGGACATGTAACTGTAACTAGTTAGCAAGAATAAGCCCTGAGAGCAGACTGAGAGTGGTTTCACTGATTTTAACCTTTTCAGAGGGTTCCGACAGAATGTCCCCATACATAGAGCACACAGACATCAGCACGACTCTGTCCATCTAATGTTACAAACTGATAGCATCCTGTTCAAAATGCCATTACAAACAAGATAGCATCCCTCTCTCCCGCAAAGTCATTATCATTCTTTCGGCTAGTATGCTCTGCGTTTACATGGGGGCTTATCGGCAAATTTGTGAACTTTTTTTTTTTTTTAACCAAATGCAGTCTGTTGAACAGTCGCCGTCCAACATCCCCATTCCACATCAATCATTGTTTTGGTTTCTCCTTTCAAAGCTGACTGAGGCCTTGATGTTTTTCTTTTTTCCACCCTTTTTTTAAATGGATATCCAGAGGCGGCCTGCAGTGCTGTCCATCGCTCTACCTCTCTTTCTAAACACGATTTCTCCTTCGCTTTTCTTTTACTGGGTTGCTCAGTAACTAAGCCAATCTGGCTGCACCCCTAGCATGCAGAGGAGTTCTCCACTGGCTGGGGATGTTTTTATAAATGAGGACAGTGTGACACCCCAGGGTGTTTCTCTGTGGGTGCTATTCCTTCAACACAAAAAAGGGGGAAAAAGACCACATCTGTCCATGTCATTTGCTCCTCAAAGTCCCTTTCCCTGCAAATAGATACTCAGTACAAATAAAGCCACCGCTTATGGACCACTACCCACTTATATTGGCAGCAAAGAACATGCAGAGACATATACGATCAAACACGAGGCTACACACAAGTATATTTGATCAAAATGTACGTGGGAACAAAAGTTAGCCGCGCATGCCTCTGCGATTACTCTCGAGTACGGATCTGTAAATCCTGCATTGCTGATTGGATGACCTGTGACCCGAAGAGTGGGAAGTGTAGTCTTTGATGTGAGCTCCCCGCTGGGCATAGGTTTGTGAACGTAAACAATCTGATTGGATTACTGGTAGTGTTTCACATATAGGTTTACTAATGGTTGTTTTGACAAAACAATAACACCTCAAGATGAGCAGTTTCATGACAGAAACAAACATTTATTTTAAGTGAAAGCACACAGAAGTAGCACTCTACACAGACTCCTACTCCCATAATACCAGGTGAGAGAGAAGCACTCTACACAGACTCCTACTCCCATAATACCAGGTGAGAGAGAAGCACTCTACACAGACTCCTACTCCCATAATACCAGGTGAGAGAGAAGCACTCTACACAGACTCCTACTCCCATAATACCAGGTGAGAGAGAAGCACTCTACACAGACTCCTACTCCCATAATACCAGGTGAGAGAGAAGCACTCTACACAGACTCCTACTCCCATAATACCAGGTGAGAGAGAAGCACTCTACACAGACTCCTACTCCCATAATACCAGGTGAGAGAGAAGAACAAGCCTGCTTGATCTAGCCCTGTGTGATGACTTCTAGAGGTCAGACAGGTTAAATGGTATTTGATTAAAATCAGTAGATGGCCAACTCTCTCTCTTTCTGTCTCTCACGCACGCACACACGCACGCACACACGCACGCACGCACGCACGCACACACACAAACTCTACTCCCGTTGGCCTGTTCGGAATAGGGAAGAAAATAGCCTTGATTCTGCTCTCCTCATCCCTGTCTCCTACTCTGGAAGGTTGTTGTGGTTGGGCTTGGGGTGGTGTGTGTTTGTGTGTGTGTGTGTGTGTGTGTGTGTGTGTGTGTGTGTGTGTGTGTGTGTGTGTGTGTGTGTGTGTGTGTGTGTGTGTGTGTGCGCGTGTGTGCAGGGGGTGGGGGGTTAGGAGTTGGGGTTAAAGAAGACCTGTGTGTTTGGCTGGCAAAAAGGCTTGCCACTGTTTATCAAGCCACGGCAAATCCAATTAGCCTGTGGCCTGCCTTCCAACCCTATTAACCTGCTCAGCTGTGAGAGCACTCAACGGCTCCTGCCAATATCTCATTTCTCCCAGTCGTTGATAAGATCGGCTCAAGATATTCAATGGGCTTCACTTCAGCTCCATCTCAGATGCTACAGCTGCTGCCAGGGCTTTAGAACCACAGCATCCGTACTGATCTCTCTCTCTCTCTCTCTCTCTCTCTCTCTCTCTCTCTCTCTCTCTCTCTCTCTCTCTCTCTCTCTCTCTCTCTGTATCTCCCTCTCTTCTCATCATGTTCTCCCTGTCTCTCCATCCCCCTTTCTCTCATCCCTTTCTTTCTCTTCCTGTCGTTCACCCGTCCTCACACATCCGCACATCCCCTCCATGCAGCTCTCCCTGTACCTCTCTCTCCTCTTTTTCTCCTCCCTCCCCTCACGTTCTGTTTCTTTCACCACCCTACACCTCACCCACCTTCTCCACCAACCCCTCCACCACCCCCCTCTCTCTCTCTTCATTCGTGTAGCTACACCACGACAACAAAACAAGTAGGACAGTAACTTCCAGGCCCGTGGCTTGTTTCCTCCCAGACAGCGATCAGGTCCAGGCCCCACTGTTTGACAGGGGGGGAAACTGATTTTCCTTATCATGGCCTGCCCACAAAGGGCCAGGCCAGGCCCGCGTGATTAGCATTCCTTGGTGGAGATGTGTCAGCCCTATTTCTATCACAGAGACAGATTGAGGCTTTCACTCAGGCTGGCGACTGAGTGACACATGGCCCTGACCGGGGGGACAACATTGTTATTTGAGTTAAGAAATCAATTTGTATCAAATGTACACTGTAATTTATTTGTTGCCTTTGAAGGGAACCTGGCTAAGATAAATGGGAATGGACTGTTTTTTTCCTTTCTGTCTCCCTCCCTCTCCCTTACCTTGAGCCTGAGCTGATAAAGTTCTTGTGAAGCCCATGATAGTTCCCCACGTCAGAGTAAGAAGTGACAAACATGTTTAAAGTTGTGCAGTGATCTTTAAATCTCAAAAAGAACACCTTGTCGGACATGATAGAACATTTTTACCTCTTCCCTCCCGTCTGTCAGCTCGCTCTGCTGACATACGGCTTCAGTATTTCTGCTGACATTTCTCTGTATCACATACATCTACTGTAGCAGCGAATGGAGAAGCGATATTTGTCTCCCTTTTTAATACAGTCCCAACCCCTCCCCCCCCCCCCCCCCCACCCGTCTGTTTTATTTATTTATTTTTTACTACATTCACAGTCAGTGTCAACCTCAGAGATCAAAATGGTCTCTCTGGGATTAAAACCCATGAATCTTTGTCTTCTCTTCTCATATCGTAAATATTCTGTCATATTCCGTGACACAGGAAAAAGTGGTCTGAGATGTAAATGATCGTTTCACGCTTTTCACATGATTGCTATTCATCACTAAATGCACCTTGTTTTGTGTTAAGGTATATAGACTTTAGCTGCAGTTCAGCATGAAGCTCTTGTGACATGACAGTAAAGAAAGCGTCCTTCTCATGCACAGTCATTACTTTAGTGTAGCTTGCAAACAACAGCGGGAAAGAAATGTTTCTAAAATGTAACTGATCTAATCTGACAGGGAAACAGAAACTACCCTTCAAGGCACAGTGGTGGCTAGGTAAACAAATAAAACATCTACAAAACATTATGAGCCCTTTTGGAGTGACATTTGCATTAGCCAGCGTATCAATGAATTAAATGTTACAGTTTGACATTTACTTGACCTTTTCTGTAAAAGATCTTCATAGACGATAAAGAAAACATCATTTTCAGTCAGCTAAAAGTGTGTAGTGGCCACTTGTAAACTCTTGTTATACTTTATAATCTATACTATATAATCCTATATGTCTATCATTATGACCTTTTCTTTATAATACATTTACTGCAGGAAAGGTATTGCGGTATACAGATACGTGTGTGTATATATATATATATATATATAGAAACCATCTTTTTCACATCAAGTTCATGTTCTGTAAACAACGCTATTGCGCAAACATCTGAATCTGGTTTCATTTAAGTTGCTGCCGATTCCCTCTGGCTAAATGTGAGGAACAAATGCCTTCTGCATCATCACGGCAGGCATACTTTTAACACGTCAGTCAGTGGGGACCACTTACTATGGGAAACCTCTCAGCACCTCACAATTATTTTACACATCAGTGCACATTAACTCTTGCAGGTGATTGCAGTTTCCCCGCCGTGCCTTTTGGCTGTTAGTGCAGACTAAGAAAGAATTTGAGTATAGGCTAACGCGGCTGTTTCTATTAATTTAAATAGGTGGGTGTTGCTTATCTGTTTGTTTAATGGTTGGACATTTTGACCCTGGGTGTCAGTATAATAATTATAATTGAAAGTATAATTCCCAGTGAGTCTATTTTTGACAAGTAATGATGGTCATAGCCATTTATATCTAGTTTTATACCTGCATACAAGAATATCCACTACTGGACTTGGGAAAGGACACAACTAAATATCGTTATATGTGTATTCTTCTTAGAATATATGAGTGTTATAAAAAAAAACATGGCTCATTTGGTTGGAATGAACTCAACATCCTATTTGCATCTGAGGATGTGAATTATGAAGACTAGCAGTCTATCCCATTAACATCAAGAGGCAGTTTAGCATTTCTCAGAAACTGGGGTAAGAGGGAAAAAAAGCAGGTGGCTATCTCTACACATCAAACATATATTAAGCCTCCAGGTTGACCCAGTAAAGCCTCTTAGTTTGGGGTTTTCAGAGGGCCAAAAAAGCAGAGCCTGTCCTGAATTTCAGTATAAATTTTAGATATGCAAATGACCTCAAAGGATGCACGATTGAAAAAGGATGCCGTACTGCCTCAAAGCCACATACTCTAAAGCTAAACAAGATTAGGAAAATTGAATCATTTCAAAAGCTGTGGGCAAAATGTAAACTGGTTAGCATTCTAATCCTCAGGGCCAGGTGACCAGTGGTGGTGTGTGTGTGTGTGTGTGTGTGTGTGTGTGTGTGTGCATGTGTGCGTGCGTGTGAAGAACAAATGTACATGAGAGGCTGATGCTGGACGCTTGTTTATTTGAATCAAATCGAGCCTTTTCTCTACCTGGGAAACCCATTAATTTACCGCCTTTTTATGAGACGTCTTCTGTAGTCACACAGTCCTCAGTCCATCCTCACCATGCACTTTAACTCTGAGAGTTTACATATCATTGCATGTCTTACAATTACCTACAATGTCGCTATGCAACTAGCTTCTTGATCGGCTATTTTGCTACTTAAAGAAAATAAGTGAAAGTGGTCTAGTATGTCTGTGGGTTTTATGAATATTGAACAAATGAAAAGTATTAACAATATTTTGTGACTAAATAATAACTACCTTGGACGCATTCATTTGTAACACAGGTTCTTCCTTTTTTCCCCTGAAAAAACTCTGTAAGATTTCCACGCGACAGCACCATGATGTAACCAAAAGCCATAATCTAATATAACCATTTGGGTACATGTGTACACTCTCAGAGTTACATTTTACAGTGTAGCCATGAATATCATTCTGATTCCAGCCTCATCCTGGTATGCTGTTGCCAGATGTTTGCCCGAGGAGGGCTTGTTCTTTTGTTCTGTTTGTCCTGTTGGTTTGCATGCATTCATCTGGAACGCAATGTCTGGTTTTGTTTTCTCCATTTCAGACACACGACATGCTTGTTGGAAATTATAGTGGACTTCACTGTTAAAGTTCCTGAGATTAATCAAGATGATTAGACTTTGGTTGTATTAAATGTACAGAAAGATAAATTATATGATCAAAACTCGAACAGAAATGGGATTTTTGTGTTTGTACAGCAATGCCACTGTAGCTAGGAACTGTTACCATATCCAAAATAATTAGATAATTACTTTTTATGAATAATAGGGAATTCTGACATAGTTAATGCATTAGCATTCTTTGTATTGCCCAGACATTATGGCAATACTGAGAGAGAACTGAACTGATTCCCACTGAAATCCAGCAGATTTTCAAAGAAACATCAAACAGAAACTGACTTGTTAAACCAGCATGATGATAATGTACTAATGTCCAAGCCGCTTCTTTACACCTGACAGGGGGGAGTTTCCCAGGTTGGACGTAGCACGTAGATACTGACCAAGACCATGATACTGACCAAGACCATGATACTGACATGATACTGACCAAGACCATGATACTGACATGATACTGACCAAGACCATGATACTGACCATGATACTGACCAAGACCATGATACTGACCATGATACTGACCAAGACCATGATACTGACATGATACTGACCAAGACCATGATACTGACATGATAGGCTACTGACCAAGACCATGATACTGACCATGATACTGACCAAGACCATGATACTGACATGATACTGACCAAGACCATGATACTGACATGATACTGACCAATACCATGATACTGACATGATACTGACCAAGACCATGATACTGACCATGATACTGACCAAGACCATGATACTGACCATGATACTGACCATGATACTGACCAAGACCATGATACTGACCATGATACTGACCAAGACCATGATACTGACATGATACTGACCAAGACCATGATACTGACATGATACTGACCAAGACCATGATACTGACATGATACTGACCAAGACCATGATACTGACAGGATACTGACCAATACCATGATACTGACCATGATACTGACCAATACCATGATACTGACCATGATACTGACCAAGACCATGATACTGACCATGATACTGACCAAGACCATGATACTGACCATGATACTGACCAATACCATGATACTGACATGATACTGACCAAGACCATGATACTGACCATGATACTGACCAAGACCATGATACTGACCATGATACTGACCAAGACCATGATACTGACCATGATACTGACCAAGACCATGATACTGACCATGATACTGACCAAGACCATGATACTGACATGATACTGACCAAGACCATGATACTGACATGATACTGACCAAGACCATGATACTGACCATGATACTGACCAAGACCATGATACTGACATGATACTGACCAAGACCATGATACTGACCATGATACTGACCAAGACCATGATACTGACCATGATACTGACCATGATACTGACCAAGACCATGATACTGACCATGATACTGACCAAGACCATGATACTGACATGATACTGACCAAGACCATGATACTGACATGATACTGACCAAGACCATGATACTGACATGATACTGACCAAGACCATGATACTGACAGGATACTGACCAATACCATGATACTGACCATGATACTGACCAATACCATGATACTGACCAAGACCATGATACTGACCATGATACTGACCAAGACCATGATACTGACATGATACTGACCAAGACCATGATACTGACATGATACTGACCAAGACCATGATACTGACATGATACTGACCAAGACCATGATACTGACCATGATACTGACCAAGACCATGATACTGACATGATACTGACCAAGACCATGATACTGACCATGATACTGACCATGATACTGACATGATACTGACCAAGACCATGATACTGACATGATACTGACCAAGACCATGATACTGACCATGATACTGACCATGATACTGACCAAGACCATGATACTGACATGATACTGACCAAGACCATGATACTGACCATGATACTGACCAAGACCATGATACTGACATGATACTGACCAAGACCATGATACTGACCATGATACTGACATGATACTGACCATGATACTGACATGATACTGACCAAGACCATGATACTGACATGATACTGACCAAGACCATGATACTGACATGATACTGACCAAGACCATGATACTGACATGATACTGACCATGATACTGACCAAGACCATGATACTATAGACCATGACACTGACATGATACTGACATGATACTGACCATGATATTCACATGATACTGACCATGTTATTATGATGTAACACTTTTCTTAACAATATGAGTCATTATGACATTATTAACTGTTATTACATTATGAGCGGCTACGTAAGGTTCCTAATGTAAAACATTATTACATCATGCAAAAATCTGTTGTTACGTTGCAGGGTAAATTCTGTCAGCAAATTGTTATTGTGACCGAAGGTCGTAGTTAACTATGGAATTGAGCATTTCCCTAAGACATGAAATTGTCTTAGTCTTTTAGTCTTAGTCTTAGTCAGTAAAACAAGTAAGACGCGCAAACGCGGGAAGCGAACGCAGCTTGTGTGTGTGTGGTTGTGTGTGTGTGTGTGTGTGTGTGTGTGTGTGTGTGTGTGTGTGTGTGTGTGTGTGTGTGTGTGTGTGTGTGTGCTACAGCTGCGCCCTCTGGTGGCGGGCGGGTGGTGTCACAGCGGGACAGACACACAGACAGACACACAGACATGAGCAGCAGGGTCTCATAGTAAGTGGCTCATTGCGTTCGCAATTAACACTGTTACGTCATGCGTTCATGATTTTATTTCCTTATGCGATTTATTACATTATGAGCCGTTATTCCATTATGAGTTTTTACATGATATCAAAAAACAATACCATTATTTAACATCTCATTGATATATCTAATCTGTCTTACAAATATTATTTGGGGTCCCACTTGCAATATCCTCACAGCCCACCAGTGGGCCACACACAGCCCACAGGTTGAGAACCAGTGTAATAAAGCATCTGCCATCCAATGTTTGTCCCCCTGCTCTGAGGTCAACAGGCTATTATAAGCTTACAATTTGTCATATTAACTTACTGTTAGATCAACTCAATTAGAAATTATTTTGATATGGTGAAACATAACTCTGTAACGTTTAGACAGCAGCTTTCAGATTCCTCGATTGGCTCTGGGATGTGGACACGTCTCATCTGTTGTACTCTGGAGTGACCTTTAATGTCGTGTTCTCAAGGTTCCATTCTATATTTGTCATATAAACAGCATAGTGATACTTTTTCCATGCTGCTCAACTTACAATGTGGGAAACAAACCCCAGGATCAACATTACAGCTAAGGTGTATTTTGGACACAGAGTGGCAGACAGTGTGGTTTGTCCGTATATATATGCTCACTGACAGGGTGAGAAGTCACGACTCACGACTGGCACTTATTAAGTTCAGAATGTACATAAGCATTGTCATTTTGTGTGTACAGATGCATAATCTATTACAAAAAAAAACTGTGAAGTTACAGGTACAGTATTATTCTTTATTTTCCTGTGCTACTGATATCCATGAAAGGAAGGTTGTCATTTTATCATGTTTAACATTGTACAGTGATCTGCCAGGGGCGTAGGAAGCAGCTCAAGTGGCCTGTGTGCAGTGGTATAGGCAAAGTATATAATATACTCAAGTAAATACTCAGGTATTCAAAAGTACAAATTACTAAGTACATTTCCTTCTTCATAGCAGTGCATTGAAATTTGGAAAATAAAAAAAGGAAAATAAATTTCAGAAATGTTAAATGAAAATACTAGTGAAAATAGCAGATCTACAAACACACTATATTTGAAAGGGACATTTCACCGTTGGAAGAAACTGCAGTTACTCGATGTTAATAGTATGTATTTGTAGTAGATAACATTAGCACAATTTGAAATTTGCATCCTATGGCCTGAAAAATAATGAATATAGTGTGTTTGACTAGGGTTTGACTGGATTGCTGAATTCCTACAATGACCATAATGCTTTGCTGCACTGCCACGCCTTGTGTAGAGGGGGGAGGCTGCGTGGAGGTGTGACTTGTAGTCATCTATCTAAATACACATATTACACAAAACCCAGGAGAGTGTTTCTTCTGTCCCATTAAAATAAGATCTGCTTGTAAAAGGGGCCATTTAAGTTGTTAATTCATATATTTTTGTACATTTGGGTCAGGAGTACAATATTCATATTTGAAATGTAGTGTAAATAATGTAAGCAAGTACTAAGAGTACTCAAGTAAATGTACTTGGATACTGTCCACCTCTGCCCGTGTGACATTAAATCTAACCCAGATTATTTACACCCTATCAACAGAGATCTTGTTGGAACCACTAAGGTCAGCAGACTGCCTAATCCCTCCTGTCACTGTACTATACAGACAGACTGATAGTCAGACTCGGTTTCATGGCAGAGAGACATGGCACGCTTTAGTTGGTGAAATGCACCTGAACACTTCTGAACAAAGCTCAACGCAACAGAGCTGCAGAACAACATTTGCTGCCACTGTGTGGTTAGTATTGTCCGCAAGGACTGTGCTATCACATTATGGACAATTAAATATTAATAATTCCCATCTCAGTGAATGAAAGGAATTGTTTTATTTAAATAAGACATTGGAGATGAGATGTCTGCGCATGATGCAGAGTTGCCGACATTATGAAAGCTACAGCAGAACAAAATTGCATTTAAGATAATGTATAATGGACACAGGGAAAGAGAATGTATAATGGACACAGGGAAAGAGAATGTATAATGGACACAGGGAAAGAGAATGTATAATGGACACAGGGAAAGAGAATGTATAATGGACACAGGGAAAGAGAAATAAAGTAGGGATGAAGTGCTTGGAATTAAATTCATCCCTATTTTGGGAAGACTCCCAACTGAGTAGATATGCAGCGTTTGAATTCCTGTGTGAAGCGAATGCTTAAGCACACTCTGGGTCTGTACATGTGTTCACAATCTGTTTCTCCAGTGTTTGGATGTGACACCAACGTGTCACACAACGGCTGCCTCTATGGCCCCATTTCCATCTGGGTTTTACTACAATTGTGAAATTGATCTTAGAGTAAGGGGCGAAAGATCTCAAGACAAGTGTCATCTAATCGTTTTAATGTTTTGGGTTCAGCAATGTTGGCATCGTTTTCTATCTTTTGCATTTGGCAAATGATGATACACTGTTTATCAAAGATTTCCTATTTCCCTTTACATAAAAAAAGATCTAGCAGTCTGACAGGTTGAATACACAGATGCTATGTCAAAACCGATTTATTCTTCCATTGTACAAATTAAGCATCATTTGTATCATTGTATGTTACCACAGATGTCTATCCACAAAAACACAACACATGCAATTCAATTTGCTACATGGTTGAACTTGAAAAATGTAACGCAAATGTTAATATAGCAACACTGTAGGCAGCTGTTAAAATGATCACCCCTACAAAAGCTGGTTGAATGTGTATCTAGAAGCTTACTTTTGACAGCCTCTTACTTGGTTTGGTAATAATTGTGAATTTTACTTGGTTATAGGTTTTGAGAATATTCATTTTGGCTGTGTTTGGGGAGGTTCAAATGCCACACGACTGACCATTAATCCCCAAAACAGATTGAGTACTTGTGAGATATTTAAGCACTCAAGTGAAATAGCACGGTGCTAATTTTTGATTGAGTGGGGCGAGTGCCTCGTAATCTTAGCCTAGTAGCTATAGGGGTGTTATAAGCTATTATTATATATTATAGTATATTAACTGGGTTGAAGCTGCTTAAATGCAAGGTGCATCACGCCAAGTGCAATGCTAAATTACTTGTGTGGGCTGCAGATTGCATACTGCTTGTATTGGGCCAGGACAGGCTGCCTGGCAAGCTTGCAGACTATAGACAGACAGGCTGATTTACTGACTGGATGACTGGGTTGTAACTGACTAGCTGGATGGCTGGGTGAATGTCTTTCAGACTGACTGGTTGACTGACAAGTTGGTTGGCTGAATTATAGCTTCCATAGAGTGTGTTTGGCTGGCTGGTTGCCTCGCTGCCTGGCTAGCTGGCTGGTTGGCTAGCTATCTGGGCGAGGCTGTGTGATATATGATGCGGTTCAGCATGAATGAGATTAACGGATTGGCAGAACAGTTGCATTCATTAATAACTCCACCCTATAGGGCTTGAGCAGTCCCCAATTGCAGGTCCTTGGAGTCACTTCACTGTTTTGGGAAAATATTGTGGTCAATTCTATGAATCATACAGTGATATTATTCTTGTTTGAGGTTATACATTCAAAATGTGTTTACTTTTTCCATGTGAGCTCAAACATACAATTTAGCACAGTTGTCTGTGGAAAATACATCTAAGGTGTCATCACCACTAAGCTTTATTAAAGAGGGAAAACATTATTTCCCTGCACTGTGTATAGATCTGCTATGAATCTCACCCACTCATTGCTGTGGGGTTTGAAGAATTCAACTTAATAAACTGCCTCATAAGGCAAGATTAAAGATGCCATGTAATTTGATTAACTGAATGGGAAAGAGACAGGCCACAGATGGGACAATAAGCTTTTCCAGCGTCTCATTAAAAGGAACAATCCTGTAAAACCTCCCGGGTGGAATTTTCAGTGAAAGAAGCTTTCTGAAAAAAATATAGACATACTGTAGGCCTACATAATGTTCATGGTGCTTCAGTGTGCCTTTGCAAAGTGAATGCAGAGGAACATTTTGTAATAATTTACATGCTCAATGAGAGAAACGTGTCCTCTGTTGGTGGCCCCTCTGAAGAGATATTTCCTCTTCCACTGAGCCTGGTGGTTTCCAAAAGGCATCTTGAAAATGATATTGACTTTTTATCAAATAAACAAGCCAAAAACACAACGCAAAGCATTGCGTCAACAGCTTGTCGTGGTTATTGCGCTCGTGCTTCATGAAGGGTTGATCAGCCGGGCGATAAAGGTCAATATATATGCACTATGTTTCTCACAACGTTCTGAGTTTTGATTCAACTGTCTTTGACCTGCCGATAGCGTCACCAGAAAATATAAACAAGTAAATGTAAATGTTGTCCCGTGCATCCCGGTGGCAACGGAGCTTACTTTGTCTTCCAGAGTACTTGACAACTTATGAAGCATTGTGACCATTATACATTTTTCCTCCGCGACATATTTTTGTCGTTTTGACGACACGCTCGCCGCCGTCTGACACATCAATCGACACTTGTTGAGTTATCAGCCTGTCCATCGTTGCCAGGGTTATTGCATAAACAATGCATCGGAAATGTCCAGTCAAATCTGTGCACCGTTCACAGACACACAGATGCACAAATAGTCATGAGGGGTTACTTTCTGGTACTATTTGGCTATTCTTGTGTATAGAATTGTACTGTGTACAGTGTACAATTGTACTGTGTAGTACTGAATTGTACAGTAGTACAATTATGGATGTTTATTGTTTAGTCAATTTATGGCATTAAAATGTGTTGATTGACAAACAAACATGCAAATACTGGCTGAGAAAACAAAACGTTCCTACAATACTAGTCTTGCGTAGCCAGACAACTATTTCACAATCTCTGAACTACACCTCTCGAAATCCAAGTAAGGAAGCTGGCATTTCTGCTCCAAAGCTCCATGCTGTATGGCCACACCAGACTACTACAATACCCAGAATTCACTGTGAAGGCTTGGATCTCGAGCAGTACTCAAGGCCATTAGTGACCCCTATAATGACTGTAGTTTGGAACAATCTCTGGTGCTTTCAGTTTTCTGCTTCAGCGATATAGAGTGCGATGGACTCTGCACCACACTGATGCTATAGACATGGGTATAAGGTTGAACACAAAGTCCCTTCCTTATGCCCAAACCTATAATATAAACCTATAATATATAATATAATAATAATATACTATAACATGTCGTCAAAAACCATGAAAAACGACGGTATGTCGTTTTTCATGATTTTCATTTTCATTTTTTTGAAAACCATAAAAAACGACATAGGAACATGGCCAGGTGGCTGGCCCAGTTCCGGCGAGTCCTCCCGCGTCCAAAACGGTTGAGAAATGTCAGAGTTATCATGTTGCAGCTTTCTGTGCTCATCCGTGCTAGGACGCGTATACATACATGCATACATGCATACATGTATGTATAATGTATGCATGCATGTATAACATCCGGACTAGGGATGCACCGATCCGGCTTTTTGGCATTCGATACCGATTTCGATACATGGGGGTCCAGTATCTGCCGATACAGAGTACCGATCCGATACCCCCCACAAAGAAACGTAATAACCTATTAAGCTGTATGCCTCACTGTGTGGAGTCTGGAATCATTATTTTGTGTAAGGCAACATCAAGGCTTGACTTAAACATTACTTTCCCAACTTTGTAAAACAAAATGTAACAAACACAGATATAAATGCACTGAATTATTTATTAAATAACTGTGCAACAATTAGACCAGGTTAATGTGTGCGCAGGCTAGCCTGGCTGCATTCCACATGTTATACTGTCAATACTACACTGCTGTGTCACAGAGGAGGTAGAGTTGTTTTCATACTGTAATTACACATAATTATCGGATCGGATCGGATAATGGATCGGCCACCGATCCGATACCCGATCTAGAATTTTAGCCTGGATCGGCGCCGATCTCCGATACAAGTATCGGATCGGTGCATCCCTAATCCGGACCCCCAGGAACATGGCCAGGTGGCCGACCCGGTTCCGGCGAGCCTTCCCGCATCTGAAACGGTCGAGAAATGACAGAGTTATCGTGTTGCAACTTTCCGTGCTCATAATGTGCTCATCCGTGCTGGGACGTACATACATACAGTACATACATAGGGACACACATAGCTGCGCAATGGAGTGGAGGCACCGCTCAAAAACGACATACTATGTAGTATGTAGTATGACGTTTTTTTTATGATTTTCATATTTTTTTTGAAAAAAGTTTTTTATATTTAACTATAGCATGTCGTTTCCATGATTTTCACCATTTCTCATACTGGTATAGTATTTTGTTGTCTCCAACAGGCCGAAGGCGTGGGGAGAGAGTATGCTTTGCACTCCATCCTATCCGTGTGTCCTTCCGTGTGTGTGTGTCCATCCGTCCATCCGTCCGTCCGTCTGTGTACAGCTAATCCCCGGCATCGTTAACCCGGTCGATGCCAAATTTTGCACACACTCTCCCTGGAGGCTGTAACAAAGTGGTCCTCCGTTACTGATATTTGGCAGATTTAAGTATTTATATTTGCACACAAAGGAAGAGTCATGAGTTGAACTGGTTTATTGAGAGTATTGTAAACATGAAAATGTAATATGAGACTGTGTTATGGGTACTTGAATACTGACTGCTTCTGTTCTGTCTGCTACCAGAGCACCATATATTGGTCTGGACTGGACCACAGTGAAATGGCCAGGGGGTGTTTGAGTTATGTATTGGAGCTGCTAATGATAATGGCATATGTGGTTTATCTTGCAATAGGCATAATTGATATTTACTTACCGGTGTAGTGATATAGATTTATAGGCTCATGTGATGTGGGTTATGTGGGGTTCAGAAGTGTTGCATGTTTAACCAGTAATATGGTAGAGTCTGCACTGATTGGTTCAGCTGCCTATAAAAGGCTGCCAGGGAGCACACACCCACTCAGTGTTAGATTCAGTGAGAGGGCATGGTGGAGCTGCACACCAACATGCCCCATTTGTTTGCTGCGTGTATCATGCCATTTCCCATGCTGTACAACTTCTTTTGGGAATAAACCATGGTGTGGCTGCCTTTTACATCCTGACTCTGTGCTCATTTCCAGCTGCTTATCGGGCAAACACTACAGAGGCCAACGATGAACCTCTGCCACCAATTTTCCAGAATGTTATAGTGCCACCAGGAGGCCGACTTTTGAAAAACACATTTTTGGATATTACTCCTCCAGATTCTCTCCAAAGATCCCGCAAATCGTTACACAGTATCTCAATAGTCATGTGTTCAAGTCGGATCTGTCCAATATTTCATATTCTATTCGAATTGGCTAATATTGGCTTTCAAAGTTTGCAGGATTGGCCCGTTTTTAACAAAAAGCCTCAAATCATGAACGCAGCGTGCAATTTACGTTAAATCTTTCACAGACTTTCCTACTAGGCTGAGGAATATATCCCACTCTTTTCATATTGGCCTGTTATAGCGCCACCAACAGGTGGATTTTTGCAAATCACATTTTTGGAACAAAATGCCCCAAATCATCCAATTGCTGTAAGAAGAAATTGCACCCTTTTCACATTGGCCTATTATAGCGCCACCAGGAGGCTACAACCTGACCTGCTCTGGTGGAGACCTGTGCCCCGAGCCAGTTTCCCCCCAGTGACCCCCCAGTGTGAATGAATGTGTATCCCCAGTTTTCCCCCAGTGTCCCCCCAGCCAGTGACCCTCGAGCCAGTTTCCCCCTAGTGACCCCCCAGTGTGAATGAATGAATGAATACGTTTATTTCGAACATTATTTGAAAACAAATACATTAAAACACTGAAACAAAACAACAACAAAAGAAACAATAATGTCCGAAAAGGAGTAGGATGAAGTATAAAATGTATTAAACCCCAATGTCCCCCTAGTGCCCCCCCAGTGCCCACCCCCCCCCCCCCCCCCCCACTGTCCCCCTAGTATCCCTCCAGTGACTCCCCACTGTCCCCCCATTGTATATGCCTACTACTAGTATACTGGTAGTATAGAAAAATACTAGCATGTCGTTTCCATGATTTTCACCATCTCTCTCATTTTTGTATTGTCGAAAAAAACCAAAAACTACATACTGTATGTTGTGTTTTATGATTTTCATCATTTTTTGATGATTCTGTTAGATTTGACAGAGAGAGAGAGAGAGAGATGCAAGAGATCACATACAGTAAACTAAAGTAAGCTTAGGTCAACACAACATACAGGACAGTTTCTTTGATTACTTTGGCCACATACGCACCACCCTGTGTGTGTTGGTTGTAAAGGACATTCGACTGAGAACTTCAAGTATAGAGTAGCAGGCTACACCAACTACATCATCCTAATTCTTTACCAATACAGGGGAATTTTTAACAGCGTCTCTCTGACTCCATTCCCTCATCCACATGGTAGATCAAGATTAGCAGTGTGCCAAATGAAAACCCAGCAAGCTCACTCGCTCGTCCTTGATATTACGCTAGAAATATAAAATCCATTCCTAGATTTAGACGTCTCTTGCCACCAAAAAAAAAGAAAAAAATTAAATGTTCTATTCTGTCAGGAGCAACTGCCTGTCTGTGGAATCGTTCCTTTATGGCTCAAACTGGATGTCTTAAGCCTGATTTATACTTAGTTGCGTGCCGGTATTGCACACAGAAAATAGCAGATCTACAAACTCACAACGTGCCATGATGCCACACGCTGTGCACTTGTAAGTCGCCTATTTCCGCTGCGCGACACCCGTGCACAACTAAGTCTAAATCAGGCTTTGGTTATTGAGATGAAGAAACCCCTGTCTGTGGACATTCACGGGAGAAGCCCCCCTTTCCTCGCTCTCAGTGAGGTGAGGTTAATTTATATTTCTCAAGCCTGTTCCTCTCTGCTTAGAAATGGATTCAGTTGAAGTGTTGGCTCCGGATTGTTATCAGCGTGCTATCATTCCGCCTGGGACAGCCCAGCCATCATCACAAATGGCCGTTTTTCAGTGGAATAAAACATATGAATTAAACTTCATAAGCTTATCTGGTCTTTGATATGTAGAAAGCCCAAGGTTTATTTCCACATTAATCCCCGCACCCGTCTATTGCTGTGGCTCTTTGATGCATGAAGGTGGGTTTAGAAACCGGAATCTGCCAGGTATATATATAACTGCATGTTTTACCCATCGCTTGAGCTTCAGGCCCCTGTTCTCTCTCTCTCTCTCTCTCTCTCTCTCTCTCTCTCTCTCTCTCTCTCTCTCTCTCTCTCTCTCTCTCTCTCTCTCTCTCTCTCTCTCTGTGTGTCTCTCTCTCTCTCACAGGTTTTCCCTAAGAATTTCATTACAAAAGGCAGCCATATGCATTGAAATACTGCCGGCAAGCAGGGGTCATGTAGCCTGATACTGAATTTCCCTTGCCTTTGTGCAATCTTAATTGTCTGTCATTTCTGTCTGCAGCCCCGTCTGTGCGCGCTCCAAATAAAACCTATGGAAACATGAAAGGTGGAGCACTGCCCTCACTTTCATCAAGAGATCGCTTTCCAGGCCTCGCCGTGGCTACCCCAGGCTTGTGTTACGTGCCTCATAAAAGTAGCTCTTGTTTCACCGATGCACTGCCCCATCTGGGTGCTGGGCTAATCTGTCAAGCCGAGCTCCCAGGCAAATTCTTCTGCAGCGTAATAGACACTGTTACAAACTCTCCTGCCTTTCTCCTCCTCCAGTCGTTTTCTCCTCATTTTTTCGGAGGGCTCCCCTGATGCCCTATGATGCCGCTGACAGTCGGAGCTGAGGCTTCGATGCCACGCTGAATTTCTATTGTGCTCCCTGCATCTGTCATTGTTTTCACCGCGGCGTTGACCTCTGCACGTCCTCACCAGAACATCGCCTCTGTCCCACAACTCGGGAAACAAAATAAATATCTCCAACTTTGTTGTTGTTGTTGTTGTGAAGGATCTTCGCATCGCAGAAACCCATTTCCCATTTTGGTATAGTTTTCGTGAAAGTTTTGACAGGAGAGTGGAAACCTCTGGAGAATTAGGCCATGGGGAGGTGGGGGAGACGGGGAAGAGACATATAGCTCAGGGGACTTGGAGTATATTTCTGTATCTCAAGTCATCCATCGACACCAGATTCAGAGGATGGTAAACAGTCCTTTAAACTGTAATCTATGTAGTGTCCTTCAAACTTTACCCCCTGACATCCTTTTGATCCCCTCTCACTTTGAACTCACTGCCAGTCTCGCTTCCATCCTCACTGCCAGAGTTCTACTATGTATAAATCCATTCTGTGCATAAATATGTATTCTCACATACAGGTGATGCACAGTACAGTATGAGCCCTTACCATTGTGCTGCCACAAAGCAACAAGGAACCAGTACTGTACAGGCATCTCTTGTGTCACTCCACTCGGTTGTAGAGCTTAGTTTGAGCTTACTCGTAATTGATAACCTTCAGTAGAGCTTATTTTCACTTTTACAGTGGATTCAATAATAATAATAATAAATTAAAAAAATGCCCCAAAGAAAAGGGGAAAAAAAGAAAACATGGTCTGTAGTCTTTTGCGACAGACAGAGGAAGTCACTATATTGAGTTCATTATTAT
This sequence comes from Protomyctophum parallelum, assembly GCF_964188405.1. Classification (NCBI taxonomy): domain Eukaryota; kingdom Metazoa; phylum Chordata; class Actinopteri; order Myctophiformes; family Myctophidae; genus Protomyctophum; species Protomyctophum parallelum. The sequence continues at coordinate 36,420,923 of NC_139698.1, forward strand.
TAAAGCAGTCACAGCTGATCACATTCTCCATAAACCAAATACAAGACAGTCATGGTATTTTAAGCAGATTTCCTCTTAAATGGGAGGAGAGGGGGGTATTTCTCCATTAAAATGGTCTTATCACTCAGGCTGTCGACTCACTGGAAAGCCTGACAGCTCGAGCCGGCGAACGGCAGCAAGCGGCCGCCCTCCATCTTCAGCTGTTAGCAGTAGACAGGCGGGACAGTCATGCCTCTCTGCCATTCTTCCCCCATTAACAGAAAGTGACATGAACCTTTTACATTTCTTATGGATATAATGCCCATTTTGTTCCTCTGTTATGTTTATGAGAGCAACATTTAGAACATATCTCTGTGTGTGTGTGTGTGTGTGTGTGTGTGTGTGTGTGTGTGTGTGTGTGTGTGTGTGTGTGTGTGTGTGTGTGTGTGCGTGTGTGTGTGCGTGCGTGCGTGCGTGCGTGCGTGCGTGCGTGCGTGCGTGCGTGCGTGCGTGCGTGCGTGCGTGCGTGCGTGTGTGTGTGTGCATGCAGCTGAACTATATTTTTAGAAGGAGTCAAGAAACGATCCAAGCCGACCCCCCCATCTTTTGTGGCGACTTGTTGGTCCTGGTGTGATTGATGGGAATGCTCTCGGCTACCCTCTGCTCTGTCATTTCTGTAAGTATACTGAAGTATTTGCATTGCTTTTAGTTGTTATATATATCCATAACTTGCAAACGATAAATATTCTCTCATGCTGGGATTTTGAGGTCATATTTTAAGGCAAATATTACAAACTGTTTAAAAAATATATATACACAGTTCAGTATACCTTACAATAGTCACCCTCCCCAAAGTACCCATCTTACTTGCCATGGAAAATGGCTCATGTATCAGCAGTTATATTAATTCTGACCATTTAACCACATGTTATTTATGTATATGTGAATTCTCTTGTCTCACCCAGGGTTCATTGTTCAGTTAAAGGCTTTAGCCATGTGTAGCAAAGTAAACCAACCCTTCCCAGTGTATACAGAGGGGCCTGTAATATTCATTATATCTAGAAATACACTGAGCCGAGAGTTAAGCTCTGCTCACATTCCAGGCCAGTTATTAGTCAGTATTATAGTTTATTTGTCCAGAGGTAAGATAAACCAGAATGCTCTCAGCCCCCCCTGCTCTGGACCTGCAACACTGACTGGTTTGTTTGAACAAAGGGAAGTGCTCTCTTATGACAAATGGTCCAATAACAGAAGATAATGCATACACAGCCCGAAAGTAGATAGTAGCAGTGTCGAACTGCAACATGGTGAATTATTAGGATTTCATGTTTTAAGGTGCCTTGAATTTATTTCTAGCAAAGAATGTATCACTGAGCTATAAGGACGCACCATAACAATACAACTATAACTCTCAACACAGTAGTGATGTCTTTTTGTTTTGTTTGGGGAAACACTTGATAGACTTGACATGCTGGAAAATAAGATAACGCTTACCGAAAAGTAAGCCTCTCCAGTTTTCCATCAGACATGACATAAACAAATATTCTACTTAATCATGATACAAATCGCTCATCCATTCACAGCAGCTCTACAGATTTATTTAGGTTTGTTGGCAGTGGCAGGGTCTTCTCTGCAGTCTAAATGGAGTGTGTTCTTTTTTAGAAACCACATGTTCGGAGACTTGCAGCCACCCATACACCAACTTTTGGCTTTGGTTAAAGCAGCACATTGGAGCTTCTTTATGGGGTTTTTGCTCTGCCATACGAATGCAGTTACCCAATCAGGGCGTGCAACCACAGTCACATTAGGTACAAGTAACCTCAATGGGTCACATTTGTCCCTTAAGAAGTTCAACCCGTGGAAGTGCTTACGCTGTAATATCCTGCCAATCAACAGCTCTGGTCCATAAACGTATTCTGAAGTCTGTCACCTGTTTGGAGTTTCCTGGGTCTCACCCCCACATGCCATGTCCATTTAGATCTCTCCCTATTTTGAATTTATATGGTTAATTGATAGGGTGTTTGAATCTAGTGTGATTTCTGTTTGATTAAGTGCACGTCGCGCACACACACACACACACACACACACACACACACACACATGCACACGCACGCACGCACGCACACACACACACACACACACACACACACACACACACACACACACACACACACACACACACACACACACCCACGGACAGTCAAGCAAACCAAACCACCCATGATTCTAGGGCTCTGCTCTGAGTGTCTAAATGTTTTTAATTAGCTACAAGCTGTGGCATTCCCTCTGCGACTGCTTACTGCCTGCCTATCACAGTGACTTCCTGATGTGTCCCGAGAATGAACTTTGAGAGAAAAAACGTGGATAGAAAACGGCATCTCCCTCTTTAACCAAAAGCAGCCTGCCGTGCAGCAGGCATGCATGCGGGCTGCCTGCCGCAGCACTGAACATCCCCATCACAATCATGCTCAATTGTCCCCTAATTGTCCCCTTCTCTCTCTCCAGAAGAAGTCGCTGACATGAGAAATTAGGCAATCAGGGTGGCATTAGTGCCTGAGCGCAGGGCTGGGACATGGTTATACCATAATGTATAGGCCCCATTGGGGGTGCAAATAAGTAGGAAAATACTCACATCTCCCTTTGAAGTGGTGGCTGCTCCCAAATTAAACTCTTAGTCACACTGGTATCAAAAGGATGTGGCTGTTAGCAGCGCCCTGCTCTGATCTGCGTAGACTTCTGGATCTTATTACAATGTGACTCCTGATTGATGCCCCGTAGGGTGGCTCATCGTGAGTAAACATACATATTCCTGCCCTCTTTAGAAGTCTGCTACAGAAGAGTTGTGACACGTGAAATTAATGGGCTATAATTTCAGATCTGACACAGTGGAAGAAAAGGCATTAAAAAGAACAATTTGTTCTGCGCTCAGGGAGGAATTAAAGTAAATGTGGGAATAATATTCTTTGTTATCGGTTTAAAGACCTGCTACCTAATGTTGTATATTTAGTATAAACAGGCAATCAATCTGGACATTTGTACTCAATTAAGGTTTGTATAACTAATTTTATTTTTGTCAATGTACTCTAATAGATTATTTTTTAAGAATAGTTAGTCAAGAATGTTGTGTTTTCTTATATTTATGCAAACTAAAAACAGTAAAGTTTCTTTAATTAACATTACTGATAGAATCACATTTAATTTAAAAAATAACAATAGAATGTCTCATAACAAGGAGTAGCACTTCAGCAACTAAAAGAGCCTAAAATGAAGCTTACAAATTTGAATTTTAGTTCATAATTAATTATATTGATTTTATAGGAGCATAAGCATAAAGCAATTAATAACCGTTGAGAGATAATAACAGACAGGAAACGTGTATTAAAATAAAAATGGGTCAGGTATCACACTGTCTGAGGAAAATGGAGGGGGAAATAAGGAGAGAACAGAGGGAAAGGAAGAAGTTCCTCAACCCCCTCTGGGGAAACTCAATGAGATTACCCCCCAAAAAGATTGAATTGAAGAAATGCTAGAAACTAATGGCAAGTAACAAGCTTGTGACAATTCATCAGGCGACTTCACAGAGGGGAGGGCTCTGGTGGAATGCCAGAGACGGGACCTTTCCCCTGCGCTATGTTATTCTAACAAACAACGTCAATGAGATGGCATCCTACCTCTCACCAATTTGCATGGTTGTCAGTGGAGTGAAAGCCAGTTTAAAGGTACATCCTTTATGTGCCGGAGAAAGGATTAGGGCCAGCCCCACAAAGAGGCTTTGATTTTCTTGCAAATATGTATAAGAAGTTTGGCTGAGAAAAGTGAGTTTTCAAAGCTGCAACTTTTCCAAAGCTTAAGATCTGTGTGTGTGTGTGTGTGTGTGTGTGTGTGTGTGTGTGTGTGTGTGTGTGTGTGTGTGTGTGTGTGTGTGTGTGTGTGTGTGTGTGTGTGTGTGTGACTGTGTGTGTGTGTGTGTGTGTGTGTGTGTGTGTGTGTGTGTGTGTGTGTGTGTGTGTGTGTGTGTGTGTGTGTGTGTGTGTGTGTGTGTGTGTGTGTGTGTGTGTGTGTGTGTGTGTGTGTGTGTGTGTATGGAGATGATGGTGGGTGGGTGTGTATCAAAAGGAATATTTGCCCTCTTTAAGACAGAAGTTCCTATTCTAAGAGGTGTCAATGAAACTGTGATGTATCGTACCACATAAAACACAATATAATTGTTCCTATAGGCCTCAAAATGGCAGAATTCCCTGTCATGACGACATACAAATGACAACATTCTAGTTAATTGTTATGGGTTAATTTAATTTAGGGAGCTGCGTGGAAATCAAAAAGGACTTGATGCACACTGGTGATTTAAAGCCTGAATCCACTTTGAACAGGATTCATATGTCGCTGCTATGATCTTAGACATCACAAACACATCATGAACTCTGTTTTAGAGTGGAGACACCCTTTGAGACTTCCCGACCTCCATTCTTTTTTTTCTCCTTTCTTTTTCTTTTTTCTTTTTTTTCTCCCCTCCTCTGCATGGTTGGGAGCCATTCACCGCTAAGCTCAATGATTGACACCCCGATCACCCGTAAACACAAGGATCACACTCTGTATGTGTGTGCGTGTTGGTGTGTATGTGTGAGCCATATGCACTTAGCCACGAGGTTAGAGTGCAGCCCTCATTAGCATGTATAAACTACCAGTGTCAAGAGGTTGCCTTTGACCCGAACACACAGAACGTGGCTCACACGTAGTGTTTATATGCGGGTAATTTAGAGGGACACGCAATTCTGGCTGCACCAGGACGTTAAATCTAGCCAACAGTTGCAAGTATTTAAACTATGAACTGAAGCTAAAGTCTTTTCGCTGGTGCCACTGTTCCAGCACAGTTTGACACGAAGGTCAATAAGACCAGCTATAGTAGACACAGTATTTTCTTCTTTTCTTTTCTTTTCTTTTCTTTTCTTTTCTTTTCTTTTCTTTTCTTTTCTTTTCTTTTTTTCTTTCCTTTCCTTTCCTTTCCTTTCCTTTCCTTTCCTTTCCTTTCCTTTCCTTTCCTTTCCTTTCCTTTCCTTTCCTTTCCTTTCCTTTCCTTTCCTTTCCTTTCCTTTCCTTTCCTTTCCTTTCCTTTCTTTTCTTTTCTTTTCTTTTCTTTTCTTTTCTTAATTTTTCTAAGAATGTTTGTTTGTTTATTGTGGAGTCAATATTTCTTTTAACACTTACTGAGGGGGGAAGTAAAACGTTGTTGACAAAATACAGATCCAACATTTTGTCACAAACATTATTATTATTAAACATTATTTTCTGTATTTTGCTTGCAGCATCAGGATCTGTGAAATGGCATTCCACTATACCACTCGGGGAGGCATCATCTTTCCCTTGCTTTACAGCAGATTTACAGAAATCTCAGACTATTGAACGGTTGCCTCACAACTCGGAAGTCACTAAATCGATTGATCGGCTACATAATATTATGGTACAGTGGTCGTGTTCCCAACAACCACAGTAGGAGTTATAGGGGGCTTAAAAAAATACCCACACTGCTTCATGCTTAAAAAAGATCAGCAGTGAGGCGACGGACGTCCCTTCGGTGGCAGTCCAGCACAATGTGTTCCAGTTCACTTTCATCATGTCATACCAGCTGAACATGGTGTAGCTTTCAGCCCTGCCCTGTGGGAAACCAGCCTGTCTTTTCTCTTACTGTGTGTGTGTGTGTGTGTGTGTGTGTGTGTGTGTGTGTGTGTGTGTGTGTGTGTGTGTGTGTGTGTGTGTGTGTGTGTGTGTGTGTGTGTGTGTGTGTGTGTGTGTGTGTGTGTGTGTCCAAAGCTTTCAGCAGCACAAACTCTGTCCTAGGGCCTCCGACGTCGAATTGGCTACAGAGGCTCATGCTAGCTTGAATGTTGTAGTAGTAGAATGGCAGCGGTGTGAACCCTACAGCATGCATCTGTTTAAATACACTGCACTGGACACAACTCCTTCTGTTTAATACACTGCACTGGACACAACTCCTTCTGTTTAATACACTGCACTAGCTGGACACAACTCCTTCTGTTTAATACACTGCACTAGCTGGACACAACTCCTTCTGTTTAATACACTGCACTAGCTGGACACAACTCCTTCTGTTTAATACACTGCACTAGCTGGACACAACTCCTTCTGTTTAATACACTGCACTAGCTGGACACAACTCCTTCTGTTTAATACACTGCACTAGCATGGACACAACTCCTTCTGTTTAATACACTGCACTGGACACAACTCCTGTTTAATACACTGCACTAGCTGGACACAACTCCTTCTGTTTAATACACTGCACTAGCTGGACACAACTCCTTCTGTTTAATACACTGCACTAGCTGGACACAACTCCTTCTGTTTAATACACTGCACTAGCTGGACACAACTCCTTCTGTTTAATACACTGCACTAGCTGGACACAACTCCTTCTGTTTAATACACTGCACTAGCTGGACACAACTCCTTCTGTTTAATACACTGCACTGGACACAACTCCTTCTGTTTAATACACTGCACTAGCATGGACACAACTCCTTCTGTTTAATACACTGCACTGGACACAACTCCTTCTGTTTAATACACTGCACTGGACACAACTCCTTGTTTCCTTGACTCTTTCTTTTTGTAATTAGTTTTGATTTAGTTTCTTTCTTTCATTATTTCCTCTCTCTCTCTCTCTCTCTCTCTCTCTCGCACACACACATGCATGCATATCCTACATCGAAGGTGAAGGCCTCTATTGGCTCTTGAATACCAAGAAAATCACCCTCCCTGTTTGTGTTTATGAGCCCAGCTGTGAAATTTGATCGAGTTCTCTCCTAATAATGATAGCTGTTTTCACCTGGGTTCACCTGGGTGAGCTTGTGTTACGAGTAAATTTTATGTCCATTGTTACACTCAGAGTTAAATCAACACAACAGATTTTGCTATGTTCAATGGAGACAGCCAGTAAATCATTATCCCTGTGAGTGTCTGGGACACTGGTTAATGAAATTATGCTGTTTTTAAGTTTAAATCATACATTTAAATTTTTTCGTTCCCTCTCAGCCCCGTGGGTTCATGTCGAAACAGCTGTCCAGCACATAACGCAGTCTTCAGTGACTTGTGTCAACAGGTTTACCAAAATAACAATGTGCTCATTGTTTAGATAGACCGTTGTTCCAGACGGTTTGAAGCTCGACTTGTTGACATTTGTGAATACTTCATGGTATTAATTCTCTTTCCCAAGGTGACTTAATGTGACCTAATAACAAGTGTCCATAGTTTTTGTAAATATACGTGACAAATTCTAGCAGTAAACTTGATCCTAGTCCTCTGTGCGCGTATCTCCTACCACAATAAATCACAGCACAAACTAATATGAATGAGAACAAGAATAATACACGGGACAGCTTATTCAACTCGGGACACAAAGCTATATCATTATATTTATCTATCAGTTCATCTTTGGAGAACAGAGGATTTTAATCACAGTTATTTGTTGCCATTAACTCTTTTGAAAACAGCTCCTTTCTTAAAGCTATGACAGATGTACATTGACCTCCTCATGTAAGAGCTACGAAGCATAAACTTGAAAAATTCCACAGCACAATCTCGCAGTTACTTGTTATTCTTCACTTTCCACAATAGACAGACAGTGACGACTTCTCTTCACCCAATTCACCAATTAATACAGAAAGGCCAATATGTTACACACCCCAGGGGAGGATAAACTAAACAAATCCCAAGTTTCAGCTTTCAAACAACACAGAAAAAGAGGATGTGAAAGTTTGAATCAGATCTCTTTTTTCAGATGTCTGTTTGTTTACCATGTGTTTCCTCGCATATACTCCTTTGGGGAATCTACAAAATGGAAATAATGTCAAAATGCACCGTTTCTATAATGGCTCTAATGTAAAGGAGCTTGCCTCCAAATGGCTCTGGGAAGCCAAAACCGCTCTGCTAGTGTTTGTAAGAATGGCCTAATCAATTCTGAAGCTGATACGCAGGTAAAATAAATGAGACTTCAAACAAGGTAGAGTAGTCCTGGAAGGATTGAAACAAGAAACAAAGGGAGACGTGCTCTTTGTGACACATGCAATGTTTCATCTGGAGAAAATGCTAGTGAGCTGCGGCCTGTTTAATGTAAACCCTGAGACGTTGGATTTGTTTGGTGTCAAAGCCAGTAAATAATTAGCTGATTCAGAGCAATGTGGAGTTCTTCAGAAACCTAACCCTGGGGCCAAAATAACACAGAGATATAAACACCTACGGTATTGGCTGGCAGTCAAGAAAAGGAAAAAAACACAGTATATAGTAGCTAAGGTGACATATGACTCTTTGAATTTATTTTTGTATGCGTTTCTGCTGTTTTAACAAACCAAACTCCTGACCTGGTTCACCCTTTGTTTCTATATAACACCTTGTTCTTCCAACTTCAATGTAGTATTTTTTCTCCTCCACCAGATACATGTTTTCATCTGCAACTTTCTTTTTCTTTTTTCTTTTTTTTAGTCTCCCCTAAATTAGAGCTCTATTTCTCATTTTGTTTTCAGAGTGTACCCATATGTCTGATCTCATAACATGCCTCCTTTTCGAGTCATGCAGTTGTTCATCACGATCAATTTAATTCCCGCTGTCTGGTGTGATGACTGAAGAATTACTAACTCAGCTCCAGTGAAGCCACAAGCATAAATATCCAACAATAGTGCGTGCTCCAGTATTACAATGACAGCTCTCCCAGCTATTTGCCAACTGTTGCCTGAAATCTTCTCTCTCGTTCCTGATCAGCAATGAAATCAGTTCTCAGAAATGTCTGTACTAACCAAACATTATCTGGTGGTGATTATCGAGAACCACTGCTTCGGTAGTGGGATCCAGTGTACAGACCTGGCCCGAGGGAACCCTCCCTTTTTCCCGAGAACTAATGTTTACAATCGTTTAGGGGCGTCCATGGAAGGCAGACAGGAGACACTAGCGTATGTTTGTCTCCGTTCTGAGGATTGTGGTTAAGCTGAAGCTCATCTGGCAACCTTATGGACGCCTCATCCACTCTGCAGCTCCTGTTGCTTCCTCCCCTCCTGTCCTCTCCTATCCTCTCCTATCCTGTCCTATCCCCTCCTGTCCTCTCCTGTCCTCTCCTATCCTCTCCTGTCCTGTCCTCTCCTATCCCCTCCTATCCTCTCCTGTCCGCTCCTATCCTCTCCTATATCCTCTCCTGTCCTCTCCTATCCCCTCCTGTCCTCTCCTATCCTCTCCTATCCTCTCCTATATCCTCTCCTGTCCTCTCCTGTCCTCTCCTATCCTCTCCTGTCCTCTCCTATATCCTCTCCTGTCCGCTCCTATCCTCTCCTATCCTCTCCTGTCCTATCCTATCCTGTCCTCTCCTGTCCTCTCCTATCCTCTCCTGTCCTCTCCTATCCTCTCCTGTCCGCTCCTATCCTCTCCTATATCCTCTCCTGTCCTCTCCTATCCTCTCCTATCATCTCCTGTCCTCTCCTGTCCTCTCCTATATCCTCTCCTGTCCTCTCCTGTCCTCTCCTGTCCGCTCCTATCCTCTCCTGTCCGCTCCTATCCTCTCCTATATCCTCTCCTGTCCTCTCCTATCCTCTCCTATCATCTCCTGTCCTCTCCTGTCCTCTCCTATCCTCTCCTGTCCGCTCCACTGTTTTTCTCTCGTCTTCTTATTCTCTTCCACGTTTCTATCCATTCTGTTCTTCTATGCCCTCTTCTTCTCCACTTCACACTCCATTTTCTTCATCCGTCTCTTTTGAGGGGGGAAAAAAAGAAACCGTTGTGTGTATCAGCTGTCTCTAGTGAGACATGTCATCTGCTGGTATGTGCTGATGGCTGAGTTTTAGTGGGGCTTTCATGTGCGCATCGTGTGCTGCAATTGCTGGAGTGGGATGTAGCTAGAGTAAATCAATTTGTCATATGAGTAAAATCTGCTGAGTGCATAGGTTCATGGGCAGGTTTTGTGGCCTGCTCGTCTTCTGTCTTGTCTCCCCTCACAGTTGCAGATTGTTCCAGCCTGAGCGACCCACTGCTGTAAAAGATTAAGGAAAAGGACAAAATAATATGAACTTGAGTGTGTGTTTCTGTCCCTCTTTGCCCATGGCACTATCCGGCTTGACTTCTAGGAGCCACAGTACATGAGCCTTTGTTCCTGGACTCTGTGCAAGACAGGCATTAATGCTTGAATTCATTCATGTAAAAAGTGGCTGAAAATCAAACTAAATGCTAACATTAAAGCAAAAAAAATTAGAAGCTCTGCTCATCTTTGTTATGCTAGTGCTACCGAGAGTGCAGGGATGTCAGCAACAACTTTGGTCGCATGGTCACCTTGGATGTAATCTCTCAAGAACAGATTCTGTGCTGCGCAAATTCAAATGAAACAAACAGCAGAGGGTGCTGGGTTTTTTTGCCGATGGGTTCCCAGATTGCCTTGGATGTAAGAAACAGCATGCATGTCACGCCCCATCCCTCTGCCTTTGTATTTGAGCCGTGACTCATGGCTCCAAACCCTGAACTCTTATTATGACATGACCATTTTGTGTTTAGTTCATGTTCTGTAATACCTTGAAGGTTATGCCTTGAATGTTAAAGAAAGCGCTTGTCATGTGTGTTGCCTTGAACACTTGGAACCTAAGTAGGTTTTGGACTTATTCTGTATGTTCTGTATTTGGCCTTGTGGTGTTTGGTTTTGGTTTACTGTTACTCTGTTGTTGTTTTGGTTGTGTCTTGTTTTGTAGTATTGTTCTGTGCTTTCCTGCCTCCTCTTGTTGGTGTTTCCTGTTCTGTCTTACCTACCTGATTATTGTATCCTAGTCACCTGTGTTCTGTTTGCCTGTTAGCCTATCCTGTGTTTGATTGTATTTTGAGTTCACCTGTGTCCTGTTACCCCTGTCTATTTAAGCCCTTTATTTTCAGTGTGCCCTTGTTGGTTTGTAGACCTTTGTCGAGTGAGTTTTGTGTCTGATGTTGCCTATGTTTTGCCTTTTGGAATACCCCTGATTGATAGTTAAATAAACACCTTGAAGATAATCTACTCTGCATCTGGTTGCCTGCTTTTGGGTCCTACTCCGTAACTCATTCCTGACAATGCATGGCTTATAGGGGTTACTATAGTGACACTTTTTTCTCTCATTATCTATCTGGGGGGATTTTATGCCCTCATGCGGGAGTGTGCCGGGCAGAGATGGATCCAACCACTGAACAAACTGAAAGAATGGGCCCCATCTCCTCCCAAACACAACATATCCCTTATCCAATGACTGTGAGAGGGGGAAGTGGGTGATTTCCAATTGGTTAAGATTAGTCTCCTAGCCAATAGAGTGACACAAGCCAAAACATCTTTCTCCGGTTTAGAGAGTGAGGGTACTATGGGGAAAACCCCAAACAGAGCCCCCAGAGTGCTAGGCTCCACTCTTTACCCCACTATCGCTGATAAAGACTTAAAGACACCTGTCCAATATTTGTGTAAAGACAGGCACAGCCAGAACGTATGAATGAGGTCTGCACAACATCTATCACACTCCGGAGATACATCATTATATATTTCAAACAACTAAACCTGGCCTTGGTGTAGTACACACGGTGCAATACTTTACATTGCACAAATAGAGGACCCATGTACCCGTCGTACAACTTCATCCCAAACCTCCTCAGTTATCTCCTCGCCTACGTCTCCCTCCCATGTCCAAAGACTCCGGGGGTAAACAACAAATCTAGAGGTGCTAGAGGTGAAGGCTTGTCTCCTCCCGATGAAGAGATTAAGAGAACTACAATAAAGATGGTGGCGCATCTAGTATCCAATGCGGTGTGCTGTCTCTGTCAACCAGTTGGTATCCTTCCATGGAAGGAAAGGAACATGCGCAGTTGCAGACCAAGGAAGCTGAACGTGGAAGTGTTGGCTGCATAAAGCCCATTGCGCATGTTTCTTTCCTTCCATGGAGCACTATGTGATCAACATGGCGGCGCCCTTACGGTCTTCGCTTCTTGTCCTCCTTAGACAGTCCTTGCCAGAAACCAGGGTCTAAAATCCTCAATGGAATTTATGGGAAACCGCCTCCACCGATAGATTTAAAGATACTTTTTGGCATACAGTAAGTACATGCCCCAAATGTAGTCAGTATAGAGCTTGATTTATTTTCTTTTTTTAATGCTGGTTTCATGCCCTGAAAATAGTAGATGTAAAAGCTCACAATGGCAATGCATTGTGCTGTGTGGTGAGCTTGTAAACCGCATAGTATAAGTATAACTCAAGGTTTAGGTGGATGCAGCAGAAGCTGCACAAATTGGAACATGGCAGTACTAAACTTTTGCTACAGAATGATAGAGGAAACATGTACTATATATAATCACATTTATCATGTTTCAAAGTTCAAAGAGAAAATATAGCAATGGAATGTTATTGGCGTTGAGTCAGTATTGTTTGATCACACAGCAGGACTTGACTCTATAAACAAACACTGTTTGGTTTAACCCATCACCAGGTATGGCAACATCCCTATATCTGACACACACACACACACACACACACACACACACACACACACACACACACACACACACACACACACACACACACACGCACAAGGAAAACACAGCTGAAAGGAGGAAATGGCATCCTGTGGTCTTTTGCTGGACTAGTGTGTTTATTTTTCTCCCATGGTGCACCAGGGCCAAGCAGCTTAGCAAGGTCTGGGGACCTCAGGCACTGTGTGTGTACGTGTGTGCGTGTGTGTGTGTGAGTGTGTGTGTGTGTGCACGCTTCCGTGAGTGCGTGTGTGCGAGCGCCATGTGTGTGTTCAGGCTTCCCTGCATGCATGTGTGTGTTACTGTGCATCTAAACGTGAGTATGTACAGTATACGCACATATGTGCATTATTGAAAGCTCAATGTATACTTTAACAAAGGAAAACACAAGATGAAATAATTATACAAAACACTTATTTGCAAGGTCACCAAAGGTCAGTGTATATGGCCGAGTGTATATCGATATGACCAAGCCTGGCTACATACAGAGAGAGAGAGAGAGAGAGAGAGAGAGAGAGAGGGAACTTGGGGGCTGGGTGTTGAATAAACGTTTGCTTTCCCCTGCTGTCTCCTCCTGTGTGTGGATTATGAAGGCCAGGTAGACAGCACTTCAGAGCTTGCCAATTAACAGCTCCAGCAGCGGCCGCCACACAGGAGGGGCCCTCATAACGACTCACCCTATGGTGTAAGCCCTGCCACTTCCAAATGCTTTATCCGGGGCCGAGTGCGTACACACAGCTGTTAAACTAGCTGTTTTTTAAGCAGCCCCCGGCATCACCGGCAGACCCGGGAGTTCATAAAGATTTTCTCAGCGAGTGCTTTTCCTGAGGAGGACACCAACGATGGGGAGGAGAGAGGGTACACGAGTGGATACGAGAGTGAGTGAGGCGCTCGGGTAATCAAAGGACAAACCCTGCTTAGAGACAAGAGATAGCGGTGACACCGCCACCCTCCCTTCATCCCTCTCTCTCCATCCCTATATCTATCCATCCCTCCCTCCGTTCTCAAAACCACTCTTCCCCCCTTTTTTTTCATGTTAAGTACCAGCGATTGTGGTCGCTGGCCAGCTAACAACAGGAAGAGGTGGCCTGCTGAGGACTTGGAAGTTGGGATAACTCCAATCGCCCAATCCGCCACCACCCCTGCCTGTCACGTACCAACTGCTGGCATTTGAACAGCTTTGATACATATTTTAAAGGCTGCAGTGCATCAGAACTGAACTAATCTTAGTTTAAAGGCAAAGCACCATATACCGATTTTTGAGGACCAACGGTGCCTGCCATGAATCAGTGGAATAGCGGGACACACAAGCTGTGCATGGATCGACAGGCTTATAACCTTTTTTTAAATGGTCAAATACATACCCTTTGGTGGATGTATACAGATTTCTGGCAACACAGAAGTCACACTTTTGAATGAAAGAGCTGCATGCGAAAGTGGTTGCAGTGCTGTTACTCCATCTCCATGTGGAATTGCTTAGACACAAAGTTTTATGTAACCGGTATATCCATCCAGTTACACTTCATTACATTTGAGAAAGCGTGGGCCAGCAGTGTCAAACTCTGAGCTACAGCAGGACAGTTGAAAGGGACAGAAGCTGTACTTTGGCCACAACTGTAACATCGCACAAAGGCTAATGCATAAGCTACCTATCTGTTCATAGGGCATGATGCCAAAGGGGTCATCCAACCAGGACAGCAGTCTGTCTGTATGTAATTATGTATACAAATGTACTGTATATTAATACTATACCGTATATGTACCCAGTATGTCCTATACATAATGTCCTTAGTATGTTCCATGTATTATGCAAAGGCTACAATATGTAATTTAGATAGCATGTTATGTAGACAGATGCCAGGTCATTATTGCATGCTATAGCATTCTATAGTGTTTATAGTTTCAATGTACTGATATTCTACTGTTAGATGGGTGATAGGTTCTTACCGGTAGTTCACTTATGATCCTAGAATCTGACTATTTCTATGCATTTGATCTATTACCATGTGCTGTTCTTGTTTGATCATTACCTTTGTTAGCATTTAGCAGAGCGTCTGCTAAATGCCTAAATTGTAAATTAATTGTATGTTCTCCAAAATTCTGCACAGATAAGGAGATCCACACGTCATGTCACGTGGCTGGTTTTGTCGCCTGAAGAAGTGTGGATCGGGCCTCTGCATCCTCAGGCTGTACAGCTCCATTGAAAGGCGTTCTGTCTGGTATGGGAACTGCACCATTTGTGAACGGAAAAAACAAACAGTAGGTAGTGTGAAGGCACATAATGGGAGGTAAAGCTTTCCTCACTCCAGGAACTGTACAAGAAGCGGTGAGTTGTCAAAGCTCGCCCGCCGTATCACCAAGGACATTCACCACCCGAGCCACAATCTGTTTATCCCTCTACTATGACCGTGGCCAAGCAAGGAGGTCTACCGCAGTATCAAAGGCAAGACCACCAGTTTTCTGAACAGCTTCCACCTGGCTAACATCAGACTGTTGAACAAGGCCTGAACACTGCCTGTCACCAGGCTGGCCGGCCACACTGGAACACTTTCCTTTGATGGACTGTTTTCCCTATGTTGGACTACCCCCCTTCATGTGGTTTTGTTCCCCTATATGCAGTATACTTTCTTTTGTGGATCTACCACGTGTATTTTTTACCTGTGACATTTGGACCTGCCGTTGTGTTGCTACTTTTTGCACCTATGTACTGTATATTCTTATATAGCCTACATACAGTACCTGCTGCTATGGACCAACTGATGCATTGCCACTCTTTTGCAGCTTATGTCTAAACTGATGTATACATACCGGCTAGTTCTTTCTGTTACGTGTTTTTTTTATTCCTTGCTCTCCCTTTTCTCTGCCCCCCTTCTTTCTTTCTTGAAAACAAAGAAATGAGCTTGCACAAAAACATTTTTATCATCCACTGATTTACAGCTGTAAACCTGTGTTGTGTGACTATAACTGATTCTAATCGGATTCCGATTCATCAAAATGTTTGCCCAAATATGAAGTTCCACAGGCATGTTGTGAGAAACTCCTGACATCATGTCGATGACATAAATGAGCATAGAGGAATGGAGTTCCATTGTAATCAGCCGTTAGTGAAGCTGACGTGTCGGGTTGGCCAAACAGGGATGCCAGTGACCACATCACTAAACACAAATAGATTTGGGGCTCCATCTTGTGCCACCCTTATCCCTGAACTTATTTGCCATTTTTTACTATTTTGAAAAACATTTTAAAATAGTTCAACTAGCCGATCTACATCGAGACGTTGTGAGCTTGCAGATCGGAGATTTGACCTATTTTTTAAAAATAGTAAAAATGGCAAATGTCGTATAGCTAAACACAAGGCCACCTATGTTTGCTAGTTGCAAGCTTACGTTTTTCACCTTTTAGTGAAAGAGAAAATCTAGCCACACGATATAATGTTGTCCTCGCGTTTATATGTCTTTCTATATCGCCTGGAGATATCCATCATATCATTCTTCATTGTCTCCACCAGGCCGAAGGCATGGGGGGAGAGTATGTTTTGCACTCCGTCCGTCCGTCCGTCTGTCCGTGTGTCCGTCCGTCCGTGTGTGTGTGTGTGTGTGTGTGTGTGTGTGTGTGTGTGTGTGTGTGTGTGTGTCCGTGAGCAGCTAATCTCGGCCACCGTTAACCCGGTCGATGCCAAATTTTGCACACACACTCCCTGGATGCCAACGATGAACCTCTGCCCCAAACTTTCCAGAACGGCCTGTTATAGCTCTACCAGGAGGCCGCTTTGTGCAAAACAACTTTTTGCACAGTACACCTACAGATTTTGTCCAAACATCACGCAAATTGGTACACAGTCTCTCTAGAGCCATTCAACGAAACCGGTCTTTCAGATTTCTCACACTCCATCCTGATTGGTTAAGATTGGCTTCCAAAGTTCACAGGAGTGCTCAGTTTCAAACAAAATGCTGCAAATCATGAACACATCGCGTGATTTCCGTGAAATTGTGCACCCACATTCCCACTAGGCCGAGGACGAAATGCCACATGAACAATTTCAACTCAGCCTCAAGGTGGCGCTATAACTGGCCGAAAAGTGTTTTTACCTCTAACTGCACGGATCTGTGGATAACTTTGTATGCCAACTCCAAGAGGCTAGAGGCCAAGGAAAAACCTTTGCCTGGAATTTTTTACTTTTGTTGCCCTTTTATCCAACCACCAGATGAAGGCAAGCTGCAATGTCCTACATTCCTATCCTGGTGGAGACCTGTGCCCAGAAGGGCACTTTTTCTAGTTATATATCTTTTTCACCATATGAATGAAAGGCCTCATCTCATGTTTCACCGTGCAGTCAGATAAATGTTACCCATCACATGGAGGAGTGATCACTGCCGTTGTGACCGCATGTGTAGTATTATGCATTGGTATTTGTACGTGCATGTCTAAGTATGTGCGTGTGCATGTGCGTGTGCGTGTGCGTGTGCGTGTGCGTGTGCGTGTGCGTGTGCGTGTGTGTGTGTGTGTGTGTGTGTGTGTGTGTGTGTGTGTGTGTGTGAGTGTGAGTGTGAGTGTGAGTGTGTGTGTGTGTGTGTGTGTGTGTGTGTGTGTGTGTGTGTGTGTGTGTGCGTGCAGCCCAGCGTCCATTGCCATTGTTACGGCAGACTGAGATAAAGTTGTGGAAACTGCGTTGACCACATGCTTGCCTGTATTGGCCGCAGATGTGCCCAGACAGATCACAGAGAAAAGTGATGGCATTTCCTCAAGATGTGGATGTGTATTTTTAAACTTTGATGTGAACATGATTTCCCCGTGAAAAAATGCTTTGTTCATATGATTCACATGGTCTCAATAACAGCTCATACATATTGCATGTCTATACCCAGCAATGTTTTTTTTATTATTAGTATCAAGACTCAAGTCATCTAGTACAAAATAAGATTTTTTTGGTCAGAATCTTGCATGTATTCACATATCACTTTGACGACAGGGACAACATATGGGAAATGTCTGTGGACAAGGCAGTTGGTATCACAGCTACAAAATAATGGGATAGTCTTCAAATGAGGTCAAGCATGACTTTAGCTCCTTCACGGAGGCTTTTGCTTGAAAACATAAGCCAAACAGTTATAAATGACATTATTTAAGAAAATGGGATAGGATTAGACAACGCCTTGAGTCCATCTTATGGAGTGAAAGCGACAGAGGCAATATAGATGTTCAACTTTATTATTTTTCTGAAAGCCTATGTATGATTTTGCTCCAGTTGTCACTTTCAAATTTAAGGACTGCATTTTAAATTTAAAATTTCTGGGAAATGAAAAGAACAAGGATCCATAAAAATATCGAAAAACTATTGAAAAGCCACATGCCCCTGTGTAAGCAAATAGCAAATATGCTATTATATACACAGGCAGTCTACCATGCCTCATCTGTCAATGATAGCAGCACTATTGCACTGCTTTATTTGTTTATTTGGACCGGACAGTGCTTATTAACAATTATTAACTCGTGATTTCCCTTTCAAAATAATTATGTGAGATATAAACACAATAACTAGCAGCATGTCACAGTAGGCTACTATTCTGTAGTATTTTAATATTTTGCACAATTTGCACATTTTATTTAATGCTTTGCAGAGAACTTATGTGAGCAACTCCATAAATATGTTCAACACTGATGTGCAAAAACATGCTTGTAAAACACAAAACGTGTTAGCGTGCTACTTGAAAGTGTAAATGATAAACCTCCAAGCTGCTACATTGGCCGATGGTGGAGTTTACAGTTTACATGCAGGCTGCTTCCTGTTCAAACACCCTTCATTCTCAGCCATGTGACTTTGCCTGCATTGCATGGGGTACGGTGCATGGGGTACGGTGCAGGGGAATGGCAGGCGTGAAGAAAGATCCACCGGTTCAAGCAGAGGGGAAAGATATCACTGTGAGACAGCGTGGCCGTTGACCGACCCGCGCTGTTTTGTTCGGGTTCCGATGTGTGTGTGAGGTGATAGTTCCAACACACTGTGTTCTTGTTCAGCTCGTCTTCTGTTTCAGCTTTGTCACAGATGACCCGACGTTGAATGTGCTGGCTACCGTATACTGGGTGACAGCTCCAGACATTGTAATCGTCTGCTTTGGTCAAGGGGATGGAAGGTGTCACAGGTTATGTTTCAGAGGAAAATACAGGTAAGTCAACGTATACAGACCGCTATGTTGGTATAACTAGCTTGCATGGTGCATGTCCTCCCAACCTATATTGTGGGAATGTTTTTCTGTATGAAAAAGCACTCAAGATAATAAGGGGAAATGTCAAATCATGAACTGCCTTGTCATAAATACTGGTGTGCAATTTCATCTGTATCAATAAAGCAAGGCTTCTATGCAGAAAACTGACAAATCAGATCCTGTGTAGGTCACTATGAGGTCATACCATGTTTATATTTCTGCAAGAGATCACAGATATAGGTGGAATTTGTATGTCAATTAATTAATATTAATAACAATGAATTAAATACAATGAATTAATCGTTAACACACTCCTGCATTCATAGATTCTACTTCGTCCTAATATATTTCTAATACAAATACAAGTTTTATGTTCCTTAATTTTCTGTGTGTGTGTGTGTGCGTGTCTGTGTTCTGTGTGTGTGTGTGTGTGTGTGTGGGGGGGGGGGGGGGGCAAAAGGAAAGCAATATGACTCAGAATCAGTGTAATTAAGCCTTTTGCCTTGACATTTCAATTATATATGCTCTACCACAGTAAACACACATTCAACACCCAAAACAAACAGACACTGCAGAGAAGAACAGAACTCAAAATAAATAGGTCAGCAGAGAGAGACAGACTGACAGACTGACTGACTGACTGACTGACTGACTGACTGACTGACTGACTGACTGACTGACTGACTGACTTCAGAGACAGACAGACTAACTGACTTTGGAGACAGACAGACTAACTGACTTCGGAGACAGACAGACTAACAGACTTCGGGGCTAAAGACAGCGATGGTGAGTTGCATTTGATATCACCTTCTGTGCCGCACATGTGCTGTAAGTGTTCTGAACGAGATAGACAGTGAGAAAGACAGGGAGGGCAGAGAGAGAGAGAGAGAGAGAGAGAGAGAGAGAGAGAGAGAGAGAGAGAGCATCCTCCTCAAAATGGAAATTCCTCAGCTCCAGCCACAGCTGCAGAATGACACTTCAGATGGCCATGCTTTCCTTTGTACAGCCCCCTGGAATTAACCCAAACCACAATGGCATCACATCAGAAAAGCACGGCAGGAAAGTCAGACTTTATTATCTGTCGCTGTGGAAATATTTGTCAAGGGAGGAAGAGGGGGTACGAGGCCTCTGTCTTTCCTGCCATGTCAACCTGCTCTGTATTAAGCTGTTGTTGGGGAGGTTGCAACAAGAGCTGCGTTTAATGAGGGTCAAACACTGAACACTTTTCACTCTGTAGTGCGACGGTGTCACTTTGCTAACAAGAACTGATTTTCAACTTAACATATCTATTCTTGCCAGCAAGCAACACTGCAATGGAGAATGAATTACGCTTTAGAATGGTCATGTTGACCACACTCACATGGTTTCTTTGCTCTTATTTTATAAACCGTACCCCATGACCCTGTGACAAATATAATGTGCAACATAATCTCACCAACATTGCAGAATAGAAGAAGGCATGCACACTGGAGGAGTGTAGTTTTTGACTGCTAGTTGTGTTTTGTGTTTAGTTTTTTGTTTGTTTTTTCTTGTCTTTTTCTGTCATGTGTATTTTGTATGCTTTATTGTGAAATCATTAAAAAATAAAGAAGGCGTGCACACTGCAGCACGCAAGTGTGAAAGTGTGAACTGTTTGTGTAGCTTTGTGAATATTGGTGGGAAATCATCACCCGGCCTATACCAATAAAGTAGGCCTACTCTTACACAAAATAAATAAAATAACAACTTTCTATCGCATTGTGTTTTTTTTTTGGGGGGGGGGTGACTTCAAAGAGATTTCAACAACCGTGGTTTCTGTCTAATTTATGTTTTTCAGGCACATGCCAAATGTAAAAACCCCAATTTTGAGGAGCGTATAATTACAGGGGGAGAATGGATGACTATAAATACTTCCATCATTACTAGCCCCTCCTGAAGAACATGATCCACACTGCAGAATAATGAAGGCAAAGTATTTCTGATCCTCCAACAGACGGTACGGTGTGTGTGTGTGTGTGTGTGTGTGTGTGTGTGTGTGTGTGTGTGTGGGCGTGGGTGTGGGTGTGGGTGTGTGTGGGGGGGGGGTCTCTATCTGTGCGTGTAAGTGTGCACGTGTTTTCTTCCGTTTATATGCATGCATGTACACACAGGATTTGTATGTGCGTGTCAGGGAGGGTTGAAGGGGTCATCATATTAGGCCCGAATATAGCTCTGATGGAGAGGAGATACTTCAGTACATCTCAACCAAGCTTTAATTGGTTTGTGGAATCATTAATGGGACAGAGATACAATTAGAGTGGATTTGTGCGTGCGTGTACTGTGTGCGTGTGTGCGTGCGTGTTATTGTGCAGACATATGCTCTGCATGTGCACATTGTATGCTGTCAGTGCCCTTTAAACAACAACAGACACCAGGAAATAACTTTGATCAACAAACATGTACTGTACCAAACAAGAATATAATAATGAACGCCCGTGTTTAGCAAAGGTCTCTGAAAATAGATGATGTCAACTGGGATATATCAGATTTGAGCATAATATTTCTAGATTACGCCAGCTAATTAGCACCCCGATATTTGGCAGGGTGCTTTGACGGAGGTCCAAATAAGCATATTGTCCTCATAGCACAGTGGAAGAGCTTTCCTCTGTACTCCAGTCAGGGACGGGAAGAATATTTTAGACACAGACAGAAAACTTTACACAAATTCAGTTCTCCCTCCCCATCTCACTGTCTGTCACTTTCTCTCTCTCTTTCTCTCTCTCTCTGCCCCTCTCTCTCTCTTTCTCTTCCTCTCGCTCTTTTCTTGCCCGATCAAAACTGTAAAATGTTGCTTTGAATAGCCAAAAGAAAGAAAAGCAGGCAAACAAGAGCACGAGACCATGTTTACTTCCAGTATATCTATAGCCAGGCCAGGTTTCTGTGTCAGCTGGGACCAGGGCTGTTGAGTTGTCATGAGTATATCTGCTGTACCGCCAGCCAGCCAGTCATCAGGCAAGTGCCAGTTCCTCGTTGCTATTTGTGTTTGAGCCTAGCCGCACTGCGAGCTTCCCTCTTTCTGTTTTCCTCCTACCAGCCCCGTCCTCCAACTTCTTGTGGCAAGGAGCATGTGTTACAGCGGTCCGTCACTCCTGCAAAGAAAAGCGTGTGACCGAGCCTTCCCGTCCCTTTCAGACCCATTGTGTCACTGAAACAAGAGGCAGCAGCAAAGTAGTCGACTAAACACGATGTAGCAGGGGGATGGGGGTGAGGGTTTGAGGGGAGGGGGGGGTGGTTGGGGACGACGGTGGCCCCAGTGTGCCTGCTGCCGCTACCGGGGCTCCTGTGACTTGTTGGTTGTTGTTGTGGGGTCCCCCACCCCCCACAGTGGCCTGGACTGTCTTTTGTGTCAGTGTTCAACCAACGCTGTACTTGTGAAACTAGATAAATGGATTAGGGGTGCAGAGATACGGGCGGGCATCTTCAAGAGAAGACAACAGCTATGTTTAAGGGAGGAGGTGTGGTGGGGGGGGGGGGGGGGGGGGGATGGAAAGACATTTGTGACTATAGCAAGGGTTGAGTCTGTTGTGGGAATAGCCTGCTTCTGCCAAAAAAAAGACAAGACAGTGATAAACTTTCCTCGCCATGCAGTCACCTCTCCCTCTCTCTCTTTGTCACACACACGCGCAAGCGAGCATGCGCGCACACACGCACATGCACACGCACACAACACGTGCGCGTGCGCACAAACGCACATGAAGTGCCACAATGCACAATTCACTGCTAAAATGAATGGATTGCCACACTGTGACACATCTCAGTTGCAGGGGGAGATGGTCGTTGTTCAACAACAAAGGGCTGTGGTATTATGGGGGGCCACAGTTTGTGACAGGATGCTAAATTGTTTTAGGGTCAACAACGTATTCTTGTTTCTGCTCTTTTTTTCTTTCTTTTTTCTCCTTTTGCATATCAATACCAAAGCAAGTTAAATTCTCAAATAAAATGCCATGCAACAATCAATCTTCAATTGAGTACTCATAAAGGCTTGCTTATAGCTTTGTAGAAGTTTTAATTATTTATTTCATTATTAATTATTTATTTTATTTAGTCACTCATTCGTTCATTCATTCATTTTTTGCGATTGTTTAACAAATATTGAGTGCAGTTTTTCTTTTTGCAAATGTAAAATACATGCCGTAACATAATTATACTGATGAAATGATTCAATAAGATGTTTATTTATATTAGGAGAGAATATTAATTTGAATTCTAATCTGATTATCACTATAATTAGGCCTATAATAATGGAGCTATCATGTAAGCATCATTTACTGTGCTTCATACTGGTCATAATGCTTTCAAAAGGCACAGATAATGTTATGCACATTTACCTCTACAGTACATTCCCAATGTGCTTTCTGTATATTTATTTTAAATGTGTTTGTTTTGTCTTATTTTTTATGGTTGAGGCTCAATTTTAGCCCACCCCGCCCCTTACATTATGGCCCCAGGCACATTGCATGGGGAGAAATGCCTGGAAGTGGCAGTCTAATTTCAGCTCCAAATCCGTTCATTACTCATTAGACAGTTCGCTGTGTATCCACTTGCTAAATGAATAATTTTGTATATATTACGAAAACACAATGTTATGGCCTGCAGCTAACTTATTGTGCTAACCTCACGCTGCTTTGCTACAAAGGCAATAAATGGGACAGCGGAGAGGTTATTTAATTTCACCCACAAAAGCCAGCTCATGAGACGACCATGTGATGTGCAAATGGGCGAGGAAGGGGAATTATGAAATTTGCACACCTGCTTTTCTTTCAGACCGCCCGCATATTGTAGGCATATAAGCAGCATGATTGTTTAAGCACGCGTGTTATTGATTACAGCCAATTCGGCACTCGTTTGCTTAATATTATATTATAGGCTATACTCAAGTAGAAGTTAGAACAGGTGTTGATGTTGTATAATTAGGCTACAATAACACATGAATAACACATACCCAAAATGAAATCTAGAACCCTCAAACCTACAAAGTTCGGTTCAAACTTGATATATCTTTACGTTGTGCACTAAAAGCTCCTCTATTAAACAATTATTGTGGAGAAAACTATTAGCATATAGGCTATTACTGAGATGCGTTTGTGGCTGAATAAAGTTGTTTAAATGCAAGTCAAGGCGGGATGACCTCGGACAGGTCAACAAAACCTTCCGTGACCTTTGTTAATTTTTCAACATGGTCCTCAACTGCGTGACTGTTTAGCGGGTGTGTGCATTTAAGTGACACAGATTTATGCTCAAATAAGGAAGGCATAATAACTGAACTGGCCCCCTTTTCCTCACAGGTAGAAACCAACAATAAGCAGAGTCAACACTGACCAAGAATATCCTTTAAAAAAGCCAGGGGTGTCTGTAAAATCCCCCTTTATAATCTTTTGCACGACTTTAAAAAAACTTTAGTCAGAGATAGCCTTGGATATAGCCTTGGATCAAAACTATATGATCGATAGCATTTGCAGATACGAAATAAGTAAAAGTCAGCTTCTATCTATTTATTTGATCCAAAGCTATAGTCAGAGATACTTATTTTGATTCCAAACACGCTATTCCATTGTAAAATTAATTGCTCAGGGAAGTCGTGGAATATAAGTGTCGCTTAGCTGTTCATAAATAAAAATAAGTTATATTCCTTTAACAATTTGATATTGCCTGCCTAACATAATTTACAGGAAAATACTGCCCACATTGTGTGCATATTTACCCCCTTTAAAAAAGTCCTATACTTTTATATCTGTAAGGTGAGAGTTAAATCTCTGTCGCTTGTCATAAACAGCATCTGAAATATATTAATCGCCCATAGAGGTCGCTGTGATATTGCAAAACAGATGCGCATTAGTCACTCCACAGGTTTAAACCATTGAAATCCTTCACCCCCTGGAATAACTTTTGCTGACTTTTCTTGGAAAATGAGAACATTACATCTGCTATAAGCCTACTGCCAATTTTATCATATGACGGTATTTTGTTAAAAAAAAAAAAAAAAAGTCTTATTGTTTGGACAGCAATCACACTTGTATTTTTATATTTAAGTGTTGTGAGTCGCGACATCACAATCTTATTGCCCCAGCTGATCGGTGCTAGTTATTAGTGTCTGTCAGGCTCGATGTATTTCAAACAATAGCAAAAAGCGAAATGTAAAATTACAATCTCACATCACAGCTTACACATTATTATCTGCAGCTCCTATTAGGCTACTGAAGCGAATCAATATTTGGTTTTGGTAACTGATGGGGGGTGCAAAAGGAGCCGCCTCCATGCAGACTAATGATCATTATCAGACTGGCAACAGACAGGACCCCGTCCCCAAAACACTGATCCCTCTGGAAAATGTCACCCAGCCGGCCTTATATATATATAGCAGAAACCCTCCTTCCCGGAGAGAGAGAAAAAAAAAGAACAAATATTAATAATTTATTATCGAATCGAGTTCTCTTTCTGACAGATTAGATTTTAACCATTTGATTTTGTTTGGACTGGGCGTTCCCATATTATTACTTAATGACGTTCCCAGCTGCTGCTGTCCACTTTGTGTCAGCAGCAACCATCTGGCCACTTATTAGCACCTCAATGCATCGACGCTGCTTCCCTCCCTCTCATCACCAGCACGGGGAATAACATTAAGCCTGCCTGCAGAACACCCCCGTTCCTTTCCAAAATAAATATTGAAAATACGTTTTGTTTAAGAAAATAATTTCCCTCGAAATTATAGTCTGAATAATAATAATAATAATAATGATAATAATAATAATAATAATAACAATCGTATTATTATTATTATTATGTCCTGGTTTGTATCCCTTATACACTTATATCATATAATCCCTTATAAATGTTATTGCTGTTTTTTTGTAATCATAATTCAAGTCTAAACATAATGAATCAAATCAACATCAGAAACAGAAACGAAAATATGAGCTGGGATATTCATTGGTTTTCTCTATAATTTCATTTCGTTTATTAGGCAAAATATACGATCTGGACAAATTCCGTCAACGCGCTATTTACAAATTTAAATCACTTGGTATTTACATTAAAGGAAGACACCAAACAAAACACAAGATAGAGACGAAAATAAAAAGCCTACCAAACTGTCCCAGCCTGCCTGGGCAAAGAGAGGAGGGAGAGGATATGGGCGCGATTATAGGCTACACAACAATAGAGGAAGTATTCCATCCATCCACAGGATATTACCAAATTAGCCATTTGTTCTGTACCGACTGAACGCTATACGCTGCATTAGGGTATTTTTCATTGTCCCCCTTTTTTTAGGAGTGTGTATAAAGTCTTTTCAGTCTTTCTTTCTTTCAATTCATTAATTTTTGTGTGCGTGTTGGATCCCGTGGCAACAGCAATCACACAACTATGTCTTGATCAGGCCGAGGACAGGGCAGTGAGGACCCGTTGCGTTGCTTCTTGTTGATTCCTGGCGCTGGAAGGCAGAGAGAATCTAAGATAAGAATAACACAAAGGTATAGATAAATGCCATGCACGCTATATGTTCAGACAGCTTTCAATATGCAGTTGAAATGTCTAGACGATTTTCATTCTTTAGTGGGCCTATTATTTGTTTTCTTTTTACAACCCCCACCCTTCCTTCTATTTTTGATTCCCTTTGATATCAAATACATTTTAAATATATTTATGAGTTGATTACGTGGATATTATCAACAACTATAGCACAATGGCCATTAGTCGAGCATATAGACCTATAGCGGCTGGTCAAATAAATAAAAAAGAGAAAGCGAGTGGGGGGAGAGAGAGGGGGGAGAGAGAGAGAGAGAGAGAGAGAGAGAGAGAGAGAGAGAGAGAGAGAGAGAGAGAGAGAGAGAGAGAGAGAGAGAGAGAGAGAGAGAGAGAGAGAGAGAGAGAGAGAGAGGAGAGAGAGAGAGAGAGAGAGAGAGAGAGAGAGAGAGAGAGAGAGAGAGAGAGATGAGAGAGAGAAGAGAGAGAGAGAGAGAGAGATAGATTCGTACTAGTGAAGATTGTAGCACTTGAAACGCGGGGTAAACTTTTATGCTAGAACGCTCCCCTGGGCTGCAGGTTTCCCAGGGGTCTTTAGGGAAAGCACACAGCCCAGACAGAGCC
This sequence comes from Protomyctophum parallelum, assembly GCF_964188405.1. NCBI lineage: Eukaryota > Metazoa > Chordata > Actinopteri > Myctophiformes > Myctophidae > Protomyctophum > Protomyctophum parallelum. The sequence goes on from NC_139698.1 coordinate 36,447,727, forward strand.
CGTTTTCCTCAGTGACTTGATAAGTAGCCATACTCCCCCAAGAGGGAAGGAATTAAAGGGGGCGGCATGAGAACCCGAGGTCCCCTGTCACCCTTAAAAGAATATGAGGCCAAATTGCCCATGTCGCAAATGGGCAAACTGTGTATATGTTATTTATAAAATCACATTTTAGCCTACACATATTTACTTTGGAAATTAAGTGTCACCAGGCCTATAACGTTTGAAAATGCAATTAGCTAAATTGTAAGAAACTATATATGCAAAGTTTCGGTACGTGTCTCATTCAATGCATTCATTTATTTATTTATTTTATCCCGAAGTTACAAATATAGGTTAATTAGTTAATAGGCTAAAATATCATTAAACAAAAACGATTGCAGAGACACATGTTGTTGTTGAAAATAAATACAGTTACAATATATGCACTTTGATAGCTCAGCCTCAAAACATTATGTGTAAAAAAATGAAAAGCTCACCTCTCATGGAGGGGTCGAAAGGAGGACTTCAGGGACTGTGTTGGAGGCGAATCAGTTCTTACACCGTTTTCATGGTCTAAAAATGAAATACAAGCAATTAATTAATTATCATTAGCTTTTTTTGTTGTGGATTAAACAGTTTTGTGTGTGTGTGTGTGTGTGTGTGTGTGTGTGTGTGTGTGTGTGTGTGTGTGTGTGTGTGTGTGTGTGTGTGAGAGAGAGAGAGAGAGATTGCTTGCGCACGAGCACGTCTAGCTGTTCCATAGACTCGCGCGGGCGGCGGGCCTAACAAGTTCAGACTTCTATTAGTCTAAAAAATAAAGTGTAATGCAAACGTGTTTGAGCTGCAGCACGAGGGGAATTAGAAGAGCTGATTCTTACCTATGTGCTTAGGACTGTGGAGATCTAGGGGTGTCTTGCTGTCATTGCTGAGCGCTGCTGCAGATGTGACCGGTGACACCACGACCGATGTCGGCTGCTGCTGCTGCTGTGTCGGCAAGTGGTGGTTATGGTGGTGGTGGTGATGGTGTTGGTTTACTCCCAGAAAAGACCTCACATTCAGCAGTGAGTTTTGGCCCAGGAAAGCGCCATTCGTCCAATTGTGGAACTTCCCAATCTGGCATGTGTACAGTCCATGGCTGGGGAGGAAGGCCGGGTGCGTTTGGAGCTGGTGGTGAGGCGCCGAGGGGTGCGTGCCAACTGGAAGGCCCGACGGAGACGTGGGCTTCTGCGTGGAATCGGGACTGGTGGCCGTCTCGGCTAATGACCATATTTTGGGCTTATTGTTAGCCGGGAGAGGAAAACTCCCGGGTCTGTCTGGGGATAAAACCCGCGTGTTGTTATTGTTACCATCCGACGTGTCCTTACTCCCGTGGTGAACCGATATGGCGCTCTTAGATTTGTCGAAGGCCTCGTGGGCCTGCTGCAGGGCGAAGGCCCGTCTTTTCTCCATGCTGTCCAGCTCCGCGCCACCCCTGTGCAGGTCCCTGTTCCCGTCGCTCGATTTATCATCGTCGTCCTCGTTGCTTTGATCCCCGTCGTTATCGTCAATTTTGTCTATGTCTATGCTCTCCAAATCGATCTCCTCCTCGTCTTCGTTTTTCTCCCCATCGTCGTCTCGGTCGCTGCCGAACAAGTTCCCGTCCTCCTCCTCGTCCTCTTTGCTCCTGGCACCCCACGTCACCTTGTTCTCCTTCTTGAGCCTCCGCCTGGCGTTGGCGAACCAGGTGGAGACCTGCGTCAGGGTCATCTTGGTGATGATGGCCAGCATGATCTTCTCTCCCTTGGTGGGGTACGGGTTCTTCCTGTGCTCGTTGAGCCAGGCCTTCAGCGTGCTGGTGCTCTCCCGGGTGGCGTTCTTGGGCCTGGCTGGGTCACCGTACTGGAACTGGCCGTATGGGTAGAACGCAGGGGAGGTGCACTGGGCAGCGAAGCTGGCAGGATGGACGCCAGGGCTGTCCTTCAAGTCGTACTGGGAGCCCTTAACACATTATGGATATAAAGAGATCATTATGAGTTTAGGCCCTTGTATCACACAAACAACACTGAGTTTAAAGGTTTTTAGGCATAATAATTGTGCACATCATGCTGATATCATGACAATTAACAATTAAAATGGATGTAATCGATCTAGGCCTTAATCCCGAGACAGCAAATGCACATGGCTCAAACTTTCCACGAGTGTAGTCGATGTTCTCAACTTGCCACATGTGACATGCTATGACGTCCGCGTCTATCACATTCAATTCCAAGTAGAGGCCTATATACAAATTATACAATTCTCTCTTTCCCCCCTATATGTCATTTTAACAACGGTACATACAAGTTGAGAAAAACAAAAATTATCATGGCTCTATGATCCACAGACATCAACTCAGCGCCCAACAGCCAAATTCCCCTGCACACGCGCGCTTAACCTATGAGGTAAGCAGTTTGGATGTCTATGTGAAGTTATTACAGCATGCCATACGCTTGTCAGGCCCGTGCTCTACTTTTTACAATCACATACCATTTTGTCGCCTATATATTCCCATACACGATCAATCGCGTGGCTAATTATATGTAGGCCGATATTTCTTGTTTCATATAGGACTACTTCTATATGAATTATGTCTTGACTGACACGCATTTGCCCAGGGGGGCGTCGATATAGTCAGTTGTGAACCCGATGGCCTTGCTTGTTGAAGCGCTAACACTTCTATTACTGTAAGTAGGCCTATATTTGATGTCTAGCCCAATCATATCCACAATATTTTATATATATAAATGACACTATAGACCTAAAGATATTACTTTCTTAAAATCGCAACGCAATGGAACGGCAGTCTACCATATAACACACACACACACACACACACACACACACACACACACACACACACACACACACACACACACACACACACACACACACACACACACACACACACACACACACACACACACACACACACACACACACACACACATGACACACGGTAATTAAGGACATATTATTATAGTAGGCTAATACACATTTATTAATATTGATTTAGTCTATATATAAGCACTTTCCATAATCTGATTTGTATAGCACTAAAATGCAGGCCATAGAAGTTGTTAGCTTAATGTCGGATAAATAAAACATCCCGTTATTGTTATAGGCTTCTTTAAACGGCAGCTCATTCCAGCATTATATAATAATAATAATAATAATAATAATATATGCACGCGTAATGTTTGTTATAAATATTAGGCTACTTGCATCCAGGTAAACAAATGATCAAGCGAGCAAAACAGGTTCTTAAACAGTAAACAACAACTGAGCTTTCAAGCTAAACAAGCAAATACAACTCCCAAAACCTTAAGAAAACCCTTTGCTATTAAACATTGGGGAGGAATAAATTATTTCCAGGCAAGAATCGTTAATCCTCTCCTATGAAAGCTATATCTTTAAACAGCAGCATTTTTTCTAGACGTGCGCGTCCATTTCCCCCAGAACCTTTACATAGCTAATAATAAATAAATAATTATGTAGGCTATGCTAAAATAACAGACAAATAAACACAGTCTTACCATTTGGGAGAAGAGAGCTAAGTCCGCGCTGGTGTAAGGCAAAAAAGCACTATAGTTGTGAGCATACGGGTTGGCATACATGCCCAACACCGATGTGACTGCTGCCGCTGCGGCAGACGGGCTTCCCCCGATGTCGGCGCTCCCTCCGCGGGACGAGGGCGTCAGGACCCCCGGTCTGTCGCTCCCGTAGACTTGGGAGGCACTTAAGTACTGCGGGTAGCCCAACTGGGGGAAAGACATTTCCACCACCTTAATCTGCACAGCTAAATCGCCAGGAGAAAACCGTGCGTAAAAAGTGAGAGTCCGCGAACAAGAACCCCAAAAGAAGTCAAAGTGTTCAAGCCACACCAGGAGACAAACCGTGTGGTAAAAGGTAAAGTAAAAACAACCGCTCTTCTCCTTAAATCTCGGCTTCTCTCTTTTCTCCCCCCTTCTGCAAGTCCACTGGATGTGATCTGATCAACAATTGAGCTCCAACTGACGTGCCTGCCCCGAGGTCTCGGGCTGATCTCTCAGATACAATTTGAAGTTGATGCTTTGATTGGCATTCCTACTTGAGCCTGCAAGCTCCTCCTCGTTCGGAGCATGTGGATAGAGCATTGGCTGGGCCACTCTCCGCGTGTATGGAGTATTGTATGTTAAATGTTCAGCATTAGACTCCATTCACCGAAGCTTTGATTGTTGTATGACAACCTGTCTACACGATTTTTTACAGCTGTCCGACATAGGGGGGAAGTAAACCCGACTGAAGAAGGAACTTACTTTGAATAGATTTAAATTATAATTAACAGGGAAGATAGCCTACTATACTCCACAGAGGGACATTTGGTGTTATCGCGGGCTGCCTGGTGCGTCTATTTAATTTACAGATCGGGTGATGGTTCGAAATGCTTTCAATTAGCGTGCTACTGAAAATAATCAAAATGAACTTAACGGTTTTCACTCTTTTTGTGTGTGTAATTACAGTGTTGTGTTTTCCTGATCTGAGATTATTTAAAACTAAAACTTTCAGAGCGAGGTAAAGAATATAGGCATATAGTTTATCTGTGATTATTGAATAGCCCATATTGTAATCTATGTTTGTATATTTACTGATGATACAAAAACAAAAAAATCAAGTTTTGAATGCAGTATCTAATTATTATGAGCTATAGGTGTATAAAGCTGTATCTATACACAATTTAAGATACTGTTTAGTTTATCTTGATCTAGCTTAAGTTTGTTTGTCTTATTGGTTTAATTTAGTTAAATATATCTCTCTCACTCTCTCACGCACACAGGTCCACACATGCGTGCACTCACTCACTCACTCACTCACGCACGCACGCACGCACACACACACACACACACACACACACACACACACACACACACACGCACACACACACACACACACACACACACACACACACACACACACACACACGCACGCACGCACGCACGCACGCACACAATCACACACACGCACTCTCTCTCTCTCTCTGTCAGGCGTGAGTATTATGCTATATGCGTGCGAGAGCGCGCACACGTGTGTGGACTTAAACCAGATTGCAGTTGTCTTTCTTTGCATTGCAACAACAAAAGCTCTTAAACGTTTACGTGTTTGGAGTGAATTGGAATGATGAAAAACAGGGACAACTTTCTTTAACACCATGTTTCTTTATAACGCCATACATTCTGCAGGGTTTTATACTCTCAATTGTATTCAAAACGGAGTATGCTATATGCCCCATTTTAATCATGGTTATTTGCTGTTGAAAATGTAGGACTTTTTCTGCCCAAGAAAAATATAGCTCTGCAGAAAAGTTACTTCTCAACAATGGTCGAACTGACTTTATTATTATTTATTCACTTGTAAACCATCCTATTGACGTAATTTAGAAGTTAAAATCAGATAAAATGTATAGTAAGAGGCAGTTGCCGGCATAGTCTACCGTATTAATAACTGTGTTGTTTATGTTTATTTATGAATTATTGCCAAACAATAATTTCACAAGCCTCTTTGGTCATAAGGTATAGAAAAATAATAATCAGAAGGCTAGCTATATTTTGGTCACATCGTCTATATTTTCGTCTTTTTCACATTTCTAATCCAGGAAAACATGATCGATAATTTACCACACATGCAGCAATCAAATTGTACCGATCTTGACAGGTGGTCTTCACCTGTACTCTGATGTTGTTAATGTTTTAAGCAGTTGGTTTATATTTATTTTCTTCTTCTTTTTAATCACCCAAACTCCCAAACCGTGGTGGTTGGTGGTTGGGGATTGTGCAGATTTAACGCCTTAACGACAGAACCCGAGAAGTCAGTAGATTTTGATCTGCACCAGATGGCTCCGAGTGGATATTGCGAGCACGGAGGACGTGTTAAAAATATCTGAGGGGTACTGATGGTAATCTGTGGAACACATCAGAAAGGAGGGGAGGAATGGCAATTGTGATAACCCGCTGGAAATGTGCGGAGGGTCTAAAGAGGATGGTGGTGGAAGTAGTAGTGACAGTGACAGTGACAGTGTGTGTGTGTGTGTGTGTGTGTGTGTGTGTGTGTGTGTGTGTGTGTGTGTGTGTGTACACGCGCGAGAGTGAGTTATGGCGTAAAAAAGACATAAAAAGCGCACAATTTGCACATAATTTAACGGACTTCTAAGGAATAATATTTGAAACAATATTGTAATGGACAAGCGAAATAAAGTTACACTTTTCAATATAGCCTAGGCTACTTAACTCAATGCACTGGACGTGTGGCCTATATATTTCGTGTGTGTGTGTGTGTGTGTGTGTGTGTGTGTGTGTGTGTGTGTGTGTGTTGAACTCTTCCTCTCAAAGGCTAGATGTGTAACTCCTCCTGGCAAACAATGGCACGTGGTGAGGGCAGTAAAACTCATTCAGCGTCAACTGATTTATTGGCTCTTGTTAAAATCTCATTACCACCACAAGTCCCCTCAACTTCAAGCAGGAGAGCAGTCAGTTAACACGGAAATGTTAACTGACTGAAATGTTGAATCCTTTCATTGTTCGCTCATCTAAACTTGCACAGTGTTCGCTTTTACAAATATTTCCTCGAAACAGATGGGTGCTTTCGCCATCTGCATCAGAGACTGGATGGATATAGCTCACACTCGTGCGCGCGCGCGACACACGCACATTATTCATGGTTATTCATAAGCTTTTATACCATGCCTTATGCGTTATGCCTATATATCTTTATTAATTATGTTGTGTTATAGCTATTTCGATTCACCTTTATTGTTTTTATATATGTGTTTTATAAATGTAGGCATAGCTTACGGTACATATTGTCATCTTTTGTCAGCAGTATAGGCTATAGGCTATAATAGGCTATAACCAATTATATTTTCCGCACAGGTTAACTTGAATACATATTTACTCTATCTTCTGCTACATATCCAAAAAAGAGTTCAGTATATTTTGTGGAAACTATGATAGACTCTTGCTCCTCCTCCTCTCTCTCTCTCTCTCTCTCTCTCTCTCTCTCTCTCTCTCTCTCTCTCTCTCTCTCTCTCTCTCTCTCTCTCTCTCTCTCTCTCTCTCTCTCTCTCTCTCTCTCTCCATGTCTACCTCCCCACCCTCTCTCTTCCTCTGTCTGTCTGTCTGTCTGTCTGTCTGTCTGTCTGTCTGTCTGTCTGTCTGTGTGTGTTTGAAGTTTGAAGAACTATACTGCTAGCTGCCTGCAAGTAAGTTTACATTCTAAGTTAGGACCACCACTTTTCAGCCACTACAAGCTTTTTTGAGGGGCACTAGTCCCTACTATATCCTAGCTTTTGGTGTCTGTCCACAAACTTTGTCCTGCACAAACATTAAATTCCCATTGACAATGGAGAATTTGACATCATAGTGTCTGAGCCAATAGACAGTGTCTATTTTACATTATGATGACGATGATAAGAACGCCCCTCACTTCACACGGGTGTGATTTTAAAAATAACTTTATTTAGATTTGCTTTTGTCAAATAGTACACAACAATACAAGACATCAAATGACAGAAAAATAAGCTTAGCAATATATTCAGCCACTACTTGTTGATGCAGGAGTGGTAGAGAACCAACAATTTCTGCTGAATAGGGCTACGTCAGTCACATACAAATCACAAACACATACATGTACACATGTATTTCCTTCCGGGCAAATAAGGGCCCTATTGCACGCCATACCCAAATATTCCTAAACATTTTTGGCATTTTTTACTATTTTGAAGAAAAGAAAAACATTTAAAAATAGTTAGCTCACAACGTGACGATGCAGATCGATGATTTACACCATTTAAAAATGTTTTTATAAAATAGTAAGAAATTCCCCAAACGTTTGGGCATAAGGGGTAAGGCGCCGCACAATATACATGTATAAGGGCCCTAAGTGTATGGATTTAAGTGGTTAATGTTGAAGTCTGAATCATCCTGATTTCACTAATTTGTCCTCCCCCTCTGGTGGCAAGAAATATTGCAACTGCTTCTCTCAGTCTCACAAGGGGAAAAAAAGAAAGACAACGATGCCAGTTCAGGAGTACGTTTCCCCCACACTTTTCTGTCTTCACACCGAGCATATCTCCTCCCTTTTACCTTGCCTGATTTAGATGTACTGTCATTTGTTTATTATTTTTATGGAAATGTTCTAACCTGTCTTAATCGCAACCAAATCGATAAGACGCTATCGGACAATATATATCGGTATATCGGTTCTATACATCGAGATATTGTATAGCTCAATCTGGTTTTGATAGAAATAAACATGTCACTCCAGGCAAAGAGTTTGCTTTTGTCCTCTTACCCATGCAGTCAACAATTTATTTTACTTATTTAGGCCCATGATGAACTATACTGCACAGCAAATGTTCATTTGTCCATTTGTAATGACTCTGAGTTTGAACAAATTGTGACCTTAATGATTACATTTGTAGTGCACTCTCAGAGTTAAATGAACACTGAGATGATTTGGCCCTATCATCACGTGCCTCCATGACTCCAGTGGAAGTCAAAGGGAGTGAACCCTACATTACAATAACATCAGTTATGTTGACAGTTGGCTACTACTGCAGAGGTCAAGGGTGTCTCGGAGAACTAATAACAGTGGTGAAAGATAGTCTTTTCCTGCCGCTGGGAGTGCCAAAGTTGAGGTGAGGTTAAGAATCCGCAGAATGTCCCTTTTGTGCTTTTCGCACAGATTATCAAATTACGTGTCGAAACCAAAACACCTTTTCCCCGGACAGAGAAGGCATGAGATGAATATGAATGATATCAACAGACCATCACAACTGTCCCCATTAATGCCATTCATGCGAGTGCACACACACACACATACGTGCACACACTCACACAACACATGCACGCACGCACGCACGCACGCACGCACGCACGCACGCACACACACACACACACACACACACACACACACACACACACACACACACACACACACACACACACACACACACACACACACACACAACGTGCATGTCACATCAGATCAGATCAGGCCTGCATTACAGAGTCAAAACTACTTGGCTGTAGGCGAGGTAAGAGGACTGCTAGTATTAAGCCAGGAGACATTTGATACAGAGACAACTGCACCACACCTAAAGGTAAGGAAGCCAGGAATTTCCTGAGTAATAAAAGAGGTCTATTCTAGGTGTCAGAAGGTCAAGATGTTATGTACTTGACAGTTAAACACTTGAGGGGTGGTTCTCCATCAGATTTAACATGCCATAAACCACTTGAGCTCAAACTGTTCCTATAATATTAAAGGTGTGTAGCTGTTGAACTTGAATGTTCAGCTCTGTTGCCAAAATATTGTGTGCTTGTAGTCATATATGTCTGAAGTGATATACATGCTAACCACGGGAAGGCTGTGGTAGTATCAGTTTACTACACACTGAGGCAGATGAATGAACTTGCATGAATATATGGAAAGAATTATTCACATATATTTTGTGAGCACTAAATTAGATCTAATTCTTAAATAATGTACTTACAGGGCTGCAGTGACAGAAGCAATGTAAAGAACAAACATTATATTTAAAACGTCTGTTCGGCGATCCATTGACCACTTTAGTTCCAAACAAGAGAACTTGCATGGAAAATAACGGGTTGGATCACCATGGATGGACAGGTGGGCGGACCTCTGACGACGTTACAACACGCATGTTGTTTTGACTCAGCCATAACCATATAAGGAGTTCCCAATGCAGCTACACCCAAATATTGAGTGTGTTGTCTATTCTAACATCAATATGTCGTCATTACATCATGTGCAAACAAATCAGTCAGCTCCATATATGTACATAAAAGGGACAAGACTGACAGATATAGAGATCGGCAGTGTGATATAGTTCTAGATTTGAGGGCTGAATAGCGACCCGAACCTCTAGTAACTCACTGTGGTCTTGTCTATTGATAACAGTCGAATCGGGTGCTAGTAAGGTAAAAACAGCAGTAACATAATATTAAAGAAGTGGTGGGACAATTACCTCTGTTCTTATGAAGATTTAATACCCCAAAAGACACATTTGAATTCAGCAGGATTATCTATTCCACCAAACATTAATTATGCTCCTGTTAAAAATTAACGCAGGGATTACTTCATCCTAAAACAGAGGCAAATTCACCTGGCTTCTTAACCACACGCCACAAAAAAGGCAATAGCCAAGGATGTGACTTTTTCCTCCCCGGGGGCACTCTCAGGGGTGGGTAATAAACGGGTGGGCTCAGATTTTGATGTGGTTAGGGGCCGAGGGGAGAGAAATGTGAGAAGGGGTGTTAATTGTTTTGGCTCTTTGCTGGGGAAACATATCAACATTAGATCTAATGGAGGTTAAAGACTCTCATTGCCATAGGGCTGGAGCTAATGAATAGCTAGCTAGACGGTTAGAGGAAAAGAAGGGGGAGGAAGACTGCTTGACTTAATGTAATGTTTACTGGCCTTTTAAAGGTTTTTACAGCATTGAGGTGGGTGATTCAATGAGGCAATGACTTAAGGGATTAGCAGCACTAAGAATTCATTATTTATTTTGAAATCAATATTTCAGATGAGGGATCTATACTTATAAGCACAGTTATTTGTAGCCACAATTGGAGCCCTCAAGGATAACCATGGATTCAGCAATTAATATCTGCACTAAAGGTCAACCATTTCCTCGTTACTATTAAGTGTACAAAAACCTGTTGCATACAGTCTTCGAAAGACAAGTGTCAGTACTTGTATTTCCAAGACTCTGCAAGTACTTGGACTGCAGAAGCTAATCAACCAATTTGGCAATCCATAAACTAATTCCATTATTGTTGTATGGTAACTTCTCCGTGAATAACTGGCCTCAATGCTTATGCGGCACAATTCAATTGCAGATGTATGCAAAGTACAGTGAACAAATGTACAAGAAAAGACTGCACACAAAGAGAACACTGATATCAGTTTTTCCTTTGTTCCAAGCATAATTTTATGCTAAATCTGACTTTGGGCCCAAACATTGGCTTGGAAATATTCATACGATTAAACATCCCAATTCAAATGTTTATTTGTAGACGCAGAACATGAAAAAATGTGAACTTGAAAAAAACAAAAAAAAATGCAAATCTTCTTTTAGAATATAATTCACACTTTAATTTATCAACTGAGTTAATTGAATTTTAAGGAAGAAAAGGATATGTATTCAGAAGTATTCTTTTGAAATTACACACAAAGGACAGGCATAGATAACATGATCAACAGACAGCAAGACAAATGTAATTTTAACGAGGGGGTTGCTTTTTATCAGTTATCATGTCGTGATCTTCTTGTCTTGATGTGGTGTTTGTACCAACACTTAATAGTGGTTGAAACCTGCATGCTGTTTATTGCTAGAGATCTGCTCCCCAGGCTGCCTCAGCCTCCCACTTCCTACACTCATATCACCTTGATCAGTGATGATTTAAAAAAGTAATATAGAATAAAGACCCAAAGTCACTTGTGACCTCCTGACCTGGAAAACCAAAAGACATGACATTTTGGTCAGTCCTCAAAAATTCAATAACTGTGAATTTATGTTTCAGAACTGTACTGTACTGTACTGTACTGTACTGTACTGTACTGTACTGTACTGTACTGTACTGTACTGTACTGTACTGTACTGTACTGTACTGTACTGTACTGTACTGTACTGTACTATAATGTTATACCATCTTATTGGTGTAGAATAACTGTAGATAGTTGCACAGCTCTTTGTACATTTAGGTAGTGGGTGGATTTATAAAACAAAGCATTATATTTCCTCTTTCCGATAGCTCATGTTGCTTCTAACTGTTTTCTTTTTTTGTGTTGTTGTTGTTGTAAACAACACAAAAACAAGGACACAGATTATAAGATTATAGTGTTTTAACCTTCATTCAGGCTGTGATTTATTTCAGGCATTTTCAAATAATTTTGAATGTCATAATGTAGATTGAAATATGAGAAGGAAGGCTTGATTAGTGATATACTGTGACAATGACTACTCACTAGAGAGCTCAACATTTTTGCATAGTGATAATGGGTAGTTGTTTAGTTTTACATCTCAACAACCTTGTTCTCTTGTCTGCTCATTATAACCAGGAAGAAATCATTGTAGCTCCTTGTATTTTACTGTTTACTAACATTGAGAATTGAACACACCAAAGCGGGAGGAAGCTGTAACAATTATGATATGGTTTTCTTAGGCCATGTCCATTATGAATGCGGACACATTTGAAAATGCTATTTAAAGTTTTCCATCCACTCTCTATCTAATTACTTTGTCTACTATGCAGGAATATTGCTTGCAGAGTATGCAAAACTATGTTTAGCAACAAACAATCAATTTATATAGTAGCAAGAAAATCTTTTAAAACAAATGGGGTGTTTGGTTAGATCCTGGATCAAATCACAAGCACAGGCCAGCGTTTTGCCCATCCACACTATTAACACAAGATCAGCTAAATCCAATTTGGAGAGATTTTGAAAATATCCGTTTTTGTTGGTTGAAAGATTTGTGTGGATGTACAGTATATGCATTTTCAAGCCTCAATGAGAGTTTTATTCCTAACCCAGTGGTGAGAAAGAAGATGAGCTCAAAAACATACAGTAGGCGCAGATTCCGTGGGTACTTTGGGCCCGAGCAGCGGTGGAAAATGCACTTGATGGGTCTACTCATTTGCGCCAGATGGTCGGGACTAAATTTACATTGATTTGATAGTAAAGTCCACCCAGCATACACTGCATGGCATATTGGCATAGCCTGCATTGCAAAAAAGTTGACCCACACTCTGAAAGTCAGATTAGCCTCTAGGTGTAGAGCCAGACCGAAATTCTAGTCTTGACAAGAAGCCTGCCTAGCGACCTTTCAAGATGTACTGTAGTGGACATTCTGAAAGGGTTTTGCTATGAGAATTATATTGATAGCGATCACAAACAATCTGGTCAAACTTGCACTGACTGTCCTGTAACAACCTGCATGCAGCTTAGAAACGTAGGTATTAGAAAGGCATTTTTCAGGCAAGCAAGACTGAACCATGTTGCTGAATTCAACTATTATTCACAAGAAAATGTGTCACTAAATATGAACCTTGCATATTTAAACATTTAAACATGCGGCTGCCAACCGCCAAAGGTGATGGACTGCCCACAACAAGCGCTATAAATATATTGTTTAAAAATTGTTGTGCGAAACTCAAGTGGAGAGTCCACACCACAACTATAAGGAAAATATCTGTGAGGAACAGCGGATGCTCACTTAATTATCATTATAGTTCAGTCAGACAACTCAAATAGATTTAACCAATATATATTATAGAAGTGTGCACATAATATTTTATCTTGGCGTTCGGCTCTGCTACATTTTTCTCCCTGCTCGGCACAATCAAACACCATCATTAAACATTAAGAGCAGGCAGATAGATATACAATAAAAAAACCCATGGGGAACATAAATATCAGAGCCCACCGGTGGTGCTGGGGTGGTGGTGGGAGCAAACATCACATAACAACAACCAGGAACCAGTGGTCACGTGACTGGGCTGCGCCATGACATGGACACTTTCATGGGAGCCAAACTACCCGGAAGTTGAGGAGTTTGCCAGAATGCACTGGAGTAAATGAGAGCTCAGTGACCAGCCAGCTCATGAACAAATATTATTTATTATATTATTTATTATTTACTTTTGAAAAGTAATCACTTCTGGAAAATAACAGAAGACATGTAATACATTATTGTCTGCTGTGTTGCTTTCCAATGTGCACTGTGTAATTTTTATAGCGTTTCCTGTCTGGCAGCCAAATCTCGCGATACTTCGAAGCCAGAAACGATACCGGCTGCTGTTTAGATCCTCAGATAAAATTATATTCTGTGCACTCTGTGCACATCGAAAAGTAAGTGATTAGAAAACAACCTGTGATATGTCTTCTTTTATATTCCTGAACCGATTATATGACAAAGGTCTCAATTGTTCATAAATAATGTTTGTTATGAGCTGGTCCAGCCGGCTCCATTCACTGCCATGTATTCATTGCACTTCCGGTGTGAGTTTGGCTCCCATGAATGTGTCCATGAAAGTGTCATGGCGCAGCCAAGTCCACTTCTCTTCCTTCTCAAAGCTTCCTTAGTCTAGTGAGCTTAAGTAGCCCGCCCAATTGGTCAGCTGACTGCCACATCAGCGAATGACATGTGGGTCTTGCACACACTGAATACACCCACATAGCAATGCAGCATATTAACCCATTGAGTATACGAATGTGCCCTTGAGCACGGCATGAAACCCCTCGAGTATATCTGACTGAACTAACTCCGCAAGCTACGTATCATTTATATAGTTATGTTTCCTTGTATGGACAGCTTACCTTAAATAAATAATACCAATAACTAGTGAAAAACTTATAAAACAAATGTAATTGTGTTGGTCCCTTCTCTCTCTCTCTCTCTCTCTCTCTCTGTGTGTGTGTGTGTGTGTGTGTGTGTGTGTGTGTGTGTGTGTGTGTGTGTGTGTTGCTGTTCATTCCCCATGGTGCTGAAATGTGTGCATTTGGCAACTTTCTTTTACAAGTATGTAGGCTATGATTATTGCAATTCATGTTGTTGGATGTGTGGTATTCAACTATTTGAGCATGCACCATAATCATATGTCAAACCCTATACTCTCAAAAGTATGCTACTTCTGTGTTGACGTCTACTATCTCGTTAGCCGTTTGCTAACTGGAATGGAACTCTGGCAATGGTATTCACTATTCATAACCTTATCAGCTTACTTTTCTGTGATTATTGTTTTACATTCTGGAACTGAAGTTGTCAGGCATCTAGAACAGAGTTGGTCTGCATGTACGTCCCCTGTATGACGTGGGGAGCTTCTGGTCTGAAACATGAAGCAACTGCAGAAGTATCTTATACTTGTATTCTATTTAATGCCAGCAGGCCAGTGGAGCACAACTTCACTGGTTGGAAGAGCCATGACGATGGTGATGGTCAATTTTCTGATTTGTTTTTCACTTCACAAACTAATGGGTGATGATGTGACATGTAACTCTGTCCACTCATATTTGTCTGGAGCCAGTGGGTCAGTGTGTTAGAAGAACGCTGCCACATGATCGGGAGATGGTGAGTTCAAACCACACTCAAGTCTTTACTTTCAAGACCGATTTACAGAAGCAGTGTGAATTGTCTTGAGCCAGTGGCTCATTTTGTTAGAACGCTGCCACATGATCGGGAGATGGTAAGTTCAAACCACACTCAATTCTTTACTTTCAAGACCGATTTACAGAAGAACAAAACAAACAAAAAAACAGTGTGAATTGTCTGGAACCAGTGGCTCAGTGTGTTAGAACGCTGCCACATGATCGGGAGATGGTGAGTTCAAACCCCGCTCAAGTCTTTATTTTCAAGACCAATTTACAGAAGAACAAAACAAACAAAAAAGCAGTACGAATTGTCTGGAACCAGTGGCTCAGATTGTTAGAACGCTGCCACATGATGGGGAGATGGTGAGTTCAAACCCCGTTCAAGTTTTTACTTTCAAGACTGATTTACAGCATAATAAAACAAACAAAAAAGCAGGGCGAATTGTCTGGAGCCAGTGGCTCAGTGTGTTAGAACGCTGCCACATGATCGGGAGATGGTGAGTTCAAAACCCGCTCAAGTCTTTACTTTCAAGACCGATTTACAGAAGAACAAAACAAACAAAAAAGCAGTGTGAATTGTCTGGAGCCAGTGGCTCAGTGTGTTAGAACGCTGCCACTTGATCGGGAGATGGTGAGTTCAAACCCCGCTCAAGTCTTTACTTTCAAGACCGATTTACAGAAGAACAAAACAAACAAAAAAGCAGTGTGAATCGTCTGGAACCAGTGGCTCAGTGTGAACTCTGCAACATGATTGGGTGATGGTGCATTCAAACCCCACTCAAGTTCAAGCAAAAAAATTAAGGGGCCAATTCCACCCCAGTCTAAACTGTGACACTTTGCATTTCACACTAACATCAAGTAGCACAGAAAAGCTGTGTTGTAGTAACCAGCAGTTAGCTCAGTGTGATGATTGGCTGTGCTTGTGATCCACAGGTCCAGGTTTCAAATCCCACATTAGTGGCTCTGAAACACTTTGCTTTGCACAGACTTTCAGAAGGACAACTTTAAAGCAGCACAGAAATTCCCCATGATTGTGTGCCTCAGTGGCCCAACGGGTAAGTCAAATGATATCCGTAGTATACCTAATAGAAGTGTGCCGGTTCAAACCCTGACATACTCAAATCACAGACAGTGGATAATTGATATCCATAGATCACCGAAACTGTCCATATCCATATCCTAGTAGAAGTATGCCGGCCACATACTCCTAGTAGGCCCTAGTAGGCCAAAAAACGTCAAAAAATAAACGTCTAAAACATGTCTAAAAATAGACGTGTTTTAGACGTCTATTTTTAGACGTTTTTTATCCCATTTTTAGACGCTCGTCTAATAGCCCATATCGTACGGCATACTGTAGCACGCAGTTTTTCAACATTTTTGAGGATTTTAAAAAAATTAAAAAAAACAAACATGGGTTATAGCCCATCGTTTTTTTATTATTATTATTTTTTTTAAACCTTGTTTTTCATCATTTTTGACCATCCCACTGAGCAATAGCCGGCTATTAGACGTGCGTCTAAAAATGGGATAAAAAACGTCTAAAAATAGACGTCTAAAAAACGTCTAAAAATAGACGTCTAAAAAACGTCTAAAAATAACATGGGTTATAGCCCATCGTTTTTTGTATTTTTGAAAAAAATTTAAACCTTGTTTTTCATCATTTTTTAACATGGGCTATAGCCCATACCGTACGGCATACTATAGCACTCCGTTTTTCGTCATTTTTGAGGATTAAAAAACAAAAAACAAAAAACAAAACATGGGTTATATATAGCCCATCGTTTTTTGAATTTTTTAAATAAATAATTAACCTCGTTCTTCATCATTTTTGACCATGGGCTATGGCCCATACCGTACGGCATACTATAGCACGCAGATTTTTCATCATTTTTGAGGATTTGAAAAAAAAAACAAAAAAAAACATGAGTTATAGCCCATCGTTTTTTTTATTTTAGATTCTTCTTTTAATCCTCGTTTTTTATCATTTTGACCATCCCACTGAGCAATAGCCGGCTATTAGACGTGCGTCTAAAAATGGGATAAAAAACGTCTAAAAATAGACGTCTAAAAATAGACGTCTAAAAATAGACGTCTAAAACACGTCTATTTTTAGACGTGTTTTAGACGTCTATTTTTTGACGTTTTTTATCCCATTTTTAGACGCTCGTCTAATAGCCCATATAGTACGGAATACTGTAGCACGCCGTTTTTCATCATTTTTGAGGATTTGAAAAAAATTAAAAATGAAAAAAAAACATGGGTTATAGCCCATCGTTTTTTGAATTTTTGAATTTTTTTTAAACCTTGTTTTTCATAATTCTTTAACATGGGCTATAGCCCATACAGTACGGCCTACTATAGCACTCCGTTTTTCATCATTTTTGAGGATTAAAAAAAACAAAAACAAAAACAAAACATGGGTTATATATAGCCCATCGTTTTTTTAATTTTTGAAATAAATAATTAACCTCGTTCTTCATCATTTTTGACCATGGGCTATGGCCCATACCGTACAGCATACTATAGCACGCCGTTTTTCATCATTTTTGAGGATTTGAAAAAAATGAAGAAAAAAAAAACATGGGTTATAACCCATCGTTTTTTGAATTTTTGAAAAAAGAATTATCCTCGTTTTTCATCATTTTTGACCATGGGCTATAGCCCATAACGTACGGCATACTATAGCACGCCGTTTTTCATCATTTTTGAGGATTTGAAAAAAAAAAAAAAAAAAAAAAACATGGGTTATAGCCCATCGTTTTTTGAATTTTTGAAAAAAAATTTATCCTCGTTTTTCATCATTTTTTAACATGGGCTATAGCCCATACGGTACGGCATACTATAGCACTCAGTTTTTCATCAATTTTGAGGATAAAAAAAAAAAAAAAAGAAAAAACATGGGTTATAGCCATAGACTTATAGCCCATTGTTTTTTGAATTTTTGATAAAAAAATGTAACCTCGTTCTTCATCATTTTTGACCTAAGGCTATGGCCCATACCGTACGGCATACTATACAGTAGCACGCCGTTTTTCATCATTTTTGAGGATTTGAAAAAAAACATGGGTTATAACCCATCGTTTTTTGAATTATTGAACAATTTTTTAATCCTTGTTTTTCATCATTTTTGACCATGGGCTATAGCCCATAACGTACGGCATACTATAGCACGCCGTTTTTCATCATTTTTGAGGATTTGAAAAAAATGAAGAAAAAAAAACATGGGTTATAGCCCATCGTTTTTTGAATTTTTGAAAAAAAAATTAACCTCGTTCTTCATCATTTTTGACCATGGGCTATTGCCCATACCGTACGGCATACTATAGCACGCCGTTTTTCATCATTTTTGAGGATTTGAAAAAAATGAAGAAAAAAAAACATGGGTTATAGCCCATCGTTTTTTGAATTTTTGATTAAAAAAAATTAACCTCGTTCTTCATCATTTTTGACCATGGGCTATGGCCCATACCGTACGGCATACTATACAGTAGCACGCCGTTTTTCATCATTTTTGAGGATTTTTAAAAAAGAGAAAAAAAAAACATGGGTTATAGCCCATCGTTTTTTGATTTTTTTTTTTTTTTTTAATCCTTGTTTTTCATCATTTTTGACCATGGGCTATAGTCCATAACGTACGGCATACTATAGCACGCCGTTTTTCATCATTTTTGAGGATTTGAAAAAAATGAAAAAAACAAACAAAACATGGGTTATAGCCCATCGTTTTTTGATTAAAAAAAAATAATAATTAACCTCGTTTTTCATCATTTTTGACTATGGGCTATGGCCCATACCGTATGGCATACTATAGCACGCTGTTTTTCATCATTTTTGAGGATTTGAAAAAAATGAAGAAAAAAAAAACATGGGTTATAGCCCATCGTTTTTTGAATTTTAGATTTTTTTTTTAATCCTCGTTTTTCATCATTTTTGACCATCCCACTGAGCAATAGCCGGTTATTAGACGTGCGTCTAAAAATGGGATAAAAAACGTGTAAAAATAGACGTCTAAAAAACGTCTAAAAATAGACGTCTAAAACACGTCTATTTTTAGACGTGTTTTAGATGTCTATTTTTAGACGTTTTTTTATCCCATTTTTAGACGCTCGTCTAATAGCCCATATCGTACGGCATACTGTAGCACGCCGTTTTTCATCATTTTTGAGGATTTGAAAAAAATTAAAAAAAACAAAACATGGGTTATAGCCCATCGTTTTTGAATTTTTGATAAAAACAATTAACCTCGTTCTTCATCATTTTTGACCTAAGGCTATGGCCCATACCGTACGGCATACTATACAGTAGCACGCCGTTTTTCATCATTTTTGAGGATTTGAAAAAAAACATGGGTTATAGCCCATCGTTTTTTGAATTTTTGTTTTTTTTTTAATCCTTGTTTTTCATCATTTTTGACCATGGGCTATAGCCCATAACGTACGGCATACTATAGCACGCCGTTTTTCATCATTTTTGAAGATTTTAAAAAAATGAAGAAAAAAAAACATGGGTTATAGCCCATCGTTTTTTGAATTTTTGAAAAAAAAAATAACCTCGTTCTTCATCATTTTTGACCATGGGCTATGGCCCATACCGTACGGCATACTATAGCACGCCGTTTTTCATCATTTTTGAGGATTTGAAAAAAATGAAGAAAAAAAAACATGGGTTATAGCCCATAGTTTTTTGAATTTTTGATTAAAAAAAATTAACCTCGTTCTTCATCATTTTTGACCATGGGCTATGGCCCATACCGTACGGCATACTATACAGTAGCACGCAGTTTTTCATCATTTTTGAGGATTTGAAAAAAATGAAGAAAAAAAAAACATGGGTTATAACCCATCGTTTTTTGAATTTTTGAAAAAGAAATTATCCTCGTTCTTCATCATTTTTGACCATGGGCTATGGCCCATGCCGTACGGCATACTATAGCACGCCGTTTTTCATCATTTTTGAGGATTTGAAAAAAATGAAGAAAAAAAAACATGGGTTATAGCCCATCGTTTTTTGAATTTTTTATTAAAATAAATTAACCTCGTTCTTCATCATTTTTGACCATGGGCTATGGCCCATACCGTACGGCATACTATACAGTAGCACGCCGTTTTTCATCATTTTTGAGGATTTAAAAAAAATGAAAAAAACAAACAAAACATGGGTTATAGCCCATCGTTTTTTGATTAAAAAAATAATAATAATTAACCTCGTTTTTCATCATTTTTGACCATGGGCTATGGCCCATATTGTACGGCATACTATAGCACGCTGTTTTTCATCATTTTTGAGGATTTTTAAAAAAATGAAGAAAAAAAAAACATGGGTTATATCCCATCGTTTTTTTTATTTTTGAAAAAGAAATTATCCTCGTTTTTCATCATTTTTGACCATGGGCTATAGCCCATAACGTACGGCATACTATAGCACGCCGTTTTTCATCATTTTTGAGGATTTTTAAAAAATGAAGAAAAAAAAAAACATGGGTTATAGCCCATCGTTTTTTGAATTTTTGACCATCCCACTGAGCAATAGCCGGTTATTAGACGTGCGTCTAAAAATGGGATAAAAAACGTCTAAAAATAGACGTCTAAAACACGTCTATTTTTAGACGTGTTTTAGACGTCTATTTTTAGACGTTTTTTTATCCCATTTTTTAGACGCTCGTCTAATAGCCCATATCGTACGGCATACTGTAGCTCGCCGTTTTTCATCATTTTTGAGGATTTGAAAAAAATGGAAAAAAAAACAAAACATGGGTTATAGCCCATCGTTTTTTGAATTTTAGATTTCTTTTTTAAACCTTGTTTTTCATCATTTTTTAACATGGGCTATAGCCCATACGGTACGGCATACTATAGCACTCTGTTTTTCATCAATTTTGAGGATTTGAAAAAAAAAAAAAAAAAAAAAACATGGGTTATAGCCCATCGTTTTTTAATTTTTGAAAAAGAAATTATCCTCGTTTTTCATCATTTTTGACCATGGGCTATAGCCCATAACGTACGGCATACTATAGCACGCCGTTTTCATCATTTTTGAGGATTTGAAAAAAATGAAGAAAAAAAAAACATGGGTTATAGCCCATCGTTTTTTGAATTTTTGACCATCCCACTGAGCAATAGCCGGTTATTAGACGTGCGTCTAAAAATGGGATAAAAAACGTCTAAAAATAGACGTCTAAAACACGTCTATTTTTAGACGTGTTTTAGACGTCTATTTTTAGACGTTTTTTTATCCCATTTTTAGACGCTCGTCTAATAGCCCATATCGTACGGCATACTGTAGCACGCCGTTTTTCATCATTTTTGAGGATTTGAAAAAAATGAAAAAAAAAACAAAACATGGGTTATAGCCCATCGTTTTTTGAATTTTTGATTTTTTTTTTAAACCTTGTTTTTCATCATTTTTTAACATGGGCTATAGCCCATACGGTACGGCATACTATAGCACTCCGTTTTTCATCAATTATGAGGATTTGAAAAAAAAACAAAAAAAAAAAAACATGGGTTATAGGCTTATAGCCCATAGTTTTTTGAATTTTTGATAAAAAAAATTTACCTCGTTCTTCATCATTTTTGACCATGGGCTATGGCCCATACCGTACGGCATACTATAGCACGCTGTTTTTCATCATTTTTGAGGATTTGAAAAAAATGAAGAAAAAAAAAACATGGGTTATAGCCCATCGTTTTTTGAATTTTTGAAAAAAGAATTAACCTCGTTCTTCATCATTTTTGACCATGGTCTATAGCCCATAACGTACGGCATACTATAGCACGCCGTTTTTCATCATTTTTGAGGATTTGAAAAAAATGAAGAAAAAAAAACATGGGTTATAGCCCATCGTTTTTTGAATTTTTGAAAAAAAAATTAACCTCGTTCTTCATCATTTTTGACCATGGGCTATTGCCCATACCGTACGGCATACTATAGCACGCCGTTTTTCATCATTTTTGAGGATTTGAAAAAAATGAAGAAAAAAAAACATGGGTTATAGCCCATCGTTTTTTGAATTTTTGATTAAAAAAAATTAACCTCGTTCTTCATCATTTTTGACCATGGGCTATGGCCCATACCGTACGGCATACTATACAGTAGCACGCCGTTTTTCATCATTTTTGAGGATTTTTAAAAAAGAGAAAAAAAAAACATGGGTTATAGCCCATCGTTTTTTGATTTTTTTTTTTTTTTTTAATCCTTGTTTTTCATCATTTTTGACCATGGGCTATAGTCCATAACGTACGGCATACTATAGCACGCCGTTTTTCATCATTTTTGAGGATTTGAAAAAAATGAAAAAAACAAACAAAACATGGGTTATAGCCCATCGTTTTTTGATTAAAAAAAAATAATAATTAACCTCGTTTTTCATCATTTTTGACTATGGGCTATGGCCCATACCGTACGGCATACTATAGCACGCTGTTTTTCATCATTTTTGAGGATTTGAAAAAAATGAAGAAAAAAAAAACATGGGTTATAGCCCATCGTTTTTTGAATTTTAGATTTTTTTTTTAATCCTCGTTTTTCATCATTTTTGACCATCCCACTGAGCAATAGCCGGTTATTAGACGTGCGTCTAAAAATGGGATAAAAAACGTGTAAAAATAGACGTCTAAAAAACGTCTAAAAATAGACGTCTAAAACACGTCTATTTTTAGACGTGTTTTAGATGTCTATTTTTAGACGTTTTTTTATCCCATTTTTAGACGCTCGTCTAATAGCCCATATCGTACGGCATACTGTAGCACGCCGTTTTTCATCATTTTTGAGGATTTGAAAAAAATGAAGAAAAAAAAACATGGGTTATAGCCCATCGTTTTTTGAATTTTTGAAAAAAAATTAACCTCGTTCTTCATCATTTTTGACCATGGGCTATTGCCCATACCGTACGGCATACTATAGCACGCCGTTTTTCATCATTTTTGAGGATTTGAAAAAAATGAAGAAAAAAAAACATGGGTTATAGCCCATCGTTTTTTGAATTTTTGATTAAAAAAAATTAACCTCGTTCTTCATCATTTTTGACCATGGGCTATGGCCCATACCGTACGGCATACTATACAGTAGCACGCCGTTTTTCATCATTTTTGAGGATTTTTAAAAAGAGAAAAAAAAAACATGGGTTATAGCCCATCGTTTTTTGATTTTTTTTTTTTTTTTTAATCCTTGTTTTTCATC
This sequence comes from Protomyctophum parallelum, assembly GCF_964188405.1. NCBI lineage: Eukaryota > Metazoa > Chordata > Actinopteri > Myctophiformes > Myctophidae > Protomyctophum > Protomyctophum parallelum. The sequence continues at coordinate 36,471,046 of NC_139698.1, forward strand.
ATTTTTGACCATGGGCTATAGTCCATAACGTACGGCATACTATAGCACGCCGTTTTTCATCATTTTTGAGGATTTGAAAAAAATGAAAAAAACAAACAAAACATGGGTTATAGCCCATCGTTTTTTGATTAAAAAAAAATAATAATTAACCTCGTTTTTCATCATTTTTGACTATGGGCTATGGCCCATACCGTACGGCATACTATAGCACGCTGTTTTTCATCATTTTTGAGGATTTGAAAAAAATGAAGAAAAAAAAAACATGGGTTATAGCCCATCGTTTTTTGAATTTTAGATTTTTTTTTTAATCCTCGTTTTTCATCATTTTTGACCATCCCACTGAGCAATAGCCGGTTATTAGACGTGCGTCTAAAAATGGGATAAAAAACGTGTAAAAATAGACGTCTAAAAAACGTCTAAAAATAGACGTCTAAAACACGTCTATTTTTAGACGTGTTTTAGATGTCTATTTTTAGACGTTTTTTTATCCCATTTTTAGACGCTCGTCTAATAGCCCATATCGTACGGCATACTGTAGCACGCCGTTTTTCATCATTTTTGAGGATTTGAAAAAAATTAAAAAAAACAAAACATGGGTTATAGCCCATCGTTTTTTGAATTTTAGATTTTTTTTTTAAACCTTGTTTTTCATCATTTTTTAACATGGGCTATAGCCCATACGGTACGGCATACTATAGCACTCCGTTTTTCATCAATTTTGAGGATTTGAAAAAAAAAAAAAAAAAAAAACATGGGTTATAGCCCATCGTTTTTTGAATTTTTGATAAAAACAATTAACCTCGTTCTTCATCATTTTTGACCTAAGGCTATGGCCCATACCGTACGGCATACTATACAGTAGCACGCCGTTTTTCATCATTTTTGAGGATTTGAAAAAAAACATGGGTTATAGCCCATCGTTTTTTGAATTTTTGATTTTTTTTTAATCCTTGTTTTTCATCATTTTTGACCATGGGCTATAGCCCATAACGTACGGCATACTATAGCACGCCGTTTTTCATCATTTTTGAAGATTTTAAAAAAATGAAGAAAAAAAAACATGGGTTATAGCCCATCGTTTTTTGAATTTTTGAAAAAAAAAATAACCTCGTTCTTCATCATTTTTGACCATGGGCTATGGCCCATACCGTACGGCATACTATAGCACGCCGTTTTTCATCATTTTTGAGGATTTGAAAAAAATGAAGAAAAAAAAACATGGGTTATAGCCCATAGTTTTTTGAATTTTTGATTAAAAAAAATTAACCTCGTTCTTCATCATTTTTGACCATGGGCTATGGCCCATACCGTACGGCATACTATACAGTAGCACGCAGTTTTTCATCATTTTTGAGGATTTGAAAAAAATGAAGAAAAAAAAAACATGGGTTATAACCCATCGTTTTTTGAATTTTTGAAAAAGAAATTATCCTCGTTCTTCATCATTTTTGACCATGGGCTATGGCCCATGCCGTACGGCATACTATAGCACGCCGTTTTTCATCATTTTTGAGGATTTGAAAAAAATGAAGAAAAAAAAACATGGGTTATAGCCCATCGTTTTTTGAATTTTTTATTAAAATAAATTAACCTCGTTCTTCATCATTTTTGACCATGGGCTATGGCCCATACCGTACGGCATACTATACAGTAGCACGCCGTTTTTCATCATTTTTGAGGATTTAAAAAAAATGAAAAAAACAAACAAAACATGGGTTATAGCCCATCGTTTTTTGATTAAAAAAATAATAATAATTAACCTCGTTTTTCATCATTTTTGACCATGGGCTATGGCCCATATTGTACGGCATACTATAGCACGCTGTTTTTCATCATTTTTAAGGATTTTTAAAAAAATGAAGAAAAAAAAAACATGGGTTATAGCCCATCGTTTTTTTTATTTTTGAAAAAGAAATTATCCTCGTTTTTCATCATTTTTGACCATGGGCTATAGCCCATAACGTACGGCATACTATAGCACGCCGTTTTTCATCATTTTTGAGGATTTTTAAAAAATGAAAAAAAAAAAAACATGGGTTATAGCCCATCGTTTTTTGAATTTTTGACCATCCCACTGAGCAATAGCCGGTTATTAGACGTGCGTCTAAAAATGGGATAAAAAACGTCTAAAAATAGACGTCTAAAACACGTCTATTTTTAGACATGTTTTAGACGTCTATTTTTAGACGTTTTTTTATCCCATTTTTTAGACGCTCGTCTAATAGCCCATATCGTACGGCATACTGTAGCTCGCCGTTTTTCATCATTTTTGAGGATTTGAAAAAAATGAAAAAAAAAACAAAACATGGGTTATAGCCCATCGTTTTTTGAATTTTAGATTTTTTTTTTAAACCTTGTTTTTCATCATTTTTTAACATGGGCTATATAGCCCATACGGTACGGCATACTATAGCACTCTGTTTTTCATCAATTTTGAGGATTTGAAAAAAAAAAAAAAAAAAAAAACATGGGTTATAGCCCATCGTTTTTTAATTTTTGAAAAAGAAATTATCCTCGTTTTTCATCATTTTTGAACATGGGCTATAGCCCATAACGTACGGCATACTATAGCACGCCGTTTTCATCATTTTTGAGGATTTGAAAAAAATGAAGAAAAAAAAAACATGGGTTATAGCCCATCGTTTTTTGAAATTTTGACCATCCCACTGAGCAATAGCCGGTTATTAGACGTGCGTCTAAAAATGGGATAAAAAACGTCTAAAAATAGACGTCTAAAACACGTCTATTTTTAGACGTGTTTTAGACGTCTATTTTTAGACGTTTTTTTATCCCATTTTTAGACGCTCGTCTAATAGCCCATATCGTACGGCATACTGTAGCACGCCGTTTTTCATCATTTTTGAGGATTTGAAAAAAATGAAAAAACAAAACAAAACATGGGTTATAGCCCATCGTTTTTTGAATTTTTGATTTTTTTTTAAACCTTGTTTTTCATCATTTTTTAACATGGGCTATAGCCCATACGGTACTGCATACTATAGCACTCCGTTTTTCATCAATTTTGAGGATTTGAAAAAAAAAAAACAAAAAAAAAACATGGGTTATAGGCTTATAGCCCATAGTTTTTTGAATTTTTGATAAAAAAAATTTACCTCGTTCTTCATCATTTTTGACCATGGGCTATGGCCCATACCGTACGGCATACTATAGCACGCTGTTTTTCATCATTTTTGAGGATTTGAAAAAAATAAAAAAAACAAACAAAACATGGGTTATAGCCCATCGTTTTTTGATTTTTTGAAAAAAAAAAAAAACCTCGTTTTTCATCATTTTTGACCATGGGCTATGGCCCATACCGTACGGCATACTATAGCACGCTGTTTTTCATAATTTTTGAGGATTTGAAAAAAATGAAGAAAAAAAAAACATGGGTTATAGCCCATCGTTTTTTTAATTTTTTATTAAAATAAATTAACCTCGTTCTTCATCATTTTTGACCATGGGCTATGGCCCATACCGTACGGCATACTATACAGTAGCACGCCGTTTTTCATCATTTTTGAGGATTTAAAAAAAATGAAAAAAACAAACAAAACATGGGTTATAGCCCATCGTTTTTTGATTAAAAAAATAATAATAATTAACCTCGTTTTTCATCATTTTTGACCATGGGCTATGGCCCATATTGTACGGCATACTATAGCACGCTGTTTTTCATCATTTTTGAGGATTTTTAAAAAAATGAAGAAAAAAAAAACATGGGTTATAGCCCATCGTTTTTTTTATTTTTGAAAAAGAAATTATCCTCGTTTTTCATCATTTTTGACCATGGGCTATAGCCCATAACGTACGGCATACTATAGCACGCCGTTTTTCATCATTTTTGAGGATTTTTAAAAAATGAAGAAAAAAAAAAACATGGGTTATAGCCCATCGTTTTTTGAATTTTTGACCATCCCACTGAGCAATAGCCGGTTATTAGACGTGCGTCTAAAAATGGGATAAAAAACGTCTAAAAATAGACGTCTAAAACACGTCTATTTTTAGACGTGTTTTAGACGTCTATTTTTAGACGTTTTTTTATCCCATTTTTTAGACGCTCGTCTAATAGCCCATATCGTACGGCATACTGTAGCTCGCCGTTTTTCATCATTTTTGAGGATTTGAAAAAAATAAAAAAAAACAAAACATGGGTTATAGCCCATCGTTTTTTGAATTTTAGATTTCTTTTTTAAACCTTGTTTTTCATCATTTTTTAACATGGGCTATAGCCCATACGGTACGGCATACTATAGCACTCCGTTTTTCATCAATTTTGAGGATTTGAAAAAAAAAAAAAAAAAAAAAAAACATGGGTTATAGCCCATCGTTTTTTGAATTTTTGATAAAAACAATTAACCTCGTTCTTCATCATTTTTGACCTAAGGCTATGGCCCATACCGTACGGCATACTATACAGTAGCACGCCGTTTTTCATCATTTTTGAGGATTTGAAAAAAAGAGAAAAAAAAGAACATGGGTTATAGCCCATCGTTTTTTGAATTTTTGAATTTTTTTTAATCCTTGTTTTTCATCATTTTTGACCATGGGCTATAGCCCATAACGTACGGCATACTATAGCACGCCGTTTTTCATCATTTTTGAAGATTTGAAAAAAATGAAGAAAAAAAAACATGGGTTATAGCCCATCGTTTTTTTAATTTTTGAAAAAAAAAATAACCTCGTTCTTCATCATTTTTGACCATGGGCTATGGCCCATACCGTACGGCATACTATAGCACGCCGTTTTTCATCATTTTTGAGGATTTGAAAAAAATGAAGAAAAAAAAACATGGGTTATAGCCCATAGTTTTTTGAATTTTTGATAAAAAAAAATTAACCTCGTTCTTCATCATTTTTGACCATGGGCTATGGCCCATACCGTACGGCATACTATACAGTAGCACGCAGTTTTTCATCATTTTTGAGGATTTGAAAAAAATGAAGAAAAAAAAAACATGGGTTATAACCCATCGTTTTTTGAATTTTTGAAAAAGAAATTATCCTCGTTCTTCATCATTTTTGACCATGGGCTATGGCCCATGCCGTACGGCATACTATAGCACGCCGTTTTTCATCATTTTTGAGGATTTGAAAAAAATGAAGAAAAAAAAACATGGGTTATAGCCCATCATTTTTTGAATTTTTTATTAAAATAAATTAACCTCGTTCTTCATCATTTTTGACCATGGGCTATGGCCCATACCGTACGGCATACTATACAGTAGCACGCCGTTTTTCATCATTTTTGAGGATTTAAAAAAAATGAAAAAAACAAACAAAACATGGGTTATAGCCCATCGTTTTTTGATTAAAAAAATAATAATAATTAACCTCGTTTTTCATCATTTTTGACCATGGGCTATGGCCCATATTGTACGGCATACTATAGCACGCTGTTTTTCATCATTTTTGAGGATTTTTAAAAAAATGAAGAAAAAAAAAACATGGGTTATAGCCCATCGTTTTTTTTATTTTTGAAAAAGAAATTATCCTCGTTTTTCATCATTTTTGACCATGGGCTATAGCCCATAACGTACGGCATACTATAGCACGCCGTTTTTCATCATTTTTGAGGATTTTTAAAAAATGAAAAAAAAAAAAACATGGGTTATAGCCCATCGTTTTTTGAATTTTTGACCATCCCACTGAGCAATAGCCGGTTATTAGACGTGCGTCTAAAAATGGGATAAAAAACGTCTAAAAATAGACGTCTAAAACACGTCTATTTTTAGACGTGTTTTAGACGTCTATTTTTAGACGTTTTTTTATCCCATTTTTTAGACGCTCGTCTAATAGCCCATATCGTACGGCATACTGTAGCTCGCCGTTTTTCATCATTTTTGAGGATTTGAAAAAAATGAAAAAAAAACAAAACATGGGTTATAGCCCATCGTTTTTTGAATTTTAGATTTTTTTTTTAAACCTTGTTTTTCATCATTTTTTAACATGGGCTATATAGCCCATACGGTACGGCATACTATAGCACTCTGTTTTTCATCAATTTTGAGGATTTGAAAAAAAAAAAAAAAAAAAAAACATGGGTTATAGCCCATCGTTTTTTGAATTTTTGATAAAAACAATTAACCTCGTTCTTCATCATTTTTGACCATGGGCTATGGCCCATACCGTACGGCATACTATACAGTAGCACGCCGTTTTTCATCATTTTTGAGGATTTGAAGAAAAAAAAAGAAAAAAAACATGGGTTATAGCCCATAGTTTTTTGAATTTTTGATATTTTTTTTAATCCTTGTTTTTCATCATTTTTGACCATGGGCTATAGCCCATAACGTACGGCATACTATAGCACGCCGTTTTTCATCATTTTTGAGGATTTGAAAAAAATAAAAAAAAACAAAACATGGGTTATAGCCCATCGTTTTTTGAATTTTAGATTTCTTTTTTAAACCTTGTTTTTCATCATTTTTTAACATGGGCTATAGCCCATACGGTACGGCATACTATAGCACTCCGTTTTTCATCAATTTTGAGGATTTGAAAAAAAAAAAAAAAAAAAAAAACATGGGTTATAGCCCATCGTTTTTTGAATTTTTGATAAAAACAATTAACCTCGTTCTTCATCATTTTTGACCTAAGGCTATGGCCCATACCGTACGGCATACTATACAGTAGCACGCCGTTTTTCATCATTTTTGAGGATTTGAAAAAAAGAGAAAAAAAAGAACATGGGTTATAGCCCATCGTTTTTTGAATTTTTGAATTTTTTTTAATCCTTGTTTTTCATCATTTTTGACCATGGGCTATAGCCCATAACGTACGGCATACTATAGCACGCCGTTTTTCATCATTTTTGAAGATTTGAAAAAAATGAAGAAAAAAAAACATGGGTTATAGCCCATCGTTTTTTTAATTTTTGAAAAAAAAAATAACCTCGTTCTTCATCATTTTTGACCATGGGCTATGGCCCATACCGTACGGCATACTATAGCACGCCGTTTTTCATCATTTTTGAGGATTTGAAAAAAATGAAGAAAAAAAAACATGGGTTATAGCCCATAGTTTTTTGAATTTTTGATAAAAAAAAATTAACCTCGTTCTTCATCATTTTTGACCATGGGCTATGGCCCATACCGTACGGCATACTATACAGTAGCACGCAGTTTTTCATCATTTTTGAGGATTTGAAAAAAATGAAGAAAAAAAAAACATGGGTTATAACCCATCGTTTTTTGAATTTTTGAAAAAGAAATTATCCTCGTTCTTCATCATTTTTGACCATGGGCTATGGCCCATGCCGTACGGCATACTATAGCACGCCGTTTTTCATCATTTTTGAGGATTTGAAAAAAATGAAGAAAAAAAAACATGGGTTATAGCCCATCGTTTTTTGAATTTTTTATTAAAATAAATTAACCTCGTTCTTCATCATTTTTGACCATGGGCTATGGCCCATACCGTACGGCATACTATACAGTAGCACGCCGTTTTTCATCATTTTTGAGGATTTAAAAAAAATGAAAAAAACAAACAAAACATGGGTTATAGCCCATCGTTTTTTGATTAAAAAAATAATAATAATTAACCTCGTTTTTCATCATTTTTGACCATGGGCTATGGCCCATATTGTACGGCATACTATAGCACGCTGTTTTTCATCATTTTTGAGGATTTTTAAAAAAATGAAGAAAAAAAAAACATGGGTTATAGCCCATCGTTTTTTTTATTTTTGAAAAAGAAATTATCCTCGTTTTTCATCATTTTTGACCATGGGCTATAGCCCATAACGTACGGCATACTATAGCACGCCGTTTTTCATCATTTTTGAGGATTTTAAAAAAATGAAAAAAAAAAAAACATGGGTTATAGCCCATCGTTTTTTGAATTTTTGACCATCCCACTGAGCAATAGCCGGTTATTAGACGTGCGTCTAAAAATGGGATAAAAAACGTCTAAAAATAGACGTCTAAAACACGTCTATTTTTAGACGTGTTTTAGACGTCTATTTTTAGACGTTTTTTTATCCCATTTTTTAGACGCTCGTCTAATAGCCCATATCGTACGGCATACTGTAGCTCGCCGTTTTTCATCATTTTTGAGGATTTGAAAAAAATGAAAAAAAAAACAAAACATGGGTTATAGCCCATCGTTTTTTGAATTTTAGATTTTTTTTTAAACCTTGTTTTTCATCATTTTTTAACATGGGCTATATAGCCCATACGGTACGGCATACTATAGCACTCTGTTTTTCATCAATTTTGAGGATTTGAAAAAAAAAAAAAAAAAAAAAACATGGGTTATAGCCCATCGTTTTTTAATTTTTGAAAAAGAAATTATCCTCGTTTTTCATCATTTTTGACCATGGGCTATAGCCCATAACGTACGGCATACTATAGCACGCCGTTTTCATCATTTTTGAGGATTTGAAAAAAATGAAGAAAAAAAAAACATGGGTTATAGCCCATCGTTTTTTGAAATTTTGACCATCCCACTGAGCAATAGCCGGTTATTAGACGTGCGTCTAAAAATGGGATAAAAAACGTCTAAAAATAGACGTCTAAAACACGTCTATTTTTAGACGTGTTTTAGACGTCTATTTTTAGACGTTTTTTTATCCCATTTTTAGACGCTCGTCTAATAGCCCATATCGTACGGCATACTGTAGCACGCCGTTTTTCATCATTTTTGAGGATTTGAAAAAAATGAAAAAACAAAACAAAACATGGGTTATAGCCCATCGTTTTTTGAATTTTAGATTTTTTTTTAAACCTTGTTTTTCATCATTTTTTAACATGGGCTATAGCCCATACGGTACGGCATACTATAGCACTCCGTTTTTCATCAATTTTGAGGATTTGAAAAAAAAAAAAAAAAAAGAAAAACATGGGTTATAGGCTTATAGCCCATAGTTTTTTGAATTTTTGATAAAAAAAATTTACCTCGTTCTTCATCATTTTTGACCATGGGCTATGGCCCATACCGTACGGCATACTATAGCACGCTGTTTTTCATCATTTTTGAGGATTTGAAAAAAATAAAAAAAACAAACAAAACATGGGTTATAGCCCATCGTTTTTTGATTTTTTGAAAAAGAAAAAAAAAACTCGTTTTTCATCATTTTTGACCATGGGCTATGGCCCATACCGTACGGCATACTATAGCACGCTGTTTTTCATAATTTTTGAGGATTTGAAAAAAATGAAGAAAAAAAAAACATGGGTTATAGCCCATCGTTTTTTGAATTTTTGAAAAAAGAATTAACCTCGTTCTTCATCATTTTTGACCATGGTCTATAGCCCATAACGTACGGCATACTATAGCACGCCGTTTTTCATCATTTTTGAGGATTTGAAAAAAATGAAGAAAAAAAACACATGGGTTATAGCCCATCGTTTTTTGAATTTTAGATTTTTTTTTAATCCTCGTTTCTCATCATTTTTGACCATCCCACTGAGCAATAGCCGGCTATTAGACGTGCGTCTAAAAATGGGATAAAAAACGTGTAAAAATAGACGTCTAAAAAACGTCTAAAAATAGACGTCTAAAACACGTCTATTTTTAGACGTGTTTTAGACGTCTATTTTTAGACGTTTTTATCCCATTTTTAGACGCTCGTCTAATAGCCCATATCGTACGGCATACTGTAGCACGCCGTTTTTCATCATTTTTGAGGATTTGAAAAAAATTGAAAAAAAATACATGGGTTATAGCCCATCGTTTTTTGAATTTTTGATAAAAAACAATTAACCTCGTTCTTCATCATTTTTGACCATGGGCTATGGCCCATACCGTACGGCATACTATACAGTAGCACGCCGTTTTTCATCATTTTTGAGGATTTGAAGAAAAAAAAAGAAAAAAAACATGGGTTATAGCCCATAGTTTTTTGAATTTTTGATATTTTTTTTAATCCTTGTTTTTCATCATTTTTGACCATGGGCTATAGCCCATAACGTACGGCATACTATAGCACGCCGTTTTTCATCATTTTTGAGGATTTGAAAAAAATGAAAAAAACAAACAAAACATGGGTTATAGCCCATCGTTTTCTGATTTTTTGAAAAAATAAATTAACCTCGTTTTTCATCATTTTTGACCATGGGCTATGGCCCATACCGTACGGCATACTATAGCACGCTGTTTTTCATCATTTTTGAGGATTTGAAAAAAATGAAGAAAAAAAAAACATGGGTTATATAGCCCATCGCTTTTTGAATTTTTGAAAAAAGAAATTATCCTCGTTTTTCATCATTTTTGACCATGGGCTATAGCCCATAACGTACGGCATACTATAGCACGCCGTTTTTCATCATTTTTGAGGATTTGAAAAAAATGAAGAAAAAAAAAAACATGGGTTATAACCCATCGTTTTTTGAATTTTTGAAGAAAAAAAAATTATCCTCGTTTTTCATAATTTTTGACCATGGGCTATAGCCCATAACATACGGCATACTATAGCACGCAGTTTTTCATCATTTTTGAGGATTTGAAAAAAATGAAAAAAAAAACAAAACATGGGTTATAGTTAAGAAAACGTCTAAAAATAGACGTCTAAAACACGTCTATTTTTAGACGTGTTTTAGACGTCTATTTTTAGACGTTTTTTATCCCATTTTTAGACGCTCGTCTAATAGCCCATATCGTACAGCATACTGTAGCACGCCGTTTTTCATCATTTTTGAGGATTTAAAAAAAAACAAAAAAAAAACAAAACATGGGTTATAGCCCATCGTTTTTTGATTTTTTTTTTTTTTTTAAACCTTGTTTTTCATCATTTTTTAACATGGGCTATAGCCCATACCGTACGGCATACTATAGCACTCCGTTTTTCATCATTTTTGAGGATTTGAAAAAAATGAAGAAAAAAAAAACATGGGTTATAGCCCATCGTTTTTTGAATTTTTGAAAAAAAAATTATCCTCGTTTTTCATCATTTTTGACCATGGGCTATAGCCCATAACGTACGGCATACTATAGCACGCCGTTTTTCATCATTTTTGAGGATTTGAAAAAAATGAAGAAAAATAAAACATGGGTTATAACCCATCGTTTTTTGAATTTTTGAATCTTTTTTTTATCCTCGTTTTTCATAATTTTTGACCATGGGCTATAGCCCATAACGTACGGCATACTATAGCACACAGTTTTTCATCATTTTTGAGGATTTGAAAAAAATGAGGAAAAAAACCAAAACATGGGTTATAGTTTAAAAAATGTCTAAAACACGTCTATTTTTAGACGTGTTTTAGACGTCTATTTTTAGATGTTTTTTATCCCATTTTTAGACGCTCGTCTAATAGCCCATATCGTACAGCATACTGTAGCACGCCGTTTTTCATCATTTTTGAGGATTTAAAAAAAACAAAAAAAAAACAAAACATGGGTTATAGCCCATCGTTTTTTGATTTTTGATTTTTTTTTTAAACCTTGTTTTTCATCATTTTTTAACATGGGCTATAGCCCATACCGTACGGCATACTATAGCACTCCGTTTGTCATCATTTTTGAGGATTTGAAAAAAAACAAAAAAAACAAAAAAAACATGGGTTACAACCCATTGTTTTTTGAATTTTTGATTTTTTTTTTAATCCTCGTTTTTCATAATTTTTGACCATGGGCTATAGCCCATAACGTACGGCATACTATAGCACGCCGTTTTTCATCATTTTTGAGGATTTGAAAAAAATTGAAGAAGAAAAAACATGGGTTATAGTTTAAAAAACGTCTAAAAATAGACGTCTAAAACACGTCTATTTTTAGACGTGTTTTAGACGTCTATTTTTAGACGTTTTTTATCCCATTTTTAAACGCTCGTCTAATAGCCCATATCGTACAGCATACTGTAGCACGCCGTTTTTCATCATTTTTGAGGATTTAAAAAAAATGAAAAAAAAACAAAACATGGGTTATAGCCCATCGTTTTTTGATTGTTTTTTTTTTTTTTTTAAACCTTGTTTTTCATCATTTTTTAACATGGGCTATAGCCCATACCGTACGGCATACTATAGCACTCCGTTTTTCATCATTTTTGAGGATTTGAAAAAAAAACATGGGTTATAGTCCATCGTTTTTTGAATTTTTGAAAAAAAAAATTACCTCGTTCTTCATCATTTTTGAACATGGGCTATGGCCCATACCGTACGGCATACTATAGCACGCCGTTTTTTAACTATATGGGCTATTAGATGAGCGTCTAAAAATGGGATGAAAACGTCTAAAAATAGACGTCTAAAACACGTCTAAAAATAGACGTGTTTTAGACGTCTATTTTTAGACGTTTTTTACACGTTTAAAAAAAAACAATTAACCTCGTTCTTCATCATTTTTGACCATGGGCTATGGCCCATACCGTACGGCATACTATACAGTAGCACGCCGTTTTTCATCATTTTTGAGGATTTGAAAAAAAAACAAAAAAAAAACATGGGTTATAGCCCATCGTTTTTTGAAATTTTGATTTTTTTTTAAATCCTTGTTTTTCATCATTTTTGACCATGGGCTATAGCCCATAACGTACGGCATACTATAGCACTCCGTTTTTCATCATTTTTGAGGATTTGAAAAAAATAAAAAAACAAACAAAACATGGGTTATAGCCCATCGTTTTTTGAATTTTTGAAATTTTTTTAAATCCTTGTTTTTCATCATTTTTGACCATGGGCTATAGCCCATAACGTACGGCATACTATAGCACGCCGTTTTTCATAATTTTTGAGGATTTGAAAAAAATAAAAAAAACAAACAAAACATGGTTTATAGCCCATCGTTTTTTGATTAAAAAAAAAAAATTAACCTTGTTTTTCATCATTTTTGACCATGGGCTATGGCCCATACCGTACGGCATACTATAGCACGCTGTTTTTCATCATTTTTGAGGATTTGAAAAAAATGAAAAAAAAAAAAAACATGGGTTATAGCCCATCGTTTTTTGAATTTTTGAAAAAAAAAATATCCTCGTTTTTCATCATTTTTGACCATGGGCTATAGCCCATAACGTACGCCATACTATAGCACGCCGTTTTTCATCATTTTTGAGGATTTGAAAAAAATGAAGAAAAAAAAAAACATGGGTTATAACCCATCGTTTTTTGAATTTTTGAATCTTTTTTTTATCCTCGTTTTTCATCATTTTTGACCATGGGCTATAGCCCATAACGTACGGCATACTATAGCACGCAGTTTTTCATCATTTTTGAAGATTTGAAAAAAATGAAGAAAAAAAACAAAACATGGGTTATAGTTTAAAAAACGTCTAAAAATAGACGTCTAAAACACGTCTATTTTTAGACGTGTTTTAGACGTCTATTTTTTGACGTTTTTTTTCCCATTTTTAGACGCTCGTCTAATAGCCCATATCGTACAGCATACTGTAGCACGCCGTTTTTCATCATTTTTGAGGATTAAAAAAAAATGAAAAAAAAACAAAACATGGGTTATAGCCCATCGTTTTTCGATTTAAAAAAAAAAATTTAAACCTTGTTTTTCATCATTTTTTAACATGGGCTATAGCCCATACCGTACGGCATACTATAGCACTCAGTTTTTCATCATTTTTGAGGATTTGAAAAAAAAAAAAAAAAAAAAAAGACATGGGTTATAGCCCATCGTTTTTTTATTATTATAATTTTTTTTAATCCTCCTTTTTCATCATTTTTGACCATCCCACTGAGCAATAGCCGGCTATTAGACGTGCGTCTAAAAAACAAACAAAACATGGGTTATAGCCCATCGTTTTTTGATTTTTGGAAAAAGAAAATTAACCTCGTTTTTCATCATTTTTGACCATGGGCTATGGCCCATACCGTACGGCATACTATAGCACGCTGTTTTTCATCATTTTTGAGGATTTGAAAAAAAAGAAGAAAAAAAAAACATGGGTTATAGCCCATCGTTTTTTGAATTTTTGAAAAAAAAATTATCCTCGTTTTTCATCATTTTTGACCATGGGCTATAGCCCATAACGTACGGCATACTATAGCACGCCGTTTTTCATCATTTTTGAGGATTTGAAAAGAATGAAGAAAAAAAAAAACATGGGTTATAACCCATCGTTTTTTGAATTTTTGAATCTTTTTTTTATCCTCGTTTTTCATCATTTTTGACCATGGGCTATAGCCCATAACGTACGGCATACTATAGCACGCAGTTTTTCATCATTTTTGAGGATTTGAAAAAAATTAAGAAAAAAAACAAAACATGGGTTATAGTTTAAAAAACGTCTAAAAATAGACGTCTAAAACACGTCTATTTTTAGACGTGTTTTAGACGTCTATTTTTAGACGTTTTTTATCCCATTTTTAGACGCTCGTCTAATAGCCCATATCGTACAGCATACTGTAGCACGCCGTTTTTCATCATTTTTGAGGATTTAAAAAAATGAAAAAAAAAAACATGGGTTATAGCCCATCGTTTTTTGATTTTTTGATTTTTTTTTTAAACCTTGTTTTTCATAATTTTTTAACATGGGCTATAGCCCATACCGTACGGCATACTATAGCACTCCATTTTTCATCATTTTTGAGGATTTGGAAAAAAAAAAAAAAAAAAAAAAGACATGGGTTATAGCCCATCGTTTTTTTATTATTATAATTTTTTTTAATCCTCGTTTTTCATCATTTTTGACCATCCCACTGAGCAATAGCCGGCTATTAGACGTGCGTCTAAAAAACAAACAAAACATGGGTTATAGCCCATCGTTTTTTGATTTTTTGAAGAAAAAAAATTAACCTCGTTTTTCATCATTTTTGACCATGGGCTATGGCCCATACCGTACGGCATACTATAGCACGCTGTTTTTCATCATTTTTGAGGATTTGAAAAAAATGAAGAAAAAAAAAACATGGGTTATAGCCCATCGTTTTTTGAATTTTTGATTTTTTTTTTAATCCTTGTTTTTCATCATTTTTGACCATGGGCTATAGCCCATAACGTACGGCATACTATAGCACGCCGTTTTTCATCATTTTTGAGGATTTGAAAAAAATGAAAAAAAAAAAAAAACATGGGTTATAGCCCATCGTTTTTTGATTCTTTGAAAAAAAAAATTTACCTCGTTTTTCATCATTTTTGACCATGGGCTATAGCCCATACCGTACGGCATACTATAGCACGCCGTTTCTCATCATTTTTGAGGATTTGAAAAAAATGAAGAAGAAAAAACATGGGTTATAGTTTAAAAAACGTCTAAAAATAGACGTCTAAAACACGTCTATTTTTAGACGTGTTTTAGACGTCTATTTTTAGACGTTTTTTATCCCATTTTTAAACGCTCGTCTAATAGCCCATATCGTACAGCATACTGTAGCACGCCGTTTTTCATCATTTTTGAGGATTTAAAAAAATTAAAAAAAAAAAAAAACATGGGTTATAGCCCATCGTTTTTTGATTTTTTGATTTTTTTTTTTAAACCTTGTTTTTCATCATTTTTTAACATGGGCTATAGCCCATACCGTACGGCATACTATAGCACTCCGTTTTTCATCATTTTTGAGGATTTGAAAAAAAAAAAAAAAAAAAAAAAAACATGGGTTATAGTCCATCGTTTTTTGAATTTTTGAAAAAAGAAATTACCTCGTTCTTCATCATTTTTGAACATGGGCTATGGCCCATACCGTAGGGCATACTATAGCACGCCGTTTTTCATCATTTTTGAGGATTTGAAAAAAATGAAGAAAAAAAAAACATGGGTTATAGCCCATCGTTTTTTGAATTTTTGAATTTTTTTTTAATCCTTGTTTTTCATCATTTTTGACCATGGGCTATAGCCCATAACGTACGGCATACTATAGCACGCCGTTTTTCATCATTTTTGAGGATTTGAAAAAAATGAAGAAAAAAAAAAACATGAGTTATAACCCATCGTTTATTGAATTTTTGAATCTTTTTTTTATCCTCGTTTTTCATCATTTTTGACCATGGGCTATAGCCCATAACGTACGGCATACTATAGCACGCAGTTTTTCATCATTTTTGAGGATTTGAAAAAAATGAAGAAAAAAAACAAAACATGGGTTATAGTTTAAAAAACGTCTAAAAATAGACGTCTAAAACACGTCTATTTTTAGACGTGTTTTAGACGTCTATTTTTAGACGTTTTTTATCCCATTTTTAGACGCTCGTCTAATAGCCCATATCGTACAGCATACTGTAGCACGCCGTTTTTCATCATTTTTGAGGATTTAAAAAAAATGAAAAAAAAACAAAACATGGGTTATAGCCCATCGTTTTTTGATTTTTTGATTTTTTTTTTAAACCTTGTTTTTCATCATTTTTTAACATGGGCTATAGCCCATACCGTACGGCATACTATAGCACTCCGTTTTTCATCATTTTTGAGGATTTGAAAAAAATGAAGAAGAAAAAACATGGGTTATAGTTTAAAAAACGTCTAAAAATAGACGTCTAAAACACGTCTATTTTTAGACGTTTTTTATCCCATTTTTAAACTCTCGTCTAATAGCCCATATCGTACAGCATACTGTAGCACGCCGTTTTTCATCATTTTTGAGGATTTAAAAAAATGAAAAAAAAACAAAACATGGGTTATAGCCCATCGTTTTTTGATTTTTTTTTTTTTTTTTTTAAACCTTGTTTTTCATCATTTTTTAACATCGGCTATAGCCCATACCGTACGGCATACTATAGCACTCCGTTTTTCATCATTTTTGAGGATTTGAAAAAAAAAAAAAAAAAAAAAAGACATGGGTTATAGCCCATCGTTTTTTTATTATTATAATTTTTTTTAATCCTCGTTTTTCATCATTTTTGACCATCCCACTGAGCAATAGCCGGCTATTAGACGTGCGTCTAAAAAACAAACAAAACATGGGTTATAGCCCATCGTTTTTTGATTTTTTGAAAGAAAAAATTAACCTCGTTTTTCATCATTTTTGACCATGGGCTATGGCCCATACCGTACGGCATACTATAGCACGCTGTTTTTCATCATTTTTGAGGATTTGAAAAAAATGAAGAAAAAAAAAACATGGGTTATAGCCAATCGTTTTTTGAATTTAAAAAAAAAAATATATCCTCGTTTTTCATCATTTTTGACCATGGGCTATAGCCCATAACGTACGGCATACTATAGCACGCCGTTTTTCATCATTTTTGAGGATTTGAAAAAAATGAAGAAAAAAAAAAACATGAGTTATAACCCATCGTTTTTTGAATTTTTGAATCTTTTTTTTATCCTCGTTTTTCATCATTTTTGACCATGGGCTATAGCCCATAACGTACGGCATACTATAGCACGCAGTTTTTCATCATTTTTGAGGATTTGAAAAAAATGAAGAAAAAAAACAAAACATGGGTTATAGTTTAAAAAACGTCTAAAAATAGACGTCTAAAACACGTCTATTTTTAGACGTGTTTTAGACGTCTATTTTTAGACGTTTTTTTATCCCATTTTTAGACGCTCGTCTAATAGCCCATATCGTACAGCATACTGTAGCACGCCGTTTTTCATCATTTTTGAGGATTTAAAAAAAATGAAAAAAAAAAAAAACATGGGTTATAGCCCATCGTTTTTTTATTTTTTTATTTTTTTTTAAACCTTGTTTTTCATCATTTTTTAACATGGGCTATAGCCCATACCGTACGGCATACTATAGCACTCCGTTTTTCATCATTTTTGAGGATTAAAAAAAAAAAAGAAAAAAAAAAAGAAAAACATGGGTTATAGTCCATCGTTTTTTGAATTTTTGATTTTTTTTTTAAACCTTGTTTTTCATCATTTTTTAACATGGGCTATAGCCCATACCGTACGGCATACTATAGCACTCCGTTTGTCATCATTTTTGAGGATTTGAAAAAAAACAAAAAAAACAAAAAAAACATGGGTTACAACCCATTGTTTTTTGAATTTTTGATTTTTTTTTTAATCCTCGTTTTTCATAATTTTTGACCATGGGCTATAGCCCATAACGTACGGCATACTATAGCACGCCGTTTTTCATCATTTTTGAGGATTTGAAAAAAATTGAAGAAGAAAAAACATGGGTTATAGTTTAAAAAACGTCTAAAAATAGACGTCTAAAACACGTCTATTTTTAGACGTGTTTTAGACGTCTATTTTTAGACGTTTTTTATCCCATTTTTAAACGCTCGTCTAATAGCCCATATCGTACAGCATACTGTAGCACGCCGTTTTTCATCATTTTTGAGGATTTAAAAAAAATGAAAAAAAAACAAAACATGGGTTATAGCCCATCGTTTTTTGATTGTTTTTTTTTTTTTTTTAAACCTTGTTTTTCATCATTTTTTAACATGGGCTATAGCCCATACCGTACGGCATACTATAGCACTCCGTTTTTCATCATTTTTGAGGATTTGAAAAAAAAACATGGGTTATAGTCCATCGTTTTTTGAATTTTTGAAAAAAAAAATTACCTCGTTCTTCATCATTTTTGAACATGGGCTATGGCCCATACCGTACGGCATACTATAGCACGCCGTTTTTTAACTATATGGGCTATTAGATGAGCGTCTAAAAATGGGATGAAAACGTCTAAAAATAGACGTCTAAAACACGTCTAAAAATAGACGTGTTTTAGACGTCTATTTTTAGACGTTTTTTACACGTTTAAAAAAAAACAATTAACCTCGTTCTTCATCATTTTTGACCATGGGCTATGGCCCATACCGTACGGCATACTATACAGTAGCACGCCGTTTTTCATCATTTTTGAGGATTTGAAAAAAAAACAAAAAAAAAACATGGGTTATAGCCCATCGTTTTTTGAAATTTTGATTTTTTTTTAAATCCTTGTTTTTCATCATTTTTGACCATGGGCTATAGCCCATAACGTACGGCATACTATAGCACTCCGTTTTTCATCATTTTTGAGGATTTGAAAAAAATAAAAAAACAAACAAAACATGGGTTATAGCCCATCGTTTTTTGAATTTTTGAAATTTTTTTAAATCCTTGTTTTTCATCATTTTTGACCATGGGCTATAGCCCATAACGTACGGCATACTATAGCACGCCGTTTTTCATAATTTTTGAGGATTTGAAAAAAATAAAAAAAACAAACAAAACATGGTTTATAGCCCATCGTTTTTTGATTAAAAAAAAAAATTAACCTTGTTTTTCATCATTTTTGACCATGGGCTATGGCCCATACCGTACGGCATACTATAGCACGCTGTTTTTCATCATTTTTGAGGATTTGAAAAAAATGAAAAAAAAAAAAAACATGGGTTATAGCCCATCGTTTTTTGAATTTTTGAAAAAAAAAATATCCTCGTTTTTCATCATTTTTGACCATGGGCTATAGCCCATAACGTACGCCATACTATAGCACGCCGTTTTTCATCATTTTTGAGGATTTGAAAAAAATGAAGAAAAAAAAAAACATGGGTTATAACCCATCGTTTTTTGAATTTTTGAATCTTTTTTTTATCCTCGTTTTTCATCATTTTTGACCATGGGCTATAGCCCATAACGTACGGCATACTATAGCACGCAGTTTTTCATCATTTTTGAAGATTTGAAAAAAATGAAGAAAAAAAACAAAACATGGGTTATAGTTTAAAAAACGTCTAAAAATAGACGTCTAAAACACGTCTATTTTTAGACGTGTTTTAGACGTCTATTTTTTGACGTTTTTTTTCCCATTTTTAGACGCTCGTCTAATAGCCCATATCGTACAGCATACTGTAGCACGCCGTTTTTCATCATTTTTGAGGATTAAAAAAAAATGAAAAAAAAACAAAACATGGGTTATAGCCCATCGTTTTTCGATTTAAAAAAAAAAATTTAAACCTTGTTTTTCATCATTTTTTAACATGGGCTATAGCCCATACCGTACGGCATACTATAGCACTCAGTTTTTCATCATTTTTGAGGATTTGAAAAAAAAAAAAAAAAAAAAAAGACATGGGTTATAGCCCATCGTTTTTTTATTATTATAATTTTTTTTAATCCTCCTTTTTCATCATTTTTGACCATCCCACTGAGCAATAGCCGGCTATTAGACGTGCGTCTAAAAAACAAACAAAACATGGGTTATAGCCCATCGTTTTTTGATTTTTGGAAAAAGAAAATTAACCTCGTTTTTCATCATTTTTGACCATGGGCTATGGCCCATACCGTACGGCATACTATAGCACGCTGTTTTTCATCATTTTTGAGGATTTGAAAAAAAAGAAGAAAAAAAAAACATGGGTTATAGCCCATCGTTTTTTGAATTTTTGAAAAAAAAATTATCCTCGTTTTTCATCATTTTTGACCATGGGCTATAGCCCATAACGTACGGCATACTATAGCACGCCGTTTTTCATCATTTTTGAGGATTTGAAAAGAATGAAGAAAAAAAAAAACATGGGTTATAACCCATCGTTTTTTGAATTTTTGAATCTTTTTTTTATCCTCGTTTTTCATCATTTTTGACCATGGGCTATAGCCCATAACGTACGGCATACTATAGCACGCAGTTTTTCATCATTTTTGAGGATTTGAAAAAAATTAAGAAAAAAAACAAAACATGGGTTATAGTTTAAAAAACGTCTAAAAATAGACGTCTAAAACACGTCTATTTTTAGACGTGTTTTAGACGTCTATTTTTAGACGTTTTTTATCCCATTTTTAGACGCTCGTCTAATAGCCCATATCGTACAGCATACTGTAGCACGCCGTTTTTCATCATTTTTGAGGATTTAAAAAAATGAAAAAAAAAAACATGGGTTATAGCCCATCGTTTTTTGATTTTTTGATTTTTTTTTTAAACCTTGTTTTTCATAATTTTTTAACATGGGCTATAGCCCATACCGTACGGCATACTATAGCACTCCATTTTTCATCATTTTTGAGGATTTGGAAAAAAAAAAAAAAAAAAAAAAGACATGGGTTATAGCCCATCGTTTTTTTATTATTATAATTTTTTTTAATCCTCGTTTTTCATCATTTTTGACCATCCCACTGAGCAATAGCCGGCTATTAGACGTGCGTCTAAAAAACAAACAAAACATGGGTTATAGCCCATCGTTTTTTGATTTTTTGAAGAAAAAAAATTAACCTCGTTTTTCATCATTTTTGACCATGGGCTATGGCCCATACCGTACGGCATACTATAGCACGCTGTTTTTCATCATTTTTGAGGATTTGAAAAAAATGAAGAAAAAAAAAACATGGGTTATAGCCCATCGTTTTTTGAATTTTTGATTTTTTTTTTAATCCTTGTTTTTCATCATTTTTGACCATGGGCTATAGCCCATAACGTACGGCATACTATAGCACGCCGTTTTTCATCATTTTTGAGGATTTGAAAAAAATGAAAAAAAAAAAAAAACATGGGTTATAGCCCATCGTTTTTTGATTCTTTGAAAAAAAAAATTTACCTCGTTTTTCATCATTTTTGACCATGGGCTATAGCCCATACCGTACGGCATACTATAGCACGCCGTTTCTCATCATTTTTGAGGATTTGAAAAAAATGAAGAAGAAAAAACATGGGTTATAGTTTAAAAAACGTCTAAAAATAGACGTCTAAAACACGTCTATTTTTAGACGTGTTTTAGACGTCTATTTTTAGACGTTTTTTATCCCATTTTTAAACGCTCGTCTAATAGCCCATATCGTACAGCATACTGTAGCACGCCGTTTTTCATCATTTTTGAGGATTTAAAAAAATTAAAAAAAAAAAAAAACATGGGTTATAGCCCATCGTTTTTTGATTTTTTGATTTTTTTTTTTAAACCTTGTTTTTCATCATTTTTTAACATGGGCTATAGCCCATACCGTACGGCATACTATAGCACTCCGTTTTTCATCATTTTTGAGGATTTGAAAAAAAAAAAAAAAAAAAAAAAAACATGGGTTATAGTCCATCGTTTTTTGAATTTTTGAAAAAAGAAATTACCTCGTTCTTCATCATTTTTGAACATGGGCTATGGCCCATACCGTAGGGCATACTATAGCACGCCGTTTTTCATCATTTTTGAGGATTTGAAAAAAATGAAGAAAAAAAAAACATGGGTTATAGCCCATCGTTTTTTGAATTTTTGAATTTTTTTTTAATCCTTGTTTTTCATCATTTTTGACCATGGGCTATAGCCCATAACGTACGGCATACTATAGCACGCCGTTTTTCATCATTTTTGAGGATTTGAAAAAAATGAAGAAAAAAAAAAACATGAGTTATAACCCATCGTTTATTGAATTTTTGAATCTTTTTTTTATCCTCGTTTTTCATCATTTTTGACCATGGGCTATAGCCCATAACGTACGGCATACTATAGCACGCAGTTTTTCATCATTTTTGAGGATTTGAAAAAAATGAAGAAAAAAAACAAAACATGGGTTATAGTTTAAAAAACGTCTAAAAATAGACGTCTAAAACACGTCTATTTTTAGACGTGTTTTAGACGTCTATTTTTAGACGTTTTTTATCCCATTTTTAGACGCTCGTCTAATAGCCCATATCGTACAGCATACTGTAGCACGCCGTTTTTCATCATTTTTGAGGATTTAAAAAAAATGAAAAAAAAACAAAACATGGGTTATAGCCCATCGTTTTTTGATTTTTTGATTTTTTTTTTAAACCTTGTTTTTCATCATTTTTTAACATGGGCTATAGCCCATACCGTACGGCATACTATAGCACTCCGTTTTTCATCATTTTTGAGGATTTGAAAAAAATGAAGAAGAAAAAACATGGGTTATAGTTTAAAAAACGTCTAAAAATAGACGTCTAAAACACGTCTATTTTTAGACGTTTTTTATCCCATTTTTAAACTCTCGTCTAATAGCCCATATCGTACAGCATACTGTAGCACGCCGTTTTTCATCATTTTTGAGGATTTAAAAAAATGAAAAAAAAACAAAACATGGGTTATAGCCCATCGTTTTTTGATTTTTTTTTTTTTTTTTTTAAACCTTGTTTTTCATCATTTTTTAACATCGGCTATAGCCCATACCGTACGGCATACTATAGCACTCCGTTTTTCATCATTTTTGAGGATTTGAAAAAAAAAAAAAAAAAAAAAGACATGGGTTATAGCCCATCGTTTTTTTATTATTATAATTTTTTTTAATCCTCGTTTTTCATCATTTTTGACCATCCCACTGAGCAATAGCCGGCTATTAGACGTGCGTCTAAAAAACAAACAAAACATGGGTTATAGCCCATCGTTTTTTGATTTTTTGAAAGAAAAAATTAACCTCGTTTTTCATCATTTTTGACCATGGGCTATGGCCCATACCGTACGGCATACTATAGCACGCTGTTTTTCATCATTTTTGAGGATTTGAAAAAAATGAAGAAAAAAAAAACATGGGTTATAGCCAATCGTTTTTTGAATTTAAAAAAAAAAATATATCCTCGTTTTTCATCATTTTTGACCATGGGCTATAGCCCATAACGTACGGCATACTATAGCACGCCGTTTTTCATCATTTTTGAGGATTTGAAAAAAATGAAGAAAAAAAAAAACATGAGTTATAACCCATCGTTTTTTGAATTTTTGAATCTTTTTTTTATCCTCGTTTTTCATCATTTTTGACCATGGGCTATAGCCCATAACGTACGGCATACTATAGCACGCAGTTTTTCATCATTTTTGAGGATTTGAAAAAAATGAAGAAAAAAAACAAAACATGGGTTATAGTTTAAAAAACGTCTAAAAATAGACGTCTAAAACACGTCTATTTTTAGACGTGTTTTAGACGTCTATTTTTAGACGTTTTTTTATCCCATTTTTAGACGCTCGTCTAATAGCCCATATCGTACAGCATACTGTAGCACGCCGTTTTTCATCATTTTTGAGGATTTAAAAAAAATGAAAAAAAAAAAAAACATGGGTTATAGCCCATCGTTTTTTTATTTTTTTATTTTTTTTTAAACCTTGTTTTTCATCATTTTTTAACATGGGCTATAGCCCATACCGTACGGCATACTATAGCACTCCGTTTTTCATCATTTTTGAGGATTAAAAAAAAAAAAGAAAAAAAAAAAGAAAAACATGGGTTATAGTCCATCGTTTTTTGAATTTTTGAAAAAAAAATTACCTCGTTCTTCATCATTTTTGAACATGGGCTATGGCCCATACCGTACGGCATACTATAGCACGCCGTTTTTCATCATTTTTGAGGATTTGAAAAAAATGAAGAAAAAAAAAACATGGGTTATAGCCCATCGTTTTTTGAATTTTTGAATTTTTTTTTAATCCTTGTTTTTCATCATTTTTGACCATGGGCTATAGCCCATAACGTACGGCATACTATAGCACGCCGTTTTTCATCATTTTTGAGGATTTGAAAAAAATGAAAAAAAAAAAAAAACATGGGTTATAGCCCATCGTTTTTTGATTTTTTGAAAAAAAAAAATTAACCTCGTTTTTCATCATTTTTGACCATGGGCTATGGCCCATACCGTACGGCATACTATAGCACGCCGTTTCTCATCATTTTTGAGGATTTGAAAAAAATGAAGAAGAAAAAACATGGGTTATAGTTTAAAAAACGTCTAAAAATAGACGTCTAAAACACGTCTATTTTTAGACGTGTTTTAGACGTCTATTTTTAGACGTTTTTTATCCCATTTTTAAACGCTCGTCTAATAGCCCATATCGTACAGCATACTGTAGCACGCCGTTTTTCATCATTTTTGAGGATTTAAAAAAAATGAAAAAAAAACAAAACATGGGTTATAGCCCATCGTTTTTTGATTCTTTGATTTTTTTTTTTAAACCTTGTTTTTCATCATTTTTTAACATGGGCTATAGCCCATACCGTACGGCATACTATAGCACTCCGTTTTTCATCATTTTTGAGGATTTGAAAAAAAAAAAAAAAAAAAAAAAAACATGGGTTATAGTCCATCGTTTTTTGAATTTTTGAAAAAAGAAATTACCTCGTTCTTCATCATTTTTGAACATGGGCTATGGCCCATACCGTACGGCATACTAAAGCACGCCGTTTTTCATCATTTTTGAGGATTTGAAAAAAATGAAGAAAAAAAAAACATGGGTTATAGCCCATCGTTTTTTGAATTTTTGAATTTTTTTTTAATCCTTGTTTTTCATCATTTTTGACCATGGGCTATAGCCCATACCGTACGGCATACTATAGCACTCCGTTTTTCATCATTTTTGAGGATTTGAAAAAAATGAAAAAAACAAAAAAACATGGGTTATAGTCCATCGTTTTTTGATTTTTTGAAAAAAAAAATTAACCTCGTTCTTCATCATTTTTGAACATGGGCTATGGCCCATACCGTAGGGCATACTATAGCACGCCGTTTTTCATCATTTTTGAGGATTTGAAAAAAATGAAGAAAAAAAAAACATGGGTTATAGCCCATCGTTTTTTGAATTTTTGATTTTTTTTTTTATCCTTGTTTTTCATCATTTTTGACCATGGGCTATAGCCCATAACGTACGGCATACTATAGCACGCCGTTTTTCATCATTTTTGAGGATTTGAAAAAAAGCAAAAAAAAAACAAAACATGGGCTATAGCCCATCGTTTTTTGATTTTTGATATCTTTTTTAATCCTCGTTTTTCATCATTTTTGACCATCCCCCTGAGCAATAGCCGGCTATTAGACGTGCGTCTAAAAATGGGATAAAAAACGTCTAAAAATAGACGTCTAAAAAACGTCTATTTTTAGACGTGTTTTAGACGTCTATTTTTAGATGTTTTTTATCCCATTTTTAGACGCTCGTCTAATAGCCCATATCGTACGGCATACTGTAGCACGCCGTTTTTCATCATTTTTGAGGATTTGAAAAATAATAAAAAATAAAATTAAAAAAAGGGTTATAGCCCATCGTTCTTTGAATTTTTGAAAAATAAATTAACCTCGTTCTTCATCATTTTTGACCATGGGCTATGGCCCATACCGTACGGCATACTATAGCACGGCGTTTTTCATCATTTTTGTGGATTTGAAAAAAACAAACAAAAAAACATGGGTTGTAGCCCATCGTTTTTTGAAATTCTTTTTTATCCTCGCATCATTTTTGACCATGGGCTATGGCCCATACCGTACGGCATACTATAGCACGCCGTTTTTCATCATTTTTGAGGAATTGAAAAAATTGTGTGTATCTCATCAATTTGTTCTAGGTCTAGTGAAAATAAATAATAAATAAATAGACTTGGTAACCTAATTGTAGTGAGTGCAAACACAGTAAAGAACCTGGGGGTTATCATCTATGAAAAGGCAACACAATGAGCAGAAAATAAAAATGAACCATGTAAATACAACAAATTGAGCAGAGCACTGCAGGGAGTTGAACCCCATTCCGGTAAACCAGAAGTACCACAACCAGTGCCTTGGTTTTTGTTTTGTTTTACGAGGTCCATTCGTTGAAATGTAAATTTTGCATTTCAACGGAAGTATGTTTTGCACTCTGAGTGTGTGTGTGTGTGTGTGTGTGTGTGTGTGTGTGTGTCCGTCAGTTTGTTAACAGCTAATCTCCAGCCCCATTAACCCGGTCGATGCCAAATTTTGCACACACACTCCCTGGATGCCAACATGAACCTCTGCCCCAAATTCTCCAGGACGGCTTGTATAGCACCACACATTTTTGTATGCCCTCCGAGACTATGGACTATAGCCTTTCGCTTTTCCGTGATTTTCACCTTTTTTTTTAAATCCTCCGAAATCGTGAAAAACAACATACTCTAGTATGCCCTCCGTGACCATGGACTATAGCCTTTTGCTTTTCCACGATTTCACCTTTTTTCAAATCCTAAACAATGATGAAGAATCTCACACTATAGCATGCCACTTAATGACCTTGACCAATATCAATGACCTTGACCAGTATAAATGACCTTGACAAGTACAAATTACCTTGACCAGTATAAATGACCTTCACCAGTATAAATGACCGTGACCAGTATATGACTGTGACCAGTAAAGATTACCTTCATGAGACTAGTAAATGACCGTGACCAGTATAAATGACCTTCATAAGACTAGTAAATGATCTTCACCAGTATAAATTACCTTGACCAGTATGCGGTCCGTGACCATGGACTATAGCCTTTCGCTTTTCCTTGATATTCACCTTTTTTTTAAAACCTCAACAATGATGAAGAATCGCGAACTATAGCACGCCGCTCAATGACCTGAGACCATGGCATGGACCAATGAACCATGTAAATACAACACTACTTTTTTTTGTTTAGTTATTCTCTAAATCGGTCTTGAAAGTAAAGACTTGAGTGGGGTTTGAACTCACCATCTCCCAATCATGTGGCCAGTGTTCTAACACACTGAGCCACTGTTTCCAGACAATTCACAATGCTTTTTTGTTTGTTTTGTTCTTCTGTAAATTGGTTTTGAAAATAAAGACTTGAGTGGGGTTTGAAACCACCATCTCCCGATCATGTGGCAGCGTTCTAACACACTGAGCCACTGGTTCCAGACAATTCACACTGCTTTTTTGTTTGTTTTGTTCTTCTGTAAATCGGTCTTGAAAGTAAAGACTTGAGTGTGGTTTGAAGTCACCATCTCCCAATCATGTGGCAGCATTCTAACACACTGAGCCACTGGCTCCAGACAATTCACACTGCTTTTTTGTTTGTAAGTGACACATCCAGAATGTATTTTTCAATGTATTGTCAGTTCTTAAACATAAACTCATACAGTTCATCCCCCAGTGAGATCAGCTTGAGAGTCATATGGTTGTCTGTACCTCATTTCAACTGCCGAAAGCCTGGATTGAACAGGGACCTTTAAATCTTCAGTCTAATGCTCTACCAACTGAGCTAATTCGGCTTGTAAGTGTCACATCCAGAATATATCTTTCAACTGATTGTTAGTTCTTAAAGGTGCAGTGAAATGAAAAAGACGTTTTTCACACTTTTAGACCATATCCGTGGTCATTATATGGGCATACCTAACAATGGATGCCAAAAAAATGTGAAAATTCGCATTTCTGTGTGTTTTTATATCAAAGGTCCATAAAAACGATTGCATTATTTATTTATTAAAACGAAAACGTGCTGCGTGATGACGTGTAGAGATACACATCGATAAAAGCCAATAACAATGAAGCTCACCCGTTTAATTTCCCATATTTGTGCGTCCGTCCATCACAGCTGCTATTGATTACAGAATACTCCGTTTTTATTTCCATTCCAGATAACATCCAGACAGTGTATTACTCGCTTTCAACTTAATCATCACGCTAGAATATGTATCTGAAAACATTATATGGAAGAAATAAGCCACATAACAGTAAACTGGTTGTGCTGGCCGACCATATGATTTATAAACAAACAACACCACGCTGTTGCGCCTAGCATAGCTACCGTCCCTAGCTACCGTCCCATCGCCTGAAGGGATGCGATGCTCTGATTGGTTCAGAAACTTCAGACCGGTGTTTCATGTTGAAACACCATTTTCATGTTGTTCACCATTTCCGTTTCACTGCGCCTTTAAACAAAAACTCATACAGTTTTCCCCCAGTGAGATCAGCCTGGGAGTCATACGGTTTTCTGTACCTCATTTGACTTGCTGAAAACCGGTTCCATTTGTACACTGTCAAAGTAACTAACTTAATACTATCAACTTCTATCTATTCTATAGTTCCTCTACAACAGTGGTTCCCAAACCTTTTCTTGTCAAGGAACCCCGAATTTACACTTCATTAGCCTGTGGAGCCTAACCCTAACCCGGCTATAATCCATGGTCAAAAACGACGAAAAACAAGGATTTGAAAAAAAGACAAAATCACTTCCAGACCATGGGCTATAGTCCATGGTGTCGGAGTGATTTTCGTCCTCAAAAATGATGAAAAACGGCATGCTACAGTACCCTAACCCTTGATCGTAGGAGATAGTAATGTAGGACTCTACAGATCGAGTGCTATCCAGTCATAAAGTTTGAACACTTGAAGAAACTACTACAGAAAACTGGAAACACAGCCAATGTGGTGCTACCTATCCGTAGCAATGAACAATCGACAGCAGGGGACAACAGAAACAGGACGGAAGACAATGAGGGCGGACACAAGTGTGGCCTACATGAGTCACATATAATTCGCCCAGCTGGTACCCACTTAAGGCACAATCAGATCCACACATGGTTCAGTTAGAAACCCACGTAATGTGTTCAAGACGGATCTGTCTGATATTTTATATTCTATCATACTTGGCTAACATTGGCTTTCAAAGTTTGCAGGATTGGCCCGTTTTGAACAAAAAAGCCTCAAATCATGAATGCAGCGTGCAATTTACAGGTGGATTTTAGCAAAACACATTTTTGGAACAAAATGCCTCAAATCATCCAATTGCCATCAAAGGCATAAGAACAAATGGCACCCTTTTGACATTGGCCTATTATAGCGCCACCAGGAGGCCACATCCTGACCTGCCCTGGTGGAGACCTGTGCCCAGAGGGGCACTTTATCTGTTTGTACCAAGATATTTAGTAAAATGAAGGTTGTGTGGAGAATTATTACTATATTTTATGTTCAGGGTAGAAAATAAAAGAGAAAGAACTGAAATCTATTGTAATACGTTTCACAAACAATTTCCTCGAAATGGCATTGAATCATGAATTTACATTTATACAACGTTTTGTGCATGCTGATCTTTTGAGATAAATTATACTAATCTAATCAAGAGATGTCTAAAACAAATATTTTAGAATTCCTCTGAAGGGACATACCATATAATTATTAAAGGGTGTCAAGATGCATCCTTTTTTGTTCTGTGCCGGCTATATAGTGTTCCTTACGCTGAGTGGGTGGCAGGTTGCAACCTTGTTTTTTACATCAACTCTGTGTTGAAGCATCATTGATCCCAGCTGAAAAAGAAACCAATCTGGACAATGAAGTTCAATAACAACTGACTCCCATTTCAGAAGGGGCCCGGCTGATCTGGTGCGCCATAATGCGTTAGCATTAGTGGCACTCAGCTGTTTCTGCCAAACATTGGCTCACACCATGAAATCTCTTGTTAAGGAGAGAGAAATAGTGTTCAGCTTGTAATTGAACCATTTTATACCCCGCCACCCCACCACCCCCTTTACCCTCTTCGCTTCTCCCCCTCCATGTCCCATACTGCGTTCACACAAACAATGTGCCACAACACAACACAACACAACACAACACAACACAGCACAAAGCAACGCAGCGCAATGCAACACAACACCAGCCCCACAATGCTCCCACCCAGCAACCCCCCCTTTTGTATGAGTAGCAGCACCCATCAAAATCTGGATCGATCCCCGGTGTCATTGTGTGAGGAGGTTATTTATGTGGGCATCCAATCTGCAGCTGCCGTTGTGTCTGAGCAAGAGGCGAACACGGCCAGAGTTAGTTAACAGTGAAAGGGCGAACATCAAAGGAGGGAGAGAGAGAGAGAGAGAGAGAGAGAGAGAGAGAGGAGAGGAGTGGGGATGAGGGGATGAGAAGCCACCTCAGCGGAGCCCCCATGAGCACCCGCCAGCTCACTGCCTCGCCTCTCGTGAAATGAGCACTTTCACAGTCAGTTAGTCTTTAAGTAATAGATATATTGAGTTCATCCCTTGTAACGTTAGACAACTAATTCATTTTTTTTCTCTTTGCTCTCCTTCTCATCTGCCATGCTCCCCGTCTCTCTCTTCAGCATCTCTCTCTCTCTCTCTTTGCTTCCTCCCCCGTCAACACAGGATTATGAAGGTTAAATAAACTCAGAAAATGAATGAATATTGCCATCAACCAGGCCCCCTCTCCTCCCCCCCTGCAATCAAAACCCCACCACCCTCCCCCTTCCATCCATCCATCTCTCTCTCTCTCTCTCTCTCTCTCTCTCTCTCTCTCTCTCTCTCTCTCTCTCTCTCTTTCCTCCCCCATTGCCCAAAAAAGCCCCTCCAGCCCAGGCTATCTGGCGGCAGAATGAATGATCCTATTTATGTTAATGCATACATGAACGTTACACAGGTTTTCCCCTGATAAGGCGATAGGTTAATGAAATGCTCATTTCATTTTACCAGTTGTTTTCTCTGTGAAGTTCCGATAAGTAGCAAACCAATGAAGCTTGTAATTACAATCTTACAGAAACCCGGCCAATCTGTGTATAAATCTCGCCATCCAATTACAAGATGTAATAATTTTGCAGTCAAGCTGGTAATGAGGTCTAATACTCATGCATGTGATAATCCCCCCTGGATGCTGACTCTATCAGATGTTAGCTTTGTAATTATATGAGCTCGAGAAAAGAAAATCATTATTTCATGTTCAAGTAGAAAATGAGGTTGGTGGGAAGTTAATTTTCTCTATGCTCTGTGAAGCGTAGACAAGAATTTAATGATTTAATTACAGTTGTTAGCCCTTTTTTGCGAGAGGCTTAAATTGAGCTAAGCATTTTTCATAGCCCCCGACATCAAGAGTCGGGGAACATCAAAGATTTTGACAGCATACAAACTGATGAGCAGGCCCGCTGGCCCAGGGAATTCTTCCTCTCTCTCACTCTCTTTTTTGGGGAAAAACTCTCCAATAGCATTTGGGGGAGGGAAAGTCCTTCCTTCTTTCCTTCCTTCCGTCCGTCCGTCCTTCCTCACATCCTTTACTTTTGTTTCTTTCCGTCCTCATCGCCAAGGTAACCACGGCCCAGGGACAGCAGACCTGGTGGATAAAAGCAACATCAAGAAATATTAACCGCTCTGGTTTTCACAACCGCCAGCTAATCCACTGTATGTGAATTTGTCATATCAGATTACTATGACAGTCATGGTGCAGTGCAGAATGGAAAGCATCCTTCTACTGCATCCTCAAAAGGACAATATAGTTTTACTCGCCACCTTTTTTGAATTTCAAAACAGGCTATGAGTGTCTGTGGTCCTCTGAGTGGTGTCTGTGGTCCTCTGATTTCCATACGGCATACGGCCTTTATATGGGAGAAAGAAACAGTAAATACATTCCTCAGAGTAATCCCTAGAAAGGGGAATGGTTGGTTTCGCCATTTTTGAGGGAAAAAAAGGAAAGGAAAAAGAAAAGTGCTTTGAGCAATGTAATTCAACTTCACAGGAACAGTGGGTACTTGTTTATTCAGAGTGGTATGCTGTGTGTGTGTGTGTGTGTGTGTGTGTGTGTGTGTGTGTGTGTGTGTGTGTGCGTGCGTGCGTGCGTGCGTGCGTGCGTGCGTGCGTGCGTGCGTGCGTGCGTGCGTGCGTGCGTGCGTGCGTGCGTGCGTGAAAGAGCGTACCTGTGTCGTGTACGTGCATGTGCGCATGTGCACGCATGTGTGTGCGTGTGTGAACATGAACGTAAACTGTTGTATTCCACCCTTTTATCAGGCTTATGAAACTTGGCATCTGGGGAATCTTTGACTGCACTTTTTAATAACTTGTTCAGATCTGAAATTTGACTTGGCTAGAAGTGCAATTTATAAAAAATAAGATGTGATTAATATAACATAAGGCTGAGCTATTTGTAAGTCACTCACCATAAGCCAAGCTCCACATCTCTTAAAGTCTGGACTTACTTGCTGAGGTAAAATTTTTGCAACTTTGATTATACCACGAGTCAATCAGATTATTATTAAAAAAAAGAAAATGACAAAATAAAGAATGCAGTAAACATTTTATGTTTTTTTTTTTTTTTTTACAAAACACCAGTTATTGTCCTTGGTTTATTGTATAACACAAATGAACAAAAACGTGATCTAATCATAGATTAACTGACACATAGCCCCCCCCCCCCACACACACACACACACAAACACAAACAAACCCACTCTGCATTTCAGTGAATCCATCTCTCTCATCTGCTTTTTAGACCATTCTCCACATGGTCCAGTAGTCTTAACCTCCTGTTTTGACCCTTTCAAACCCTCACCCCACCCCACCCCCGCAGGCAGGCACGCACGCACGCACGTCGCACGCAAGCACGCACACACACACACACACACACACACACACACACACACACACACACACACACACACACACACACACACACACACACTTAATAGTTCTCTCTGTGCTCGCGTGGCCGCGTCCAGTTAAACAAGGCGCTTGTTGTGGTGTTGTGACCCATAATTGTGGCCAGCTTCATGGCAGGTTTTGCAGGCCTTTTTTCTACCCCGGTGTCCAGTCTGCTTCCATCTGCCACTGCTCCACCAGCGTCCCACTGGGGGAGCCGGGGCTAATTCTGCAGTCAATTAGCAGAAGGGCTGCTTTTGTTCTCTCACTGTTTCCCATGGGCCCTCTCTGCCTTGCTCTCTCTCTCTCTCTCTCTCTCTCTCTCTCTCTCTCTCTCTCTCTCTCTCTCTCTCTCTCTCTCTCTCTCTCTCTCTCTCCATCACTCCCCCTACATGCATTGATAGCGGTATAGAGTGTCTGTTGACCATATTTCACTCCTCTCCGCTCCCTTGCTCGCTGACCTTTGTGACATTGTTGGCCAAACGGTGTCTCTGGCAATGATGAGCCATAAAAAGAGATGGAATTATGAGTGGACATTACAGGAGACAGCGTTCACACACTGTATCATGATAAACGTTAGCACAAACATCAATCAGGAACAGCGTAAACAATAAATCACAGTTTCTGTTTCAACTCCTTGGGCCTGCATGTGTGCATGGGTGTGTTCCTCAACATTTCAATACATATAGCAGCTTTCAACCAAAGCCATAAATATTTTGTCTTTCTTTCTTTCTTTCTTTCTTTCAGCAGCAGCGCTAATAACTAGAATTAAGTTGTTCCATTTATTTTACAGTTTTTATTTCCTTATTTCCTTTAATGCTGAGGTGAAGTAGCATTCATCATTTGATACAGTGCATCTACAATGTACATGTTTTTATATAACATGTAATCAGTGTTAGGGCTCATACATTAAAAAGGAATGAGAATTTGTTTCATTTTAGCGCTGGATCATAACAGATGACAGTTTCCTTTGCAGACGGTGGTTATCTCATTTCAGAATGAATCACCTGAGTTAGTATTTTACTCTCTAATAACAATACGCTGCCTTTAGGCCTACTGTAAAACACACCTCAGCTCCACATGAGAATGCATTACGTACATTAAAACACTGAGCAGATATGAATCCTTATCCTTCTCTCTCCCCCACCACTTTAAAAAAAAAAGAAAAGAGGGGGGGGGGGGGGAAGAGAAGAGAAGAAGAAAAAATACTAGGAGTAAAAGCAGGTAGAAATAATTCTTTTTTCCTCCTCTTTCTTTTGATGGATGCAGCACCCTGTGGGTCTTACCCTGCTGTTGTGCCCGTGGCTCTACCTGGCCCCACTGAGCTGTACCTGTCTCAAGTTAATAAATCATTTTTGGGTTATAAAATATTCAAAGGAGTGGGGGATCAGGCAGAGCCAGGTTAAAGCATTTCTTAAATTTTCATGGCATGACAGCCTGTTCCACATAAACCGCCCCCTCTTAGCTGTTTCGTGCTCTGGATGGCGTGCATGCACGCACGCATGCACGCTCGCACGTGTGTGTGTGTGTGTGTGTGTGTGTGTGTGCGCAAGACAGTATATGGGGATCGTCTGCGTCACTCTAATAGTGTAGAATTACACTTGTATTGGTGTCACTAGCATATGGGGTCTGTGTATACCCCAAGGCCCATCACTCTCCCTTCCACATTCCTCTGTCATGCCATTTAAAGTGATATCATTTGGGCAAAGCTGGTTTTGACAGAAAAAGTGAGCTGTGTGTTTCCTTTCTCAGTGCGACGACAAAGCTGAAGCCACCAGGGGCCTCTCTGCCACATTTCACAGGCTAATGATGGGGAGAATATTTGCCTCCTAAAGCCTGATTTGTAATTCCCCGTACTACGTACTGCAGCATGGCAGAAATAGCCAGTCTACAAGCTCACAACATGTTCGATGCGAATCGTTGTGAGTTTCTAGGCTGGGGATTAGCGGCATGCAACTCCGTCGTATATGCCGAATTATAAATTAAGCATTGGTGAATACTCTTGCTCTCTCTCTCTCTCTCTCTCTCTCTCTCTCTCTCTCTCTCTCTCTCTCTTCCATCCCCTCTTTCCTCATTCCTCTCTTCCTTTTTTTCTCCCGAGTGTTATGGGATATTCAAAGGTTGAATACAATTAATGATTCAGCCTGTCATTTGTCCATTCATTCCTTTAATCATTTGGCCTTTGTTTTTACCCAACACGCCATTTATGAGGGTGACTTCCCACCATGGCGTAATGCCGTATTTGTGCAGCCAACAGTTAAGACAGAGCAACGTGAAACCGCGTGGACTGTGATTACAGAAACGAGTGTGCTGTGATGTGTGTACGTGCTTGCGATGTTACAATGAAAAGTATTGGAATATGCCTGTTTTTTTCTCTTTGCATTGTATGTTTTTTTGGACGCAGTGTCGCGAACGTTGTCCCTTTGGGGTGGGGAAGAAGACCATCGCGAAAGTAATCACTATGCCCTCCCTGCACCAAACAGCTGTGAAGGCCTGGGGTATCCGAGGCCCTCAAAGGTTAAACTGCATATGAAATAGTGATGAATCCTCGGATAGAGGGACCAATTAAAGCCACTCTCCCATCTCCCCCCCGAACCCCCCCTCTCTACTGTTCACTTGCCTATACCTGCTCTCCTCTCCCTCAGCTCCCTTCTTTTCTTCTATCCTCCTCAAATCCCCTCTATCGCTCTACAATTCCTCCACATCTCTCTCCATCATCCCCTTGATCGTCTCTTTGCTTGTGTCTTCTCCATCACCCACGTCTTTGCACATCAGATTCCTCTTTCCATCCTCTCTCTCTCTCTCTTCCTCTTCTCTTCTCTTCTCTTCTCCCTCCTTCCCCCCTCTCTCTTTCTCGCTGCAATCCATTTGTCCATATATTCTTCTAGTGAAACAAAGTGACATCGCTGGCCATGAGACCCGTGTGTACGCGTGGCAGATTCCCCACAGATCTGGACTCTTGAGTTGTTAAAGTGTTTTTTTTCTTTTCTTTTTATTCCGGTGTGTGAAGAGAGGTGAGGGGCGGAGGTGAAGAGCTAAACGGGCAGAGGAGGCGGGGAGCAGGTGAGAAGGAGGCACATGGGGGGTTAAAAGGTCTCGGTTATTGAGCTTGTAGGGTCCAGACCTGGTACCGTCTGAAACACAAGTTGGACGACGAGGGGGTAAGGAGAGGCTGGGGTGTGTAGGATGTGTAGGCCCTGGTTTTGGTTGGCTGGAGGGCACGAAAACGTACAGACGGACAGAAGCGGACAGACGTATACAGACAGACGGAACGGAGACAGAAACAGAAATGTATGAGGACAGGTGCAAATAAAACACAAATGATAAGAAAGGGGTTTAGTTCAAAACAGAAAAATGCTAGACTACCTTTTTTCACTGACAAAAACTAAACGGAAACTGAATTAAAACTAAGCTATGATGACTAAAACTATAAGACTATACTGACAATTTCGTCAACAAATAAAAACTAGACTAAAATGTTAAGAAGGGACTAGTGGACAAGAAATCCTGTATAAGTCATTTTACAATTGGTTGCATGCTGAAAATAGCAGATCTACGTTGTAAGCTTGTAGATCGGCTATTTTCAGCAAGTGTGAAATCAGTCATGACGACGGCATCGAGGCCAGCCAAAACACATTTTAGTCGAAGAAATCAACTGTAGATTTAGTAGTCGACTAAAACTAGACTAACACTAAAACATTCCAGGTGACTAAAATGTGACTAAAACTAAATGAAAACTATTCAAGAGACTGTGACTAAAACTACAATCTAAATTTGCTGCCAAAAACAACACTGGTTCAAAGTGACAATTGGATGGTTGGAGTTCATTCAACATCCTGCTGTTAGTCAATGGCATGTGATCTGACACACACCTGGAACTGACCAATTTCATCATCCATGCACACACACACGCACACTCGCACGCACACACGCACACACACACACACACACACACACACACACACACACACACACACACACACACACACACACACACACACACACACACACACACACACACAATGTACTGTACTGTATGTGCACACTCTCAGGTAAACAACTTGCACTTGCAGACACAGATACACATGCACATGCTGATGGGCTTGGACTCATACATGTTGATGATATGAAAGTTGACCACATTTACATGCAAATGGAAGTTCCAGATTAATAGGGTCCAAGCATGAGGGCAGGAGAAGATTGCATGGTAATATGCTATTATGGCTTTTAAATACATTTACCGATGTTTTGACACAGAATTAGCATGGTCCTAGCACAAGGAAATCATGTCGGTCTGATAGCAATTTGGTTTTCCAATTGGGAATACAATTTCATCAGGTTCAACTGTCATTTCTAATAATGACTCAGGTTGTGCTCACTAAATTGAAGTCCCCCCCCACCCCCCTCCCCCCCAACTCTCTCTGCCCGCTGCATCCATGCTGGATGAAAGAACACACACTGTTACCTGAGGTTCTCACTGGTCAGAATGCATTGTTCCTATAGAGTCAGATAATCCAGAGGTACAAAGGCCTGTGTGTGTGTGTGTGTGTGTGTGTGTGTGTGTGTGTGTGTGTGTGTGTGTGTGTGTGTGTGTGTGTGCGTGCGTGCGTGCGTGCGTGCGTGCGTGCGTGCGTGCGTGCGTGCGTGCGTGCGTCTGTGTGTGCTTGTGTGAGAGAGAGAGAGAGAGAGAGAGAGTGTTTGTAAGTGTGCACATGTGTTTGCGCATGTGTGTGCCAGTGACTGTGTGTCACTGTGAGTATGTGCATAGGTGGTGTCACTGGTGTGTGAGAGTGTGTCTGTGTGAATGTGCTCAAATGTGTGCCTTTGCCTGTGTGCCTGTGTGCCTGTGTGAGTGTGTGCGTCCATGCGTGCGTGCGTGTGTCCTGGGTGCACAGGAGCAGCTTGTCTAACTATTCAAACCACTAAACTGTGATAAATGACATCTCTGGTCTTGTGATAGAGATATTGTTGCTCATTATTGTACTATCTACAAAATACAGTTGAAAACATCAGACCCTTTGGCACCAGCGATGTGCCTTTATTGACAAGCTCACATTCATATTTGCATACTCCACAAAGAGCATAATCTACTATGTGCTTTCTTGGGCGATGAAGCAATGTGACTAGACAAATAACGACTTGTCACACAGAACTAAATGTCAATCACTCCTCAACCAAAATGGTCTTGACAGATCTCAATTTTCCAGAAGAGAATTATGTCTGCATAATAAATGGAAAAATAGATTGTTTAATCTCTGCCTTTCCCCCCCATCATATTTTACCAGCAAAACGATGAATTTCAATATAGTGTTGTGAAACTCGAAGGGCTCAGCTTGCCTTTCACAAAAAAAAAGAAAATCTTCCCAGAGTGACCTAAAATATTTGCAAACAGAGCGCTTTCCACCTGTACATCTTGTTTATCAACATTCCCTGTAATTTGTGTACTGTATACTCTTATGTATCTCTTAGGTGTGATTTTATTTGAAGACAGAGATGGATAAAAAAAAACCAACTAAAAACATAGTTAAGATTCTTTTATTTAAAGGGAGGAAATCAAAGCAAAACTGAAACTCTCCTCGAGTGTTGGGCTTGTGATGTATTTCCTCTAAATCTCCCACTCAAGAAAAACAAATAATTAACAGTCCCATGGGAAATAACACACAAATAGAATAATGTATTTGTGTCAGTCAAATGCCTCTCTGTGGCTGCAAAGAAGAAGAAGAAGGGGAAACAAGGCCATAATAAATGAATGCGAAATATGTAAACAGAGCCCGAATACCATCCATTTAATAAGTAGCCTACCATTTTTATAGTCTTCTGGGGGCCCAAATACTTTTGAAAAATCACAGTATGCCTTTTGGCGTCCTTGTCAACTCATGTAAACAGCCTGAAACCATTCTGGGGGCGAGTATACAGCACAAGGAGATCATAGATTATTAATGAAGTTTGAAAATAACAAAGGCTGTGTCAGCCGCTTCAAATACATCCTGTATCATGGTATTATTGGAGCTTCTAAATGGCATAGAATAACGTCTTGTGCCATTGTTTCAACATTGACTATTCCCCAACCACAATCTTCTGAAAGTCAATCTAAAGGTATACTCAGAAATCAATTAGATTTTTGTTTTGATTCAAGCTATTTGTACAGTGTAAAATTCAAGATATTTTCAAAAGACTTATTACTGAGTGCATATATACATTCTCAGCAGCCAGAAATCCCTGAAGAAAGCACCTTTGAACAAGCTTTATCTTTTCATGGGGGCACCGATGTGAAGAAGGTCTGCTAATTTGGCTCAGGGGGTGGGAGTGCATACTCCTGGCTCAGCAGGCCAAAAATGTTAGGCCTTTGACATCAAGGATCGATTCCACTCTATGAAGGGGAGAGAGGGAGAGAGAGAGGCGGGTGGGGGCAATGCACGCCCCTACTCATTAGCTGGCCGTGGGGGAGCGGAGGCGCTAACTTGGCCTCTCCTTTGGGACTCTAAATGGGTCTGAGGCCACCTCTGATGGGGGAAGTTCACAACCACAAAACTGGCCTCAATATTGAGTTAAGCTAACTTTTTTTTCTCTCTTCCTGCATCCCAACGGTCTGAGCCATTAAGTCCCTTGTGCAGATGGATCGTGCATGAGACAAAATAGCGAGCAAGTAAGAAATAGGATCTCGGTCACTGCAGTGTGAGCACACAAACGCATATACTCAAGAGAACCGCAAAAGTGCAGAAACACATGCACACACCAGTAGGCACATACGTGCTCGCGTACACGCATGCACGCACGCACACACCTGCAAATGCATGTGCAAATGAATGTGCACACTTACACGCCATAACAACACCTCCGTAAGACCAAGACATCACATTGGTTTGGTAAACAAGATTACGCTCTTTAGTTAATTAATGGCATACACATCAACATTAAGCTACCAAGTATGTAGGAAACGTTAGCAGACAAATGGGCTGCTTTGACTAACCAGGCTGAGATAAAGGCTTCAGATAATGAGGTACTAATCATCAGCATCAGTTAAGTCCATCAGCCCTAATTTCTGTAACAACAAAACTGCATACACAAGGAGGCAATCACTGCCTCTTTTATTTATATATTTACCTACCAGAGGTGCAGGGCTAAACTAATAAGGCATTTTCACACTTCCACGCCAACATGCATATTAGTCGAAAGCATGTGCGCATGCACGTGCACACACACACACACACACACACACACACACACACACACACACACACACACACACACACACACGTGTTTTGAGCTACGTTGAAAAACAAAGGGGAATACATTATAATTGGATGAATTGCGGGCTCAGAATGAGATGCAGCTCTTAGGTTGATGAGGCTGCAGTCTTCAGATCATCCTCAGGAACACCTTCCTTCACCTGTCTTTCTCTATGTAACTCTCTGCCACTGTCTTCCTCTGTTGTTGTCTCTCTCTCTCTCTCTCTCTCTCTCTCCCTCTCTCTCTCTCTCTCTCCCCCCCTCTCTCTCTCTCTCTCTCTCTCTCTCTCTCCGTCTCTCTCTCTCTCTCTCTCTCCGTCTCTCTCTCTCTCCCTCTCTCTCTCTCTCCCTCTCTCTCTCTCTCTCTCTGTCTCTCTCTCTCTGATGTAGTAGAAACGGTGACCCAAGGAAAATCACCAATACATGTTCTCATATTCCGCAGATAGATTCTCTTATTACATATACTGTATACTATGTGTGTGTGTGTCTGTTCACACGAGAGTTTCCACTATAATGAAAAAGCACGTCTGAATATTTCCATACCATTAGAGGCAGCATTTTAATGATATCCCCACTGGTATAGCATCTAAGAGTCTAACTTCCATACCATTAGAGGCAGCATTTTAATTATATCCCCACTGGTATAGCGTCTAAGAGTCTAACTTCTCATGTTTTGCAATTTGCTGTATCCCTGATTGGCACCTGAAGCACTCCACTGCTACTTCAGAGTAACTTTCTTAGTGAGCTCGAAATTACACAAGTTCTCAGTGCTAATCCTCGCTTGGTAGTACAAAAAAGAAATAACCAATTATTTCCACCGTTTAAACATTATGGTAGCACAAATGTGTACTGGAGTTCAAAAGCAAAGAGGCTTTTGCCCAACTCAAGCCCCTTAATTGGTGATGCTAGTTGGTTCTCAGAGCCCTGTTCAGTCTCTAAGCTGACAGACGAACAGAGTAGGTTCTCAGACAGGGAAACAGCCCTCCATCGTCGAATGAGATGTCTGCAGTCAATCTTGACATGATTTTTAAACTTTCATGACCTTCTGTTGCCCCCCCCCCCCCCCCCTCACACACTCAGTCCATCCTTGCCAACTGTGTCTCAGCACACTTCACTGTCAATGTGAGAGAACACTCAAGATTGTGTTGGTCTTGAATTAATAATATGGCATTAATTAGTTAAGGCACAACACTAAACATAGTACGTCTGGCTGAATTGAAAGACAAATGTCACGCATGCAGCAAAGTAGACCAGCACCACATATGAACAAAGTGTTGCACTGCTTGTTGGCAAAGGGGGTGCCTGCAATTTTAAAAGGTCATTTTTTATGAATAACACTTGCAACATCATCTCACCTCATACATCAAACAGGGTCTCGTAATCTCTTATTGCAAGGGCATGCATGGGGGCAACGTACTCCAATAAAGGAACAACAACTTTTCTCTCTCTACCTAAACTTGAAACAGATGTCAGATCAGATGATATTATGTGAACCATTAACTGTCAGTAATGCTAGTCATTATTCACACAACAACAGGGTTTCCTTGGAATCCAAACACGTCTAATTTACTTTAAGGTCTTGGATAGGACAAGAGAGTAGAGGAGACTACAAGATGAGCAGAGAGGGAAGGAAAGGAGATAAGGGAAAATAAGAGAGGAGAAAAGGAGATAAAATAAGAAGAATATAGAGCCAGTGGTGTTATAAAGGCTAGCTAGCACCAGTAGAAAGCTGTGGGACCACCAAGGGCCCAGAGAGCATGGCTAATATGACACCCCAAGGCCTAATCTTCTTAGTGGGGCGGGATAAAATGAGTATCCATTACGGAATCAACCTTCATCCCAACCCTGTGTCCCCCATGCTACCACCAGCACCACTTCATCCCTCCCCCCACCTTCCTCTACTCTCTCCTACTTCCTCCATTCATCCCCCTTCCCTGGCCCTCCAGAGCCAGCACTAGGTTGATAGCCAGCATTGAGACAATTGGCCCAACTCTGGGCCCTAATCAGGTATTAGCCACTAAAGCTGTAAGGGAAGGCAGCTAATCTCCATACTCACTCCATCTGTAGAAGCATGGCCCCAGCAGCTTGCTTTCCTCTGGTCCAGGCCTAGATCAAAGATGCCTGCTAGAAATCAGATTAGAGGAGAGGAGAGAGGAGAGGGTGAGAGAATGGGCCGGGGTGCAAAGGACACAGATCTCTCAAGCCTCCCACCACCTCACCTCCTTTAAAAGCTTTTTGCATAATCAGGAAGGCGAGTGGATGACTTTAGCCTCTAAAAAGCCTCTTATGTCACAGATGAAACAAAAACATGAAGGGGTTGTCTAAGAGGTAAAGTGAAGGGGAATTGCCTTCATGGCTTGCAGGAGCTGCTATATAAACCTATTTGGGGCAGCTAATACTTGAGAAAATCTCATATTGGTCTTCGTGTGTGATTATGACCACAACGATCCTATTCAAATACAAATATCATGTTTCAGTGCTGTAAATTCCATATGCAAATAAAAAGGTTTTCTCATGTTTCTCATAAAACTGTCCCTGCAAGAAACTAAAAACTTTAGTTATATGCCAATTCCTATATCCATTTGAGAAACCAAATTAGGTTATAATCTAATATCCCTAATACACAAACAATAAGTTAACTGCTATAATTCCTTATTTGACCATTCACATTTTTTACACGTTAACATTTTTTAACTATACTACCACAGTCGTACCAATAATACACCTCGTATGTGTGAAGTAGTATGTTAGGATGGTACGGTTGGGTTTCCTAAATGTTAACATGTAAGTGAAATGTGAAAACTAATAATGAGGCACATGCATGCGCACACATGCGTACACAAACACACACACACACACACACACACACACACAC
This sequence comes from Protomyctophum parallelum, assembly GCF_964188405.1. Taxonomy (NCBI): domain Eukaryota; kingdom Metazoa; phylum Chordata; class Actinopteri; order Myctophiformes; family Myctophidae; genus Protomyctophum; species Protomyctophum parallelum. The sequence goes on from NC_139698.1 coordinate 36,513,978, forward strand.
ACACACACACACACACACACACACACACACACACACACACACACACACACACACACACACACACACACACACACACACACACACACACACACACACGCGCACACACACACACACACACACACACACACACACACACACACACACACACACACACACACACACACACACACACTGTAATGTGTCTGTCTGGACAAGCACACAGTCTGGTATGTAGCCTACTTCATGTCGTTAGGGCTCAATTCTCTGAGTCAATCCTAAAATCACACAGTGTTGAGAGGAGAGGAGGTAATTCTGTTATAGAGACCAGATGGATCCTGCAGGTCACTAGTTTAAGTACACGCTTCCCCAAAAAACGGCTGAAACGCACAAACACAAAAAACGACACGCACACAAAATACACAAGCAGATGGTCATGATGTTATACGAGTAGGATGTACACATGAACTGTATATAAACCCAAATGACCAAATCTGTTTGACAGACGACAAAACAAAAACAAGAAAATAAATATTGAAATACGTATTAAATAGCTCTATATTCTGACTATATATTGACAAACATTTTTGACCGTGCACCCCCTGTTACCTCCTGACCTATAGCTGACGCACCCCCAACACTCAATCTCGTTGTATTTGGCCGAAAATGATACATTTTGAATGTGATGATGGCAAATAATCACAGAATGTCACTGCACTGAGAGACATGCAGCTGCTGTATACTCCCGCAGCTGCTCTATACTGTACATCTCTTTACAACTGTGTTTAACAGATTTTGCCGTTTGTGCTAAATAACACCATAAAACCGCCAATTTCATGTCACGCACCCCCAGAGGGCGTTCGCGCACCACAAGGGGTGCACGCACCACAGTTTGGGAACCGCTGAGTGTTTGTTCTTTACCAGGAGTATCCCCGTCTCCGGCTCTTTAGGAAACAGAAAATGCATTTTCACGTCAGGATAAAGCAGGAGAGAGAACTTGCACAGAATACAGAATAGATTAAATGTGTAAATGGAAGTACTGGCAATAAGAAATGAGCATACATACATACATATTGGAACTGGGGCATGCACTATATAAAATTTTATCAGATAAATTGGTACTCTTTCCTAATTAATAAACTTTTTGTTACAACTGCGGTCTGACTCGGCAACTACCGCCCTATTTCTATTCTAAGCTCCATCTCGAAAGTGATGGAAAAAATAGTCTATGAACAGGTTGAAAAGTATCTTGCCACTAATAATTTGCTGTACGAGTTCCAATCTGGTTTCAGAACATCCCACTCCACTGACACATGCCTCCTCTATTTGAGCGACCACATCAAACACGAGGTGGACGCTGGAAAATACTGCGGCATGGTCATGCTGGACCTCCAAAAGGCTTTTGACACCGTGAACCACTCCATACTGGTTAACAAGCTTAAAGCTATTGGTTTTGATAGCACATCAGTGAGCTGGATGCAATCCTACCTGGAGGGGAGAGAACAGATGGTGGAGGTGAACGGAACACTGTCCCCTCCCCTCCCAGTGAGCTGTGGCGTCCCACAAGGAAGCATACTAGGGCCTTTACTGTTCCTAATATATGTTAACGACATGACTTCAGCTTGTGACTGCAACTTGTTCCTGTTCGCAGATGACTCAGCACTGCTGGTCTCGGACAGGAACAAACTGCAGGTTGAAAAGACCCTCAGCTCTGAACTCGGTAGAATCTGCACCTGGCTCGCTGATAACAAACTATCCTTACACCTGGGAAAAACTGAATCCATCCTCTTCGGATCAAATAGTAATCTCAGCAAGGCAGATGGCTTCTTGGTTAGAGTGGGTGACAATATTATCACACGAAAAGATCAAATTACCTACCTAGGTTCCATCCTGGAGGCCAATCTTTCCGGTGATAAGATGGCCACCAACGTAATCAAAAAAGTCAATCAAAGAACAAGATTCCTTTACAGGATCTCCTCACTGGTCAGCAAAAACACCTTGAAGACCTTAACAGGAGCCCTCGTACAAGGTTTCTTTGACTATGCATCCACCTCTTGGTACCACAGCACCTCAAAGGCCCTTAAAACAAGGCTCCAGACCTCCCAAAACAAACTGGTCAGGCTCCTACTTGGCCTCACCCCCCGAACCCACCTCACCCCTGCCCACTTTGACAGGCTGGGATGGCTTAGGGTCGACGACAGAGTACAGCATCTTGCAATGGGTCTGGTCCACAAGATTCGATACACCACCAAGATACCCATGTACCTGTCTAAATACTTCCTTAGTGTAAACGAAGTCCACACCCACAACACCAGAGGGAGTACAACAAACCATGTACAACCCAGATTCGGCACAAACAAGGGACTAAATTCTTTTCGCTCCTATGCCACCAAAATGTGGAACGCCCTACCAACAGTCATTAAGACATGTGAATCCCTTGACTCCTTCAAAACCGCTCTCAAAGGGCACCTACGGATGGCTGCAATTCGAAACTGGCCTCTGTAAAATCTGAATCCCCCCCCACCCCCCCCCCACCCCATTTTCCCTCACTGTATATTTTATCTTTTCCCTTTTTTGCTTCCCATATGATGAATTTAGCTACATAGAAATGTCTATTTGTATGTCTCTAAATGTTTGTATGTCTTTAAATGTTTTGATGAATTGAACAATGTGGACCCTGTTGTAAACAAGTGTAATGCTTAATTGGGTCGTCCACTCACAGTTGACAGTCTTTGTATTGAGTTTGTGCTTAAAATGTACTGTAAATTCTACAAACTGTTAATAAATATTTCAATCAATCAAAAAAACTCCTCTGGGATATATCCTCTAAGATCAATGACATTTATAAAAGTATTTATATAAGAGTGCATTTCCCCTTTTATTATTTGTCAAATGACATTACAGATCGACATGTAAGAAGTAAAAACGTTTTTGTTTCAACCCAAAAATATCACTTACCTTACCTTTAATATTTTGAGATACTAACTCATTACTTAGGTTGTGTTTACTACAGAGTCATAGCTTGACAAGTAGGCAATGCACATATGTATTTATTACACTTTTATAGAACTTGTTATAATGAGTGTACGGTTGATATTTTGCATTTTGCATATAGGTATACAATGTCAGATGTAGAATCCTTCTTCATTAAGAGTAGCAAGAAAAATCTCACATACAGTACCTACACTTGACTACTTCAGTGTCAGTGCTTTAATATTATCCACTACTAATTTATTTATAATTATCCACTCTTTAGAAACTATTTTGTTAAACAAAAATATATAACAGCTTCTGGAAAATATTTTCAGCACCGTAAAATTAGTTTGAGGTGTTTTCCAAAGACCCCAACAAGAGGGGCTTAGCCCCCCGCCCCCACCCCCCAGCCCCCCCTCCAATTGACTGACTTTTATGTAAACCAAGATGCATCAGGGAAAATTCAAAGGTGTCAAAACTAAGTGTTAAATGTTTCGTTGGTCCTGCTGGTTGAAGCAGATATATATTTTTGAGTGGTGCAACCATGTATGTATGTTTACGGTACCAACAGGTGACAAAGTGGCGCTGTTGAGCTTCACACTGTACACAGGTGCATGATGGGAAGCTGAGTTCTTTTGCAACACTCACTTCAGACGGGTCAGATTTTATTACTTGCGCAAGCAGAGCGCGCAAGTAATAATTTCGCCCGGTCTGTGTGTACCGTGCCAGCCAACCCGCCACTTGATGCGTATGCAAATAAAACAGCAAATTTGTGCCTGGTTTGCTGGGACCAGATTACATAAATGACCATATGTCTTACGTCATCATTTAGAGCTAGTCATACGTATACTATATACATAATCAGTAAAATAAAATAGCAAATTGTGCCTGAATTGCTGGGACCAGAGTACATGGTGTGTGTATATGTATGACTAGCTCTCAATGATGACGTAAGAAATATGGTCATTTATGTAATCTGGTCCCAGCAAACCAGGCACAAATCTGCTGTTTTATTTGCATACGCATCAAGTAGCGGGTTGGCTGGCACCGTTGTTGGCGCAAAGTAACCACAGTATACCGCTAATCAACTTACAACTACATACTCTATATAGTATATGTATAACTGCTCTCAATGATGACGTAAGTAATACAACATTATGTTTCTGGGGTGTATAAAAGTAACGATAGTGTCAAAAAGTTAACCATAAAGCTTAACGTTAGTGTGTGCAAAAACTATGTATATATCTAAGTAAGTATATATGCATATAAGTATATATGCAAAAACTAAGTTAAAGTTTTATTCTAGAAAGAGAAGATATACTTTCAGAGGGGACCACTGACCTAAAGAACCACATTCTTATGTAGATCACCTAAAACAGACCTTTCCAAATGAAACACATTTCTCTAAAACATGGTAAAGTATCTATCATCTCCGACGTCTGCAATTATGATAATAGGAGATTTCAATGAAGACCAATATAGTGAGAAAGATAGAAGTATAAAGACCTTCATGTCAAGATTAGGCTTTAAACAATTAAATACAAATCCAACTACAGATTACGGAAGTATTTTAGATCATGTATATTTTAACAAATGTGAAAGTATTATTACAAAAATTGAAGTTAGAGACACATATTACTCTGATCATG
>NC_139698.1:36523575-36531075 GCF_964188405.1 Protomyctophum parallelum
GACACAGCCATCTGTCAAGTTCATTTGCTCGGCGAAATGCAAAGGAATAATGGCCAATCCGATGGGAGCCTATCTGTTATCAAACAGGGGAGGTGGCCCCTGTCCACACCACCATTCCACCGTGTGGTGGTAACGGGTGTATTAACACACATGCACACGGACACGCATGCACGTACACACATGATATGAACAAACATATGCACACAACTATAGTTAGTCGTCCACCCACCCACACATGCACGCACACACATACTGTATACACAAATGTATAGGAAGACTATATGTTCGTACACGCACCTGCACCATGTATGCATGATGCATACAGACACACCTTTATTGTTATGCCATATGCTTGGTTTGATCAGTCCATGTTTTACAATGACATTGTTATATAGAAAGTCTTCCCCCTGAACCTTTTGAACATGGTAGATGCAATTTCCTGTATTCTGGTGCAAAATCTAGGAAAATGTCAGGATACATTTAAATTCAGGAGCCAAGAAGGAGTCAGGGTAAAAAGTGTGTTGGCAGATCAGATATTTTTGCTATTCGTTGTATGATGACGTATATAGTTAAACTGTTATTAATTTAGCTGCAGACCCCCGGAAACCCCTCAAGGACCCCTAGGTGTCCCCGGACTACACTTTGAGAACCACTGCTATTGTGAACATACAGTATAACTTAAGGCCTGTTGGTCTATCTGGGTCATCTGTGGCCGGGTAAACCTGTGTCTCAAAATACACACGGTTCCTAGAATGATGGCAGTAGAAGCGGCTGAAAATAGCAAAAATATTTTTAGAGCAATAGGCCAAAGCTTTCTCTGACAAAAAGGAAACATAATATGCATTGAAGCACATGTACAACATTGTTTGTGTAATTTAACGGTGTGTAACAATCAGGAACCAGCTCTACCCACTTCAGACAACCGGATTCAGATGCTGAAGCCATGCCACAGTTAGAATACACCAACGTTGGTGCTTGGGTGTCTTATATTAATAAAACGATTCATGTCTGCTACAGTACAACATTACGCACAAAGTAAACCAATATGAAAAAGAGGTCTTGGTAATCTGTTTAAGTGGGACTGATGTAAAACATCAACATATAACAGAGGGGCCTTTGGATAAAACAAACACAGACCAATAACAAATACTGAAATGATCACGGCATGTCACACAAGGCGGATAAAAGACCAATTCTGTAGGTCTCAGATCACATTGATGTAAACTTCAACACAACAAGTCAAGTAGCCCTGGAGATAGACCGTCTGAAAGAAACCCAAAAAACACACAGTGTGAACTCTGAATGTAGGGCAGGTTCCTGTCAACACCTTAGTTCTGTTTGCTTTCACTGGAAAAGTATTGATTCAGCATAGCTCTCTGAAGTCAGCAACCATGGGCCCATTGGCTGTTCACTAGCTGTTGAAAGCAGCAAAATTCTGTCTCGTTGTCAAGTAAAAGGATAGCCTGTCAGATGTACAGTATGTGGAACATGAAGTCAACTATAATGCATTAATATTGTGTTCATTTAATTCAGAAAGTGACTTTTTAGTTTTCACTTTTAGAATTGAATTAACACTCAATTTAACTTTTAAAGGAAATTTGGAAATCCATATTGTGCTTTTACAGACCATGTCACAAGAAACACAATTGTGAAATGACATAAACAAAACCTTTACTCAATCAAAATATCAGTTATATTTTTGTACATATTATTTTATACTGCAATGTATTAGGGACATGTTATTATGCAAATGCCCCCAAAATGTAATGACTATATGGGCTACTGCAGTGTTTTCATATACTAAAACTAATTTCACTGTAGTAGCTTAATTTTCTGATGTTAGAGAAACAACCTATAGTGATGAACTTGGCCAGATGACTCACTGAGAAAACACTTCCGCACGATCCTTAATATATAGAAATATTGTGTTTTTAAGCCTAATTTATACAGCAAATAGCTGATCTAAAAGCTCAGAATGTCATGCTGTGAACTTGTAGATCTTTTATTTTGGTGACTCTGTCATGATCCGATAGATGGAGAATAAATGAAGCATTGGTCCACAGACTATGAATCCTACATAAGTATGAGGCCGGTTGAGAGGGTGAAATTACAATACATTTGCCTCACAGCATTTCAAAAAAAGTGATTACTCTATGAATAAAAATGACACCGGCCCTTTATTACCCCTGCCTTTGCTTTCTCTCTCCATCACCCACATTCTCTGCCCCTCTCTCTCTCTTCCCCTCGATCTCTCTCACTGCCTCTCTCCCTCTATAACTCTATTTTCTCACCCTCCCCGCCCCCTCTCCCCTCTCTCACATAACCCATTACTCCACAGCTTGTGTGAAAAGGGTAATCGCTCAAATCATTCAAAGGCAACTATCTGTGTTTGACACAAGGGAGCATAACCGTCATCACAAGCAGCCACTAATGGCTCTCTCTGGATCCGCTGCTTAGCCGCGCTCAGCACAACGCAGCAGGGCCAAATGCTGTGGGCACTACAATTCCACAGCCGGGGCCAAATTTCACCCTAATGAATTTGGACCTTGCCAGGTTATAGCGAAAGGTGTCCGCGGCCATCCAATACCCTCCTAGATGATCTGAAGCGACTCCCATGGCTGCTGCTCATGCCAGGGATCCCAGTGCCATGTCCAAATGAGGGGGAGATGGTGGCTGTTTTTCTGTTTGGCAGCCATTCTCTCAAGCTCACACATTCATTCCTGCGCGCGCATGCACGCACGCACGCACGCACATGCACACGCACACATGCATGCACAGTGGCACATGTGCACAAATACTCCACACATGCTTGTATGAGTTTTTATACTATACTGAAGTGTGCATGAACACAAGGTAATGCACAAACGCATACTAACTGATTAGTGGAAGCCAGTAGAAAATTACTTCGAACAGAGTAAAATCCTCAATTAATCTCTGAGCGTGTAGATAGAACTTTACTCTTTTCAGAGTTCAATTAACACTGCAGATTTTTACTGTTTATATGCTATTGTCTCCAGTGTTCAAAATTGTGTCCTCCTCACTGATGCAAAATGAACATATTGACGTTTGCCCAAATATCGCTTGGATGCTTGTTCATATTGGGCCATGTGCTGAAACTGTTACAGACACAAACTGTCCTGATTTTGGTCCACTGTCCAGTCCACATTAAAGTCTTCTGTTATGCCAGTCATATATAAGGCCATGGGGGATGATTTGAGGGGCAATGAGATGGTGAGCCATCCGCTTGGTTAGCGCACACAGTATTACATTGCATTCACATTATTAGCTACAGATTTCACAGAACATGTATTTAGAAACAAATTGGTTCAACTACCCCAATGCTGAAGGCTGAATATCCACAGACCCTCCAAACCGCACAGAGAAAGGCAGCTGGTTATGCTTGATTAGTGGACCACCATGATTGTATTAAAGTTTATTGCCCATGTATGAATGACGCTACTTAGGCAGCATTGGTTTCCCGCAAAAGACAAAACAATGTTTTAGGATCTCTCTCTCTCTCTCTCTCACACACGCACACACACACACACACACACACACACACACACACACACACACACACACACACACACACACACACACACACACACACACACACACACACACACACACACACACACACACACACACACACACACACACACACACACACACACACACACACACACACACACACACACACACACTTCCTCCCACCCACTTTCTCTTTCTGCATTCCCCATTCATTATTTTCATTTTTCCCATGTGCTCTCTCTCTCTCTCTCTCTCTCTCTCTCTCTTTCTTTCTCGCTTCCTTCTTCCGTCCAATATGCTCAGGGCCCCCCAGCTGTGTTACAGGTAGCGAAAGTCTCCTTCAATTAGACGTAATCATCACTCACGGTCAATGATTGCGCTGAGGGCTAACTTGCAGTCTATGAGGGGGCCTTTGCGTCTAATGCACTGATTCAGCTTGTCTCGGCCAACTTCACTGTCTGCTGAAACCAAAGCAATTTAGTCGTCGCCCAAGGCCCTTTTGGCAGCAGCTGGTTTAGCAAGCTAGCAGAGAAGGAGAGAGCTGTGGAGAGGGAGAGAGAGCAAAGGGAGAGAGATATTGCATGAAGGAGTGGAGGTGTACGGAGCACTCTCACTCTCTTTCTGTGAGATACAATTTAATCAGAGACATCTGTGTGCAGGCAGGCATTTTTTTCCCCTTGGAGGAGACTTAAGCACAGTCTTAGTGAGAGGACTGTGTTTGAAGTGCAGTGGCATTACTGGCATTATCACTTTTTTCTAATAACAGTGCTAGGTGGAGACTGGAGAGAGAGAGAGAGAGAGAGAGAGAGAGAGAGAGAGAGAAAGAGAGAATCAAGTTAATCTCCTTCATCCGAAAGCGCCTGGGTGTGACACACAAGCACCAAATCCAATCATCAGACAGGAAAGACACACAGCTGACCAATCAGGTTACCACGAACGAAATAGACATGGCCTGCAGAGGAAATGTAATAGATTTTAAGTGGGGGAACAAAATAGGTGTGTGCGCATGTGCATGTGCGTGCGTGTGCGTGTGCGTGCGCGTGCGTGTGCGTGTGCATGTATATTTGTGAACATTATCCTCACAAAAGCTGTTGAGTCATCATGGAGCGTTACAGTGAGCACACATGCATTATGAACCCACCCACACTCGGAGTCATTCAATTGAATAATTTAATCAAAGACAGAAGGAGAAGAAAAAAAAATCCTAACCAGGTATAATGGGGGCCCTTTTCAAAACATTTCTCAAACACCTCATTACCTCCAGCTTGTGATCTTAATTGCCATGAGTCACGTCTCAGAAATACAGCATGACGTCTCCGGGAGGTTCAGACAGGGCTGCATCCTCCTCACAGGAACCCAGGCTGTGAATGGACACAATCTGGGCTCAGCGCTAAGAGGGCTGTGATAACAGGCCATGGAAGGTTAAAAGGATAGATAGTTCTTGTCATCGTGTGCTTTGGTGATGGGAATGTGATGTGCACGTACGCTGATGTAAGAACTAGTATGGTTATACGTAACGGCACCACTGTCACGCGGAAACCTTATATGTCCCAAACCGTTGAGAGAAACCTTTTCCTATAGAGCTATAGCAGATGTACAAGCTCGCATCGCAGAGCTTGTAGATCTGTATTTTCCACTATTTCTGAAAGTATAGGGCTTAAGTGATGAAATATTTAAAACTCAAATAGTAAAACCCACATGAGAGTTGTAAAGTGTGGCCGATGGCATTGAAGAAGAAGAAAATAATAATAATAATAATGATAATAATAATAATAATAATAATAATAATAATAATAATAATAATAATAATAATAATAATAATAATAATAATAAATATAATAATAATAAAATATGGAGATACAAGGTTTCCACCAGACAGTGTGTGCTTCTGGGCATGCGTGCGTGCGCTATCCTGCTCAACCTTCCCTGGTATCTTAAAATAGTTAAGTGATGGAAGCTGGTTGGAGATAGAGACCTAAAGCGCTTTGGAGTCACAGTTCAACAAGGCTCTGTGGCCAGACAGCTCCATCATCACTATCACCATCAAAGGAATGAAGTCCTAGTCCCGCTTTGATGTTTCAACATGGATTATATCACGGGATGAATCGTGATAGTTTCAAGACTTAACCCTGGCACAAACATACGGCCAAAATAGCACATCTACTAAGCTCACAACGTGTCACAACGCGTCGCGACACGCTGGCTATTTCCGGTCAACTAAGCATGCAGGATTTAAGTGGTTAATGGCTTAATCTATTCTAATTCTAATGAAACAAAAGGATGTTCACATCCTCAGATATCAAATCGTTGCATTGGAGATCATTGCAATCTGTTGACATTTGGACAAATGAACGGAGGCTGAAGCTTTGTTTATTTGTGTTAATTCAGAGTGCTGTATAATGCAGCGTTTTATTTTCAATTATGATTAAAGGAAGCATAGAAACAAGTGTATTTTTAATTCACAAGTGAGCCCTCGAAGAATGAATGTGCATTGTGCAACATACACTCAAAATGTGTAAAGGTGTAACCATGCCAGGTGTCCAAGATTGTTATTTCAATCTGTCTGTGTATTTAGAGTTGACTAAATGCCAACTGCGTTATCAGTTTATCATCCTTTCCTACTTCTTTGTGGTACATTTGAAGAACTGGATGCAATAAACATCTTTTTATTCACAGAAAACTATTCCATCCCAAAATTCAATTTCACTTTTATTTTCTGTTTATAAAATGGCACATGCATTGATAATTGGTGACAACTTTGCTGTAGCCTAGTCTCTCAAGATAGACTTTTTTTGACGATGGGTTCTCAGATTGATGTATAGTAGATGAAATGAAAGCCACAGATGTGTTTCCTCTTTGAAGACATATCAAATAGAAAATGTATTGAGCAAATATTTTAAGGTACGCTAGAAAATATTAATAATAATATTTTTTAACACTATAAATTATCTTCAAGTTGTCCAGTAATTAAGAAACAAACAAACCAAAAGCTTTTGATAGTTCACATGCTGTCATGCAGTAAAAACTCCCTGTAATTGAACCATGCATCACAAATATGTCATACATGCTTATGAAGATGAAACCGGAGTTTATGTTGGCACAGACACACTGCAAAGTGAGAGGTAAATCAATCAGGAAGACTGCTATAGTCACTTGAATCACAACAGAGACATGCTAAACAATGCAGAGGTCTTCTCCTTCACACACATGCATACGCATGCGCGCAATGCGTGCACACGCACACGCACACACACACACACACACACACACACACACACACACACACACGCACACACGCACACACACACACACACACACACACACACACACACACACACACACACACACACACACACACACCTTGTGATTACAGCTTGGGAAAGTAGTAATTTAACCAGTGATTACAATCTATCATGCTGCCTCGGGCCAGACTCTGAAAAGTGTCTGTCTAAATGACACTTTAATGCCATGCCTTCACACACATACACATGCACGCGCACGCGGACGTGGACAAGCACACGCACGCACACACACACACACACACACACACACACACACACACACACACACACACACACACACACACACACACACACACAGCTAAAGGAACGACTCTAAAGATGCCATCAAGAGTGATCACTTTTATCACTCACTGTGTATCAGCCATGCATCATTTCAACTGAACACCTCTCTCTATTTCCACTGCTTGACGCTGGATAAATGCAAATCAAGTTTGTAGAATACAGCTCACCCAGCAAGCAATGAATAATGGCTTTTGGTATTGTTTTCATGTTTCCACACAGGGGCCACACTGGTGAGTGCTGTGTTTAATTGCCTTTTTTAAATACAGTAAATACAGTAAACAGTTACAACTGACAAAGAGACGCTGAAGGGACGAGTCTACCGTTTCAGTTGGTTGGATAGTAGTGCTGATGATAGAAAGGTTCAAAGCATCAGGTCAGGCTGATA
>NC_139698.1:36536075-36613575 GCF_964188405.1 Protomyctophum parallelum
TCATTTTGTTCGTCTGACATACAAGAGTGATAAAATGTGTGAAGGGCAGAAGGGCAGCTGAATACCATTTTAGGGTTATATAGTCTGATTCATGATTATGCAAAACCCAGTGGTGGGCTGTCAGGGCCAGCAAGGCCTTCTCTGCTGGCCCACTTGCCTGATGCAGAAATCTATATTTTATAATACGTTTTTATTTTTAACAAATCTTGTATTTATTTCGCTGCCACTGCACTGTTTCTCACTCAGACAGGCTGGATGCTCTGCTTCCATTCTGTGCAGGTACAACAGCCCTTGGGTTTTTTTAACCAATGAGATTATTTCCTTGTGTTTTCTCCGGGTAAAATTCTCTACCGGGAGGCCTACAGAAGATCCAGTGAATCCCCTTGCTGTTAAAATGAATGGGAGCAATATAGGGATTGACAGGTTCCTTAGCCAATTTTGATTGGCAATTTTGATTGGCTCTTTCAAGTATGGCCTTTGGTGACGTTAACGTCTTGCTTGGATCCCATCGCTGTTGGGAAATATTGTCCAATGAGAAAAGAGAACTGAGTTTTTGAAACTTTCTGCGCGAGCTCCCATCTGTGGGTTGATTGAGCTCGCTAAATTAAGAGATTTAACTCACAAACAAACGCGGAAAACGGCTGAAGGAGGAGAAGAAACAGATTTAGTGGTGGATTTACAGTCAAAGCATTTTTCGAGAAGGAAGGACTTGAAGACTAGAAGAAAAGCTTGCAGGGTAGACCATTGGTATGATGCAGGCAGCCATATGGTATAAGGATCTTTATATATACATTTATATACATGCGATCGCGGTGCGACGCAGCTTATTAATGATCATGATTGATCGTTTTATAGGCTATGGTTGTGGACTTTAGGACTTGTGGTTGTCCGTGCTGACAGTGTGTGTGTCCGCGTCTCATGTGGCTGTGCGCTGCACTTGAGTGTGTGTGTGTGTGTGTGCGTGCGGGGGGGGGGGGGGGGGGGGGTTGAAGGCCTAGTTCATTTCGGCACGGCTCGCCACTGGCAAAACCACATAATTCATTGTTGATTGTACGATGGACATGACCAACATCATAATATAACAACAGACAGACTGAATTATACTTCTGGTAAACATACCGGGCAAATCCACAATGGCTGCCTCTCTGAAACAGTACATCTTAAACTTCTGAATTACACATCATAGAATCATGAGTGATACCTATTTTTATGGGTTTATGAGGATGTAGAAACCATTACTTTCAGGAACACTTAAAGTCAAGGTTGTACTCCAGCGCACAGCTCAACTCAATAAGACATGTTATAAACATGTAAATGAGGATTACACAACTAGACTCAACAGATAGCATACTGTACAATACATTTAACACGCACGCATGTATGCGCACACACACACACACACACACACACACAAATCCAGACCCTTCTGTTTAACCTTCCAAAAACACATCCCTTGTCCTATCTATCAGAAGTGTGCTACACAAAACCGCATACGGTTTGTGGACATACACAGACTGTGATTTTCAGGAGACTCAAACAACTTGGCCAGACTTGGGATGTTTCAACAGAGCTCTTTGACCAACTGCAGCAATTAACATGTACCTGGTACCTGTCTGGGACCACCTCCAGTGACATGAACGAGCTAGCAGCTTTTCTGTGCCAGGAGAGGGGAGGCTGATTCCAGTCAACTCCCACCATGTAGAGAATGTCTATTTCTTTTTCTTTCTTTTTTTTATGTTCTGTTTATTCATTTTTTGTTTTTTACAAATAGAAGTAAATTCAGAAATAAAAACAGAGTGACAAATACAAAAAGAAACTAAAACACACACAATAACAAAACACAAACTCCAAATCAAGACAAACAAAGAACATTCAAAGCACAACAAAACAATAAAAACAATATATAAAAAATAAAATAAAAACTCCAATATAGTCAATATACATAGATCATGGTCACAAACATCATCCAGACAAGACAGGTTGGGCTGTCAGGCGACATTTATACAGGTTCAATCGGGGGCACAAGTGTAAGGCGGTTAACATGAGATAGAAAAGGCACTCCAATTTAGTCAATATACAAAGCAGATCTCGGTCACAAACATCATCCAGGCAAGACAGGTTGGCAAGTCAGGCGACAGTTAATCAGGTTCAATCAGGTTCAATCGGGGGCACAAGTGTAAGGCGGTCAACATGAGACAGAAAAGGCTGCCATGTTTTACTGAATTTGGAGATTGAGCCATGCAATGTATATTTAATTCTTTCCAATTTAAAAAAATGCAGTATGTCAGATATCCAACGGGAATGTGAAGGGGGGTATGTTTTTTTCCAATACATGAGAATAAGACGTCTTGCCAGAAGCGTCACAAAAGCGACAAGGTCAGATTGATATTTAGGCAGGGGGATAGTATCAGGATGGATGCCAAATAGCGAAATAATAGGGGATGGCTCTATGGGAAACTGTAACACTGTCACAGTCTGAGTGGGAGTGTGGGTGTGTCTGAACCACCTGCATTCTATCCCCTGCAATCATGCCCACAGTATTTAAGACTCAGTCTCTCTGCAATCTCTGCCAGATTGTCTTGTGACCTTCCAAGCACCAAAGCCATATTCAAGCCTTGTCTGACCTCTGTTTTTGCTTCTCCTAGACCACGATTTTTGCCAAGCCCTTGCCGGTACTTCTGCCCTCGCTGACTGCCTTGGATTTTGACCCTTGCCTTCTACAGTTTTTGTTTTTTGCCTGCCCCTTGCCTGTTTTGAAGTTTTTGAAATAAAAACCAGTTTCTGTGACTTTGTGTCTGTATCCTGAGTCCTTTCCACGTGTGCCTGACATTACAATCTGGCCATGATGGACTCAGCAGACATGAATGCCATGCAGGCAGCAGTGCGTGAACATGGAGCCTTGCTCCATGACCAGCAGAAGGGTATACAGCAAGTGGGCCACAACCTGAATACTTTGGCTGATTCTGTCCAGGCCCTCTCCGCTCAAATGCAACAGCTGTGTCTGCAAACTTCCTCGACCACTGATGAGTCTGCCTCCGCCCTGTCTAAACAGCCTGATGCTCCTCAACCTACTGCCAGAGAACCCAGACTGCCCCCACCTCAACCCTACAACGGTGAGCCTGGAAACTGTCGTTCCTTTTTGTCCCAGTGTTCATTGATTTTAGAGCTACAGGCCTCAGCCTTCCCTACACAACGTTCACGGGTGGCCTACATAATAACTTTACTCACTGGCAAGGCTCGGGAGTGGGGAACAGCCATATGGGATTCTGATGACCCTATTTGTGCTAATTACAATGACTTTACCAAAGAAATGAAGGAGGTTTTTGACCGTGCTGTTTCCGGCAGGGATGCTGCCAGGCAGTTGCTGCAGCTTAAGCAAGGCAGCAGATCAGTCTTTGATTATGCCATTGATTTTGCCTCGTGTGGGTGGGGAGACACCGCTTTGTATGATGCCTTCTTGAGTGGTCTGTCTGATGCTGTGAAGGATGAACTGGTGTCACAGGAGCTGCCAACTGAGTTCAAGGAGTTGGTGAAGCTGTCCGGCAGGGTCGACGCTCGACTCAGGGAGCGCCACTCTGAGAGGAGTTTTTTCCGACCTCGCCCACGGCCCACCACTGCTGCTTCTCTGTCGTCGCCTCCCCAGGAGGCAGCCCCCCCTCCAGAGCCCATGCAGATAGACCGTGCCAAGCTGTCCCCAGAGGAGCGCATGCGCCGCCGCCAGGAGAACGCCTGTTTCTACTGTGGCCAGGTTGGCCATCTCTGCCTCAAGTGTCCATTAAAAGCCGACGCCCATCATTAGAAGCAGGGCTTCTGGTGGGCACTGCTAAAGGTAATTCCCCTGCCAAACGTTCTTATTTACCCATTATGCTGTTACTGTCTGATGGTGCTCACCCCCTCACAGCCCTCATAGATTCCGGGGCAGATGAGAGTTTCATCTGCGCGGACACAGCCCGTCAGTTGAAGATTCCTATGTTTCCCCTGGAACAGCCTTTGATGACTAGTGCCATTAATGGACGGAGTCTCACACGTATTACTCATGTCACAGAGCCTGTTGGGGTGCGGATTTCTGGAAATCATTCTGAACGCTTATCTTTTCATGTTATGGATAACCCTCATGTCCCCATTGTCCTAGGCTTTCCCTGGCTGTCAGTCCACAACCCCCATGTTAATTGGGCTGATAACACTATTATGAGTTGGAGCCAGTTTTGCCACTCTCACTGCCTAACTTCAGCTGCCATCTCTCTCCCCCTGGAGCCAGACAGAACTGAGGAGTTCCCAGATTTGTCCTCTGTCCCTCCTGAGTACCTGGACTTAAAGACAGTTTTTAGTAAGTCCCGTGCTGTTTCCCTTCCACCTCACAGGCCATATGACTGTCGTATTAACCTCCTGGAAGGAGCCATGCCCCCCAAGGGGCGCCTTTATTCCCTCTCACATGCAGAAACTGAGGCGATGAACAAATACATCTCGGAGTCCCTGGCCGCAGGCATAATCCGCCCATCGTCCTCCCCTGCTGGTGCTGGCTTCTTTTTTGTTGGCAAGAAGGACGGTTCCCTAAGACCATGCATCGATTACAGAGGTCTAAATGATGTCACTGTCAAGAATCGATACCCATTGCCACTCATGTCTACTGCCTTTGAACTATTGCAGGGTGCACATGTCTTTACTAAACTTGACCTACGTAATGCATATCACCTTGTGAGGATAAGAGAGGGAGATGAATGGAAAACTGCTTTTAACACATCCACAGGGCATTATGAATATCTTGTTTTACCCTTTGGTTTGACTAATGCTCCTGCTTTTTTCCAGGCCCTTGTCAATGATGTGCTGAGAGACATGGTGAACCGTTTTGTTTTTGTGTACTTGGATGACATCTTGATTTTTTCTCCCTCTCTCAAAGAGCACAGACACCATGTCAGGCAGGTTCTCCAACGCCTCCTGGAGAACCGTCTCTTTGTAAAGGCAGAGAAGTGCGAGTTTCACCAGAGCACAGTGCCATTTTTGGGGTTTATTGTGAGTGCCGGCCAACTTCATGTAGATCCTGCCAAGGTAAAAGCTGTCACTGATTGGCCCAGACCAGCCACAAGGCGTGATCTCCAAGGTTTTTTAGGTTTTGCCAATTTTTATCGCAAGTTTGTACGCAACTACAGTACCGTTGCTGCCCCACTCACGGCTTTGACCTCGCCCAAAGTACCTTTCCGCTGGAATCCTCAGGCTGAGGATGCTTTCTCTAAGCTCAAGCATTGTTTTTCCACTGCACCTATCCTAACTGTCCCTGATCCCTCTAGGCAGTTTGTTGTGGAGGTTGACGCCTCAGAGACCGGAGTGGGTGGTGTGCTGTCCCAGAGAGCCACTAAGGACAACAAACTGCACCCCTGTGCCTACTTCTCTCATCGTCTGTCTCCCCCTGAGCGCAACTACACCATAGGAGATCGTGAACTGCTGGCAGTGATGCTGGCTCTTGAGGAGTGGCGCCACTGCCTTGAGGGAGCGGCCTTGCCCTTCATCGTTTGGACTGATCACAAAAACCTTGAGTATATCAAGTCAGCTAAACGCCTTAATTCCCGCCAAGCTCGATGGTCTCTGTTTTTTTCACGTTTCAATTTCACCCTGTCATATCGCCCAGGCTCAAAGAATACTAAGCCGGATGCCCTGTCCAGGATCTATTCTCCAGAGAAGGAGCCTTTGGTCCCTGAGCCTATTCTGCCTCCTGAGCTGATTGTTGGGGCTGCACTCTTTGATGTTGAGTCGCAGGTTCTGAGGGCCCAGAATCAGGAACCCGGCCCGGGTAATGATCCTCCTAACTGCCTTTTTGTCCCCACATCTGTTCGTCCAAAAGTGTTGACCTGGGGACATGGCTCCAGGTTGGTGGGTCACCCAGGGGTGGCACGTACTATGGCCTTCATTAAGCGGCGCTTCTGGTGGCCATCCATGAGGGAGGATGTGAAGCAGTTTGTAGCAGCCTGTGACACATGTGCCCGGAACAAGCACAGCAACCGACCCCCGGCTGGCCTTCTAAGACCCCTTCCTGTTCCCCGCCGACCCTGGTCCCACATAGCCCTTGATTTTGTTACTGGTCTGCCTGTTTCCGACGGTAACAATTGCATACTTACTGTTGTTGATAGGTTCTCCAAAGCAGTTCATTTTATTCCCCTGACTAAGTTGCCCACGGCCAAGGAGACAGCAGAACTGCTAATCACTCATGTTTTTAAGCTTCATGGTTTACCCCAGGATATAGTTTCTGACAGGGGACCCCAGTTCTCTGCTCAATTCTGGAGGGCGTTTTGCAAACTCATTGGCGCTTCTGCCAGCCTGTCTTCTGGTTTTCATCCCCAGACCAATGGCCAGGCAGAGAGAGCCAACCAGGACCTGGAGGTGGCACTCCGGTGCATGACCTCCTCCGACGCCACATCCTGGAGTAGGATGCTTCCCTGGGTCGAATATGCACATAACTCACTTCCCACTACAGGTACTGGTCTGTCCCCGTTCCAGTGTTGCCTAGGCTACCAGCCTCCACTGTTTCCTGCACAGGAGGAGGAGGTGGCGGTCCCCTCAGCCCAGGCTTTTGTTCGACGGTGTCGGCGGACCTGGAAGCGGGCTCGAGCCCGTCTGTTGCAGTCGGTGGCCTACTTCAAGAAGCATGCTGACGGACGCCGCTCTGCAGCACCCCGCTACCGTGTAGGACAGAAAGTCTGGCTTTCCTCCAGGAATCTGCCTCTGAGGGTCCTGTCTCGTAAGCTGGCACCAAGGTTTGTTGGGCCTTTTCCCATTGCCAAACTCATCAATCCCTCTACAGTAAGACTTTCACTGCCTCGGCCCATGCGACGTGTTCACCCGGCCTTTCATGTTTCCCAAGTCAAGCCTGTTGTTCTCAGCTCTCTCTCCCCCCATCCAAGCCCCCTCCGCCTCCCAGGGTCGTCGACGGTGGAGAGGTGTTTACGGTCAGGCGGTTACTAAAGGTTCGCCCTAGGGGCAGGGGTCTCCAGTACCTTGCTGACTGGGAGGGCTTTGGACCAGAGGAGAGGTGTTGGATCCCGTCCAGGTTTGTCCTGGATCATTCCCTCATCGATGATTTTCACCGTGACAACCCCGGTGCCGTGGATGGGGCGCCAGGTGGCGCCCGTAGGAGGAGGGGTACTGTCACAGTCTGAGTGGGAGTGTGGGTGTGTCTGAACCACCTGCATTCTATCCCCTGCAATCATGCCCACAGTATTTAAGACTCAGTCTCTCTGCAATCTCTGCCAGATTGTCTTGTGACCTTCCAAGCACCAAAGCCATATTCAAGCCTTGTCTGACCTCTGTTTTTGCTTCTCCTAGACCACGATTTTTGCCAAGCCCTTGCCGGTACTTCTGCCCTCGCTGACTGCCTTGGATTTTGACCCTTGCCTTCTACAGTTTTTGTTTTTTGCCTGCCCCTTGCCTGTTTTGAAGTTTTTGAAATAAAAACCAGTTTCTGTGACTTTGTGTCTGTATCCTGAGTCCTTTCCACGTGTGCCTGACAAACACATCTGAAATAGTATCAAATATAGCTGACCAAAAAGACTGTAAGGCTGGACAGGTCCAAAACATATGAAGAAGATTAGCTGGAGCCTGGTGGCATCTATCGCAGGTTGGATCAACACTATCATAAATCCTGGCTAACCGAACCTTGGTCCAGTACACCCGGTGGAGAAATTTACATTGCAACACCCCATGTTTAGCACATATTGATGAAGAATGAACACGACCCATAATGGCCTCCCAGGTTTCATCAGAAATTTCTTCCTCCAGGTCCTGGGCCCAAATATTCTTATAGGCAGTGGTTGAAGGTCAAATAATGAGGTATAGAGTGACGATATCTTTCCCTTAAGACTAAGAGGAGCTGACGCTATAATTATGTCTATAGGTGAATTAGGTGGAATAGTCGGGAAACTAGTATATTTTTGGCGAACAAAATCACAGACTTGCAAGCAGTGTTGGGCGCGTTACTTAAAAAAAGTAATTAGTTATAGTTACTAGTTACTTCTCCAAAAAAGTAACTGAGTTAGTAACTGAATTACTCTATTGTAAAAGTAACTAGTTACTAGGAAAAGTAACTATTTGCGTAAAAAAAGTTGTAATATGTCTAAGAATTTGGATTGTTTTTGGGAGCAGGTTTCACAAGGTGCATAGAGTAGAACAGCATAGACAGGTACTTACAAGTTACAACTTACACATAAGACATAATAACCTTTTGCCATGAGGGAGAAATAAACTTCAACTTCAATATAATATTTATTGAACCTCAACAGTAAACCAGGTGTAATTGCCTACACCAGTGGCTCTCAAACTTTTTGGACCTCAAAAGTCGAACAACTTCAGACAAGACAACTGGTAGACAATACTGTCTAATTAAAGACACAAATTGGCTCAGAACTTAAGACAACTGGTCAGAGGTCAGTCACTCACACACACACACACACACACACACACACACACACACACACACACACACACACACACACAAGAGGCCCTCCCCTGCATCTCTCTCTCTCTCTCTCTCTCTCTCTCTCTCTCCTGCAAGCACGCATGCAGTCAGGCTGTCAACATTAGCTTTAGCATTAGCATGGTCTGTGTAGCATCATGCTTTCACAACTGACTGCTATGTTTGTTTTATTCTAACCGTGTGAAGCCCAACACACACCGCTTGGAAAATGGAACTTGTTCTATCGGCGCGCCAGGCTACGTGGCGCGACGGAGCCGGTGTGTGTTTGGCTTCATATTTGCAGCAGCAGGATGAGCAGCAGCAGCAGCCCCATTGCACACACGCACACACACACACAGAGTTTCTTCTCCAGTGTTCCCAGTGGTTCAGGTTGATCTTAAAGCTCTTCAAGGAGGATTTCAGAGTGTCCTTGTAGCGCTTTTTGGGGCCACCTTGTGCTCGTTTGTCACTTTCCAGTTCACCAAAGAAGACTTGTTTTGGCAATCTTGTACAGGGCATTCTGGTCACATGGCCAGTCCATCTCAGCTAGGCTGTTGCAAGCAAGGTGGGGATGCTGGGAAAATTGGCCTTGCTGAGGACTTCAGTGTCAGGAACTCTGTCCTGCCATTTGACCCTCAGCAGTTTTCTTAGACAGCTCAGATGGAGATGGTTCAGTTTTCTGGCATGACATTGGTAGACTGTCCAGGTTTCACACCCATACAAAAGAGTTGGTAGTACGACAGCCTGGTAGACCTTCAGTCTTGTTTTGTCTCCTGCCTGATGCCACTCCTTGCCCACACTGAGTCACGTAGGCGACACACACACACACACACACACACACACACACACACACACACACACACACACACACACACACCCTTTTCTAGACGGCTCAACTAGTAGGAGCCATGTGCCCTAAAAAAAGACTCATTAGGGTCATGAAACTTGCTTAGGCGCACATTCAATGATATTTCAATTCAAACACGCAGACAATTAAAGTGATGTTTTAAGGGGATTTCCATGTGACATCAGTGATTAACATGACTGATGGCTCTATTAACATATATTTGACAATCTCAATTGTGTTGCTGTATTCTGAATAGACGCATTTCTGAACCATGCTGTATAGTATAATGTGTCACTCAGAAAACCATAGCTCTCTGGGCTAAAAGCTCAGAATGGCAGAGGAATGACCTCTATCTGATATCTGTTAAAGATAAGCATGGGGAGTGTCTGGATTACACAGGTGTGTATGATGATTGCAATCTGATACACTTACTATTATGTTGTGTACTAATGCTACACAGTCAAATCTGCAGTGTTCATTTATCCATTTGTAACTCCAAGAGTACAAATTGTAACCAAATGAATGGATGCTTACCCCAACACTGAGGATTTCTTTTACAGTGTGCTGATAAACACAAGTTGTACAATGGTTGTTGTACAAACACTGGCATGCATAAGTGGCCAAGACCTGCACTTTGAAGTTGCGTGCATGCATTTTGTGTGCAGATGTATACACACCCATCGACTCAGAAGTCAACAGAAAAGGCTGAAATAATGCGTGCATCAGTACAAAAAGAGGAACTCTCTGCCTCACCAACAGATCCACTCTCCAGAGACGAGGCGAGGCTGTGGGCACGTTGGGTGATAAGGCTTATCACCCAACGTGCTAATTTATGATCAATAAATCTTCGGTGTAGGGGAACTATTTAGGTATCTGCATCAATATCACAATGATGATTTAGATTGTGACGGAAAGCTTTATGATTCAGAATATTTATAATAAATGAAATCATGTTTTTAATCCTTTTTCTCAAAACTTAGCAGAGTAACTAGAGTTTACAACATTGCTTCACTCCAAACGGTACTGTATACAACAATTCTTTGTAATGCACAGTAAAATAAGGAGTGTTCACTTAAATGAACCCCTTCATGGGTCCATTTTTTACAAAAGAACACCCCATATTTTCCTGTGTAGAGACTGTGCAACTCAGCTATCCTCACACCTGTCACATTTGATGGATTGTGATGGGTTCGGGACAAAGAGGCATGTTAAACATAAACAAAACTAGCTTACACCCTCTGAATATTTCCCTGAGTCCCGCCTTATGTTCTGTTGAGCCCCAACATATGAGGTAATGTCAGGTCTTTTGTAAGATTAATGAGAAAAGCACAGCTACCACTTCCTACATGAGCTGGTAGAAGGCATGTGGAATCCCCACAGTATATGGGTTACACAATGCACTGTCAAATAATGAGACAAGATAATTATAGCTGTGAGACAGCGTGAACGCGGGGCGCACAGAGAGAGAGAGGGAGAGAGAGAGTGAACCCCTTATTAAGAACTCTGTAATTAGTTCTCAAATAGCCATGACATGTGAATGATGAGCGACCTGTCATCTTTGCCGGTTCCCGGAAGAATGCAAAATTTAGACGTAGAAAGCGGGAAGTGAAATCAGTCATTCAAAATTGACTTCATAATTAAAATGACTATTCTGTAAAAGAAGAATAGACTATTTTTTTTAAATACATCAAAAGGCCTATAATCATTATAATTATGATATAATTATTCTGGCAAATTGCATTATGCAGACAAGCCACAAGGACTCACTTGGTCCTCAGGTTTTGTTCTATGCATCGTCAGTCAACATAAACTATTTCTGACATCAACAATGTCAAAAGTAATCCGCTAATCAATCACTTAATTAATCTTCTTGGTAAATAATTGATCATGTTTCACAACACACTTCCTCTGTGATGTCTTTTGAAATGCGGTACTGGGAAAAGCATGGGGCAGTAATATATACATTGCTTTAATCAGGCTTTTGATCTTCAGTACAATTCTGAGATAAGTCAATTAAAACTAGGCCTGCCGACAATGAATTATGCAAAAAGTTTATTAAAACATTTATCAGCTAGACTTATTATAAATAGATGACTTCCAGTCAAAGACAGACAGACAAGATGAACAGGTCACCAGAATGGCTTTTTCTCCATCTCTCTTATTCCAGTTGGTTGTTTACCATTTTGCATGCAGATTGTTTTTGATTATGAGTCCTATATAGGTTTGGTGTTAAACTGCAACGACTGCTTCCACCAAATCCCCCACAGTGGTTTTGGTTTCTGACATCACAAAATGGTGGCCAGAGGTTTGAAAAGTCCTCTGCCTTTATCTCTATTTTTCTTTTTCTTTCTCTTTTTTTTCCCTGTTTACTTATCAGTAAGCCACAAATCCAGATTTGGCCCTAACAGACTGGAAGGATCGTCAGCTGTCCTGGGGGCATGTACTGTAGGTGTCAGGGAGCACGTAAATGCCCCCATGCCCGGAGGAATTGTCAGTGAAAAAAGTACCATCAAATCAATCTCACATGGCCGGGCCTCATGAGACATGGGATTGGGTGTGAAAATAAACATGACGAAGAAATATAGGCTTAAACAAAAACAACAAAAAAAAGGTTCCTTTGGACGGGTGTTAGCACATTAAACCCTAAACACAGTGCATCTGCATGTGTTTTTTGTGCATGTTAGAAATATATTGTTACTATGATGATGTCCATACCAATTAAAATATAACATAGCCCCAGACTGGTGTGAGTGAATGACACACACAGTGTTCTACAGCCTTTGGTGTATATAGAACAATTATAAGTTGCTGAACTGTATGTGACTTCACCTTAAAAAAGGAAAAAAAGCCAACAAAATGGACCAAAACAACACTATCTGGGACATGATGAAAGGTTATGGAATTCTTCTAGCTTATTGTTTTTAAATCAATGTTGTCCTGCTGCAGTATACTGTTCAGACGACCACATGCACAGAGGCATTGCATGCGCTAAACCATTTAGCTTTTTCCTCTTTCGATATGTTTATTTAGCTTTTTTAAATCGTTTGTTCATTGCTATGAGGCAAGATACTCTGCATACTCTAAGAACATTGCTGTTTAGCCTCCCAGGCACATAACAACACAAATGTCCTCACTGCGCTCTGGGTGTGACGAGAATCTTCTGGGTTGAACGGATGTTGTTCTTGCTTAATTAGGAGCTTGGAGTAAAAGAAAAAAAAAGGGTGAAAAAAATATTCAGGGGGACAATTACTTTGTAAGTGTTTCTCTCTTTGTTTATTTGCTTCTTCTGGGCATTTTGGAACCTGTTGACACAGATTATTCAGGTGGAGGCCTGGGGGGCTGGCTGAGGGCACTAAGCTGGGCCAGTGTGCACATCTCAGCCCCTCTCTAGAATGGCTGCCAGCCCCGTCTGCTGGGCTGTGATAATGGAGCCTCCGTTCCCCTCTCTCTGTTGTGTGGAAATGTTTCCATTAGCCTCTGACAAGAAAATTCCTCTCTGCAATTTAGTCCATCTTTTATGTCCATCTTGTTTCCCCCAGAATGCAGATTTTATGCCCCTCTCTCTCTCTCTCTCTCTCTCTGTCTCTCTCAGACTCTCACCCCTCAAGCGCTAGTGGAATGCTTGGGTGAGATAAAGAAACAGCCCTTCTCTGAGCAGGTTCGAGTGTTTTGCTCTTTCATATCAATGAACTTTTTTTGTGTGTGTTGTAAACACAGGGGATAAAACAAGACTGGGAATCTTCCAATTCCGATCCCCATCCCTTTCACTGGCCATTTGAAAAGATATGCTTTGACGGGTGAGTTTAGCATGACAGAATCACAAAGCGTTGTTGTTTTGAATGTTGTCCATATATTTATAACGCACTCACGTCCGCCGCCACTAGCACATCTGGAAATTCTGATGTGACCTTTATTTGCATTACCAAGCTCATCAAATTTGAACAATAATTCACACATCCAGCTGAAACTAATGTGAAATATTTTGGCAAGCGACTGAAATGTGTGTAATGCAAATCTCATGTCTTTTTTGTAGCACAAACAGCAGAGGCAGCCAAAAGACTAACAGCTAGGCAATAATTCTGTCAGAGAGAGAGAGAGAGAGAGAGAGAGAGAGAGAGAGAGAGAGAGAGAGAGAGAGAGAGGAGGAAGAATAAACCATTTGGCCTGGGCCAGGTCTCTGGAACGGTTAGTTGAAATGAAATTAATACTGCTCCCCTGTGAAAAGTTGCTTACAGTAGATGCGTTCCTCTTTGAAGCTCACTGGCAAAAATAAATAATAACAATGAAAAAAGTTTGTGTGTGTGTGTGTGTGTTTTAGTTTCAAGGACCTCTGGAGATGTGGACCGGGACTTTTCTCTAGTAGAGCATGTGAAATAATGGCAGAGGATTTCTGTAGCAGAGAAACGATCATATTTATTCAGATTAACAATGGAACTTATAGTGGCCACGGTGCGCAGCCTGCAGAGCCCAGTGCGAGACAAATAGGTACAGCTGTTGCTTCCGTCCATTTCAATGTAACCAATTTCACCAATTTCAATGTAATGCAACACAGGAACCCCCTGTAGTGTTGTCCAACAACACTACAATTCCCATAATGCTTTGGTCCACTGCTCCTCCTTGTGGATAGGGGGAGGGCTGTCTTAAGGCTCATACATTTTCGGATTTCCGGTGGTTAGGTGACCACCGAACTACAACATGACATCACAAGCCGCGGTGAAGAGCAAACCACCGCCACCGCTCCAGCCCTTCTCTCTGTTTTTACTCACCACCGCTCAACGTAATTTCAGCTCCGGTGGTCAGCTCACCACCGGAGCGGTGGTCACCTCACCACCGAAAATCCAGAATATGAATAGGCCTTTACTGAGACATGTAGTCCAAGGAAGCTTTGAGAAGGAAGAGAAGTGGTCACGTGACTCTAACATGCGCAGTTGAGACCAGGAAGTTGTACACGCCCAAATTTGTGCATGTACAACTTCCTGGTCTCAACTGCGCATGTTTCTTTCCTTCCAGGGAGCAACATGGAGTCCACCGTATGGTCTTCGCTTCTCGTCCTCTTTAGATAGTCCTTGATGTAGTCCAGGAAGTAAGTGAGCCCAGTGTTCATGACATCATGGAGTCCATGGACACTTTGTATATTGACAAATATATATAAAAACACCCACATAGAAACCCCAGGAAAGTGTTTCTTGTCTCCCAAACATCATTCAAATA
Organism: Protomyctophum parallelum; assembly: GCF_964188405.1. NCBI lineage: Eukaryota > Metazoa > Chordata > Actinopteri > Myctophiformes > Myctophidae > Protomyctophum > Protomyctophum parallelum. The sequence goes on from NC_139698.1 coordinate 36,550,574, forward strand.
AGATCTATCTGGTTGCAAAAGGGGTGAAGTGTCCGTTTAACCACTCGGTGGGAGGAGACTCGAAAGTAACAGATCCAGTCGGGGAGAGCTGAACGCACGCGCGTTCATTCACTGGGCGCGTTCATTCACTGGGCGCGTTCATTCACTGGGCGCGTTCATTCACTGGGCGCGCCAACGCAAAAAGTTACCTTCTTGATTGTGTCACACGCACGCGCGAATCACATGCATGGGGCGGGCCCTTTGATTTGGTGTAAAGCCCTAGCAAATATACCCGTGTGTGTTTAAGGGAATACAGGTGATGTCTGCTGATATGTAGCCTCAGCCTGACCAGTACAGAAGCTCAAATAAAAATGTCTATCGTGATCAGAAAAAAATAATAATAATTAAATAAGAACGAACTAAATTAAGTTAAAAGTAATGCTTCTTTGAATGAGAAACCTCACCCTCATACTGTCCTACTCATATACTACAGCAAAGGGCAAAATGGCTGCTGTGTGGCAGCCATTACTCAAGTCAAGACTCACAGCATGGGTCTATACAAGTCAACAACACAATTATTGTAGTTTGTTTTAACAAGTCTAAATGACACTAAATCCATATTCTTTGGGTCATTGGCTGACAATTAAGATTCTGTAGAGAGAAGCCAGAGTCAACCATTCCTGGTGGATGGAAAACAACTGTGATGTGCAGAGAAGCCACGAGTGAATATCTGTGGGATGGGATCTACAGTCAGCCAAAGTCCAATCAACAGACTGTTTGATGGTGCTTGTGTGTTTTGATTAGTTGTGCTTATTCCAGAGCATGTGCACTGCAAAGCCCTGTTCATTTAAGTCTCTTGAGTCCAAAGATTTTCACACTCACAGTGTCAGAGTTAAAGGAACACTCAGGATTCCACAGTGCATGCATGCGTGCGTGCGTGCGTGCGTGCATGCATGCATGCGTGCGTGCGTGCGTGCGTGCGTGCGTGCGTGCAGTCAGTCAGTCAGTGTAGCGGCAGGAAGTGTTGCACTGCATAATGGACAGAGCTCTCTCATTTCCTTGAGGGCAAGGTTGCATGTACTGTACTGTTGCATCAGGTGACTGTGGCAGCAACACTTAAGGGCATATGAAATTCATTACCCCCCAAGTGTTATGATTTACCTTCTGATGCCCTAGATGAAGGTCACACATATACATGTGCACTACTGTAAGTGCAGAATCTCTCTGTTCTGCTAATGTTTGTGCATCAGCCCTCATCAAAGAACTGTGATGTTGATGTGACTCAAAGAGCATGGGATAACATATGCAGGGATGTGAGGACGGACATGCAAAGATCCCACTGTTTGTTGTGGTTACATTTAATGATGGCTTATGTGACGATCTAATCCTGATCGCACTATGGACCAAGAGAAATATGGATGTGTCATAGTGTGTGATGTTTTCAATTAAATCCCAGTATGTCAGGACAGGTAGCCCATGTATGACACCATGAGAGAGACTGATTGAGATAGGAATCAGCAGGACCAGCAGTTAAACACAATAGAGCCTAGTGGAGGATTAGGTTGTGACGAAGGAATTACTGTACCATGTACCCTTTTCCCATGGAATTCACCCCAAAAATTACTTTTTGAATTCATGGATGTGAAATTCATGTATGTGAAATTTGAGATGATTTGATTGGCTGAGCACGGGATGTGATGTATGACGATAAGAGCGCCCCTCACTAAACACAAGAAGTGTGATTCTTTTCCTTTCTCTCCCTCATCGACCTATTTGTGGATTATGCTGTTGACATTGACACGCACTGACATTTTGCACCTTAAAGGTTTTATGACATTCATTTTCATTTATTTTTCTTTTTCTTTGTTCTTTTAGGTTTTATGACCTCAATTACACCCAAAAAACCTGAACTTTGAACATTCAGTGGATTTTCTGTAGTCTGGAGTTTTCTTTGGGTTTTTTTGGGCCTTTTGAGCTACAATGAAAACAGGCAACACAGTGAAACAGTGACATCTGCTGGCAAATCCCATTGACATATATGGGATTTGCAGTAAGTGATGTCACTTACTGCCGGCAAATCAGAGCACCTGTTTGAGCCAGAAAACCCCAGATCACAGAAAATCTACTGAATGTTAAAAGTTCATGTTTTTTGGGTGCAATTGAGATTAGAAAACCTAAAAAAAACAAGAACAATTCCAAAACCTTTTTTTTAATGTCACAATCCCTTTAATTCCATGTCTTTTTGAGGGGCGCTATCCCCTCCAGCGTCTGGCATTTGAAATTACATCATATGGCAGCTAAGTCTATGGACTTTTAATGTTTGTATAGAGCACTTTAAGCACAAAGAGTAGCAGTGAATTTGTTTAGAGCACTTTAAACAAACATCACCAGATGCCCCTTGTTTGTCCTAACATGAACATTGAATGCCATTGACAATGAATGGCCAGTTTTGAGTGTTTGTGTACACACAAACTTTGCGTAAACACAAACATTGAAGACGAAGGTGAGGACGCAAATTCTCATTGGCCGGAAGCGCCCCTCACTTCACACAGGTGTGATTTTTGAGGGGCGCTAGCCCCTCCTACATCCTCCTACATTAAATCCCCACTGACGAATAGGCATAGTGTCTATTTTACATCTTGATGATGTACCATGATAAGAGCGCCCCTCACTTCACACGTGTGACTTTTTCTCTATGGAAATAACGATGGGATCTATGCACGGAAATTAATTTCACCCAATTTTTTAGCCTATATTCAGCTATTAGTGTAGATTTTCGTCTTACACAAACATTAACTTCCCATTGACAATGAATGGAGAATTTATGATATGTGTCTGAGCATTTGGTGTGTGATGTGCATGGGTTGATCAAATAATATTAATAATAATATTAAACTTGCTGCACATGCCACCAAATCTCACTCCAAGGTTTTGTGAAAAGTTGGCAGCCGACCCTGAAATGTGCAATCATCATTTTCTTCCTGGACAGAATATTTATGGTGCATTACAAGAGACAAGGGTCCAGGCGGCTGAGAGGAATTAAGAGGTATTTTCCCCACATCCAAGTTCTGTATCTGATATGCTAAACTACCGTCAGTTCTGACTATCTCTGCAGTCGAATGCCTTAGCCAAAAGCCTAGACACGAATGCTGTTAGTTAATACAATAATATCATACGCATCAGGGATTCGACAAATTAAGAAATTAGCTCACTGATTCACATGCATGATTCACATGCCCTGTCACAGATTAATTCCCAGGTTCTGAGGTTAGCACAATGGAGAGGACAAAATGAGATTAACAAGGAATTACATAAATGATATAAAACTTGCGAGCAGTTAAGCCTCATATATACTCAGCTGCACGCCGGCATAGACTCGTGCTAAAAAAAGAAAAGATTGTAGATTGCCTATCCACACTGGGAACACGAGTACACGTTTTACAGTTCCTCTACACTTCTGTCTGGGTGTGTAGACGGCATCGCACAAGGAGTACAACAGGGCCATTTCCATCTCCAATCTGGCATGGTTGATGGCCATTTTGAACATGTCGATTGCCTTGTCCAGACTGATCAGCAGTCAGCTCCAGACCCAAGTCAAGGTCCTGCTTCCACTGAAGCTGCAACAAACCCTTGTGGACGTATGTGGTAGCATTGTCTGTCTCCAGGTCAATGCACTTGTCATTTGGGTTGTTGCCAGTATACGCCTGTCTGTAGAGGGCAAAGCACTTCTGTGCCTGCTTGGGTCAGAGTCAGGTCTGAGCATCAAAGTCTCCCACTGCCTCGTCCACCTGGTCAGATGTCCCCTGTGATGGTACACACTATGTCTGCCGCCATGTTGAAGTCCTGCCAGGAGTTCAGGGGCTTCTGCTGCTGCATGTGCTGCCTCGCTTGGCACGGAGCTTGACGTTGGTGTCCTCCATTGTCGATGACACAGTGCAGGTCAGTGGCGTTCCGTATCAGCAGGTAGAAGGTGGCGGGCAGCAGCAGGGCCTCTGCAGTTTGTGTGCCTCCACAGTCAACCTCCTTGGTGATCCTCCCTCATAGTTCTCCTCCTCTATGAACTGCTTGGCCTTCAGGTACTGTAGCCTGAGCTGCCGGTGACCTCTGCGGCCTCGCAAACTGAGAGGAGGGCAGCACATTGAGGTTAGACAACACATTCCATATTTGGGCGTAGGGATTGGGAACTCCTCCCGTTGTGTCGGCCGGTCCTCCCTTAAGCCAAATAAACTAGAGACACATCTCGACTTCTCGAGTGAAGATTTTGGAACGATAACTTGAACGGCGCTGAGTTGGCTCAAGTGGACTTTGCAACGTTCGCTGCAGCGACTCGCTCACAGGAGGAATCAACCTCTCATGACTCAAGTCTGCTTCAGACGGCGCACCTCTGTCATTGTAACAGATTTTTGCCTAACTACTTCCTAACTTAATATAAGGGCTGTAGTTGTTCTTACCAAGCACACACACACATACGCATACACGCATACACACATACATATACACATAGTACAAGGTCATAATAGGCATTCACTTGAACATTACAGTAAATGCATACTGAACACTGCAGTATGATCACTGCTCAAAGTCATCCCGGTGGTAAACAGTTGTCCTGTCCTTTCCGGTCTCATGCATCTTGCCCAGTCACACTTCTTATAGATCCACTGTCACGTACACTTCTCAAGTCTTTGTAGGATAAGTGCTGGATTTCACAGAGTGTTAAAAGCTTAAGCTATCCAAATGTGTGAAAGTGAGAAGTATTTTGTTCACACCAGAAGGGGTGAATTGATTGAGGTTTGGTGTTGAGCACTTCACATCACAGTAAGAATCTGAGGTCAATGATGTGACCTTTTTCAAACATTTTAAGCTTCAGCAAACTGCCACTCTAAAGTCGCACATACACACATTTGTTGACCATGATGGTTTAGAATTCCTGTCGAATTGTCCCCAGATGTCAAGAATGACCTTGTGATGGAACGAAACTGGAACACTTTCATAGCTGTAATGTGTGACAATTACAATTTTTTTTTTTCTTGTTAACAGAGAACAAATTGTTTTGCAGACAGAATAATGATGGCTTATGGACTCCCTGACATGGTGACTTTGAGAAAATACAGCAAAGCTATCGGAATGAGCATTCTGATGGGTAGCACAGTAAAACATGGGGAGGGTGGCGGAGATTTCAACAGTAGGGGTGTTTTTGCTGGAGAGTTTATGGATTTGTCATTGGAAGCGACCAGATCTCCATGTTCCAGACTCTATAACGCATCAATTTGATTCCAAATAAGACTCCCGCTTAGGTCCCCATCCCTTATCAGTGAACATGTCCACGTCAGTCTCCGAGATTTAGCCACGGCTAAATTCCTCCGTATTTAGGCTGGCTGAATGATATGGACATCTACGCAGTTCCAATAGCTGCAGGCAGCGCCTCTTGAATAGCATTTTGTACATAAGCTTTAGCTTACTAGCCCAGGATACCAGGCCAATGCCTTATCCCTGTTAACAGAGACCCTTCTAAGACAGGATTAGTGGGAGAGATAGTCACCGACAAGGGGGGACGGTCCATCTCCAGGGAACACCACCGCTAACCCAATCGTAATTGCATTTGTTTAGATAAGGAAATCACAGTGAAATCGAGTGCGATTTTGAATTCATAGCACCTCAGTATACTGTAGGCCTGTGTCTGAATCTCTGTCCTCTATGCTGTCTGTCTTCTTTCTGAATTGATCAGTCTCGTTAGTATAACTCAGTCAGTTACTCAATCAAACCAGTAGCTTCAATTTAGAAGTATTATAATGAAGGCACATGTTTTTCTCCCGACTTAACGCATATATTGTGCAGTATATACATTGTTATTTTTTACAAATTTGAAATATTACACAGAGAGAGAGAGAGAGAGAGAGAGAGAGAGAGAGAGAGAGAGAGAGAGAGAGAGAGAGAGAGAGAGAGAGAGAGAGAGAGGACGAGTAAAAAAAAGCCTGGCTGTCAGCTGTGACCTTCTACTCTTCTCCTAGTCTTCCATTCCTTTATGGGTTAACCATCCTTAATGCTTTATGTATGCCTTGTGTGACACTCTTTGCATAAATGATACCAAATAATTGGGCTTTATAAATTATTCATTGTGTATTAATGCAGGTGAAATGGCTTTTTGGCTTGGACTGCTGTCTGTCGTTCAGAAAATAAAAGGGGGAGGGGGGATCATAGATACTTTGCTGGGGGAAAATAAATACCCCCACAGAAATACACATGCAATCAAAATGCATGAGCCCTGGATGGACATTGCAGAATTCCCACAATATTTCTTCCTTTTTGAACAACACTTTGCTTCTCATCCCATCCCATTCCACCAACACAAATATGATAAATCAAGCAAGGATTAAGTGCATACTGTATATGCAGAACCTTACTCAACAAAGGGTGTATTTTTCCTTTCTGATGGGGTAACTTTCTTCTCATCTCTTTAAACACAGCTGAGGCCTGGGCTTTTGTTTTAGCCCTCCTTTTGTTTTGTGTTAAAACAGAAAAGAATAAAAAAGACAAATATAGACATGGAAAAGAGCTGTAGCCTACAGAAAGCTGTAGCCTACAGAAAACCTGTTGTGTTGTTTTAGGAAAGTCAAAATAAACCTAATAATACCAAAAGAGAACAATTTGGAATTATTGAAACATTTCACTACATACATAATGGTGAAATTATCTCATTTCTAATCAGAAATGCCTACAGCAAAAAGAAAAACGCAGTCACACGAAACGCCATTTGATCGTCTTAATCAAACAAAACCATACAAAACTCTGACAACACCAAAAACACACAATTATCTTGCTGTCTCATTACTTACTGTACACTTGTCTGTATTAGACAGAATGCTGGCCATAGTTCTCTTCTCTCTACTTTATGGAGAAGCAGACAGCAGACAGCAGTGTTGTCTCCACCCCTCAGGCTAGCCAGCCAACCTAGGCCCAGCAGCCTGGTCTTGAGTTCCTCCATTCTTGTCCTAAATGCCTTGCATAATATCGTAATTACAGGGCTCACATGACCTTACTTTAGCACATACTGACCCAACCATTTGAAACCCGGAGCTTTGGGGGCTCGAAATATTTAGACTGATAAAGAGGGACCCAACTCCTACCCTGGGCTGAGTTTTAGTGCGACATAATATTTCTTTTGGCAGGGGTCATGGGTGACTCGCCGTACATCATCACTAACTTATTAGATCTCCAGGCAATTAGCCGAAAACAAACAGGCCAGACAGACCGGGCATTGAGTCGCCTGAACGGGGAGAAAATAGCCTATGGCGCTTGGTCATTTCAGAGCCGCATCAAAGGGGAGTCAGTGGCATCAACAGAAAGAAAGAAACACATTGTTGCGGTGTAACGCCTATACAGTAGTGGGGGCTTAGCGCATTATTTTTCCAGTGATTCAGGTTACAGACCTAACTTGCCCCTGTATAATAGGGCAGTGGAAAGATCTTTTCACCTAAACACTATATGCAATGTGCAGCATGGTTAGTTTAGGATTAAAAATCCATTTAGGGTCCTCCCCTGACATGGGAAATCAAGCCTGTGGATGATAGGGAGGGCCAGTCTGTTGTCACCGAGGTCAGGGGGACATCTTGATGTGCAATGCCCTAATGACTGCAACAAGACTGGCTGCAGAAATCTTAAACCACTCTCCTTTGCTCAAAGGGGAGATATCGTTTCCTCACATAATTGTCTGCAATAATTACAAATTGTCTTTTGAACCAACCCCCACCGCCCCCTTTCCCCCTAACCTCCATAACGGGACACAATACGGTCTGAGACATTGCACCGAAATGACTTTGAATAGAGAAGAGATTCCTGTTTCCGCTTAAAGAGAGAGATAGAGAGAATTTGTATTTAAGTGTGCTCAAATAACGAATAACTGAATTCCAGAAAAGCGAATACAGCTGCGTATTGTACTGTATAAAGAACATTAGCTAAACTTGTAATGGACCATGTTAACAGAACTGAAATAAACAAATACTTAAACAAGAATTCCAACTGCAATTTAGTTTCTCCCCACATACATACATTATAGTTATAGTATGTACAGTAAATTCCATTTTGTACACTCGCAGAGTTCATTTAAAACTGGGAACTGGCTATCTCAAACTTAACCACTATGTTGGTGTGTGAACTTGTCTCGTTCAGTATGGTACAGTGTATTTAACACATTTCATTAATTTTACAATTTCACTATCAGACATACATTTGAGGAACAAAAGATGCTTTCATCAGTCTCTAGGAGGTGGAGACAAGGGGAAGAAAAATGGGAATTGTTTGGCTGTTCAGACTTATCAGTTTCATGTGAATGGCCACTGGAATGCCAAGATTTTGGTCTGCCTTTTTCCCACCAGATAGCTTTCTCTCTTTCTCTCTTTTTTAATTTGTTCATCATTCTCTCCAAGGGATCTGGTTACTGGACATGATACGCCAAATTACCTACTGTATCAGTTGTGGCACTGGCTACACAGTCAAATCCTTTATCCATTTGCAGTCTGGGAACCCATTCTGTTAAAAAAAAACAATAAAAAAAAACAATAATAAGAAGAAAAGATGTGAAGAATAAGAATAAGATCTGTCTTGAGTGATTCCTCCATTTGGAGTCGATTTGGTTAGCTTGTAAATTCCACTTGACCCTCAGAAGGATCTTTTCACCTGGCTGTTGTCATTGACTTCATTGTCTTTTAGTAAAGCTGTGTTACAACAAAGTCGCTGTCTGAAATTAAGAGCTTAGGCCTGGTGTTATCACAGCAGAACCACATCACTGGCGAGACGAGGAGCCGTTACAAATTGACCGACTCAGATGAGATGTGATCATGGCTCATCACTCATCGCCTAAGATCCACAGTTGTCTGTTTTATTACCCATTTATAAAAGTTAACATTTTCATGTTTCCCGAGCCGTAGCAAGTCCGATGTCGTAAAATAAAGCGTGTTAACATCGCAGAGAACCCAGCAATAAGCCACTACATTTTAATGATTTAACCTCACAGCCCATGATTTAGCGGTCATTGTGCAACTGATCCAACTGCAGATATCATGTTATGACAGTCCTGGCTATCTCAGCACACAGATGCCGTGCGACATCTGAATCAGTGTGTTCCGGGGTATCATGAGATACGCCATGCAACCCTGTTGTGCCCTCTGTAACCCACACAGTCACACACACTCACGCAGACACACGCACACACACACGCACACATACACATACACACGCACGTGACTATCGAAGAAGACATTATTGCTGACCTGTGACACAGGAAAATTCTGAGTATTCATTTAACTCGAGTGTAAACATGAGTGAGTGAGTGAGTGAGTGAGTGAGTGAGTGAGTAAAATCTCTGGTCTACAAATCATTTGAGAAGAATGCTTTTGTTTTATAATGTTCCAATTCATAATTTGGTTTGCAATATCAATGATTGGTAAAAAGCTGAGGGAGAATTATGGTTGATAAAAAATGATACCAGATGGATAAAGGACAGGGAACTTCTACTATACAGAATGAGTGCTGTGCTGAAGCAGGGGACAGTATACACCATTACCACATCAAACCATAACAATCTGGAATGACCTGGGATCTGGGTTAAACTTTTAGATTCTTCCCCCATTCAGTCTGTTCAGCTTGACATCCTAAACGACATGAATCACATGCTAAAGGACACTGGGAGAGACAAGGACTTGTTTCTGTTCTTACTGTGTCTCATTAATTGTGGCTGTGCTTGCATTTTATTAGAATTGGCTGGATTGTTCCTTTTTGGATAGTCTCCAATTTGCTAACAAGCCAACAAAGCACAGAGACAGAGGGTCTGCATTATGTAATTGAACTCCATTGTTACTATTCAGCATTTATGTACTGTAATGTTTGAGGCTAATGCACTTGGCAATATCAATAAACACACATCTGCTTAACACAGTTCCCATGTTAAAACTGTTAAATAAATAAATAATAAAAACACTACCTTAATTAGGTTTCACTTCACTTCGAAATTTGCACAAATCAATATGGATGCTATAGTGAGTTCACCTTAACATATGTCCTTTACTTTAATAACTTCATTATATTAACATTTGACAACATGTGAACATATATTAATACTGAGCAATGCTAACGCTGCATATATTGCATAAAAGAAAATAAAATAAATATGCTGACAATAATCCAGTCAGGCATACAAGAAGAGTTAGTCACCAGTCTGGTCCTGATAATCAACCAAAGCCATTCAGTTGCTCATTGTTTGCCAGGTGTCCGAACTAGAAGACATGTTGTGCCATCTATATCTGCCATCAGTCACTGAACATGTTGCCAGCTGTAAACAAAGGCGCTAGCTACATTATGGCACCATGCCACCTTTTTATGGACAGAAGTTCTGTGCAGGGAGTGGCAGATCATTTATTACTAATACACCGAACAGATTTATACAGCTCTGCATTCTCTCCTGTGCTTTACTCTGTATTAACTAAAATACATTTTCTGCCATTAGTTCTCTAATTGCAGTGCATTGCATCACACACACTGTCCAGAACTATAGATGAGTCCATACAAATGTAACTGGACTCGTAAGGGTCCATTTTATTTGTTTACACTTTGTACACTCTCAGAGTTACAACTGCATAAGTAAACACTGAGGATTTTGTATTGAAATACTGGCATATTATTATGTATTACCTGTATTTAATGTGCATAAGGTCCTAGTCAATATGAGCTGTAGAAAATACACCATTGCTAGAAATCTGGCGGCTGAAAAACATTACTACTATATAAGGTTGCTATGCATACTGTACAAATGATCATGTGCTGTAACAACCTTGCATGTAGGATAGATTCTACAATACACTGTGTTGTTTAAATTGCAGTTTAATGGGTTCAAACTAAGCCTTTATAATTACGAAGTTATTATGTACTGTACCAGTAATCATCTAATGACATGGAAATTCCTTTAATTGTACGTCAATGGGATGTTGTGTCATTTTGCTCTGTATTCAATTCATTATACCTCTTTTGTCAAATCATCAGTTTGGAAAGGGGTTTAGCTTGGCCAGGTCCACTATAATCCCGGCCATGTCCTTAGCTAATATTCATATTGTTATATGTATATATAATATACTAAAAGTATAATCACACAATCTACGTGGCTGAACAACAGTAACTGCTATTGTCTCTTTTTTTTTGCATAAAGCATTCTATCAGATGTGTATTCTTTAGACGTTGTGCTGGAGTGTTTATCTGGTGGCGGTGTGTGGAAGTGGCTGCTCTCATGAGGCCTGCTGGGTAGGTGGTGGGGTTGGGGCTGGGGGCTCATTGCCTATGCATGACGGTGTTGTAGGGAGATTAGAATAACAGTCACTAGATTCTGTAAATGAAGAAGAGAACCAAGGGAAGCCTCAGGAGTCCATTATGGATTTTAATAATACATCAAGGTAGTGTAACTGAATAACCGATCTCAGAGGGAAGAGGCGAGGAAGAGGAGAGGAAAAAAATACACGTGTGACATTTGGCTAATATTACAATATGAATTAAGAAAACAAAAAGGGCTTTTAGTTAATGTTGTCTTTCTACTTTTATTCATCTTTAGGCTTTTTCTTTTTTTATTCTTTACCCCCCAACTTCCCCCCGAATCCGGAACACGGTGTAAACAAATAAAAGTGGAGGAAAAACAGTTTGGCATCTCTGTAGATTAATTAATGTGCCTGCGACTTGGCATCACCGGGTGAAAATTATGTGCATAAATAATATCACTAATTAAAAAGATGCAGATTAACATGCAAATAATGTTAATGAGGCTGCAATTCCAGAGTGTATTCGCATAACATCAACAATTTAATGTGTTGGAGGGTCTGTGTTTGCATTACATTAATAAAATTCAAAGACCTGCGCATAGAAAATTCTGTCGGAGTCTCTGTTTCCACTTGTGAGTTGTAAATTCTGTGGGCAGTGTACAGCCACTTCTTTGGCAGATGCAAAAGTTATTATCTCAAAGGCTGGCTGAAGTGGTGCCATGAGCCTGTAGGACCAGCTGTTAGCGAACAGCCAGCCAGGAAACCACTAAGACAATTAACTGTATTAGTTATCGGGCTCTGCTGTTTATTTTCCCTGAGATTAATTTCACATGGCTGACCAGAAATCTGCTGGAGTAGTGAAAACAGAGAAAAGCCCTAACAGGGAACAACAACGTGTGAGAAAGCTCTCTCCACTCCCTACCTGGTGAAGCAAACGCTGTCAAGTGGACTACTTAGGAAGTGACATCAGCTAAGTCTCTAATCCATACGCACCACCACTCTGGATGTGCGCCTCAATACTGGAGGAGCGCTGCACTAACACAGAGAAAAGAACATTCCTGCTGATTCAACCTGTCGAGATTATTTCATCAACTGACTTTAATACACGCTTCCCCGCTGGTCTGAAGGCTCATGGAACTCATCCCTCAAAAAAACTTAAATAAATAAATAAAAGAATGAAAAAAAAATCAGACAAATATTGTACATGCATGAAAGAAAAACAGAAACACTCAGTGTGTGTGGACTTAATGGATTTCACAGTAGAAATGAAATGACAAACTTGAGTGAGCGCTCCCCTTCCTGTGGGGCAAATGTCTGCTCGATTTGGATCGTTACCTGTAGAATAAACAGGCCCTTTCTTAACAAGGAAAAATACTGAACGCGTCTATCATCACGGCAATGAGAAGGGGAAAGGGAAGGCTCTGCAGTCTGCGGTGATATGCATCATCTGTCCTCAAGAGGACATTTACTCTAAAACCCATTCATTTTACAATGGGCAGAGGCTCTAAGCCCGTTCCTTTCTCAATGGGCAGAGACCCCATAACAACATCATTCATCACAGGTTAAGATATAGAGCAACATGCAGAAACACTTAAACAGTTTCATGTATAGAATGATCTTTTCTATAGTACATGTTTTAATAAAAAAAACACGTCTCACATTTTGTTTGTGTGATGCTTTGCTGCAAGATTACAGCTGTGCTTTCAAACTGTTAAATGTAAAAACATTTAACTGACCACTTATTGGATTGCATAATATCGATAGTATGTATAATACTATACACACACACACACACACACACACACACACACACACACACACACACACACACACACACACACACACACACACACACGCACCATACACTGCAAAATCCTTAGTTAAATGAATACTCAGCATTTTACACTGTATGAAATCAAAGAGTCCATTATTGACCAGCTCTTAAGTGGCAGGTGTTCCCGTGCTGTTGGCAGGGAGCACATGGCATTGCATCATGTCATGCAGAACATTTGGATTCAATAAAGATATGTTTATTGTGGAACCATTAGGCATTTATGGAATTGGTACTAGTGTTGGCACGATAGCAGCTGCATAACATAAATCTGACTTTATACATCTGAAACGTTTTCATACCTTGCTTCCGTTGGTATTAAACTGTGTGTGTGTGTGTGTGTGTGTGTGTGTGTGTGTGTGTGTGTGTGTGTGTGTGTGTGTGTGTGTGTGTGTAGTTGTATACACATACTGTACATATACATACTGTACACTTGTACAGTATACAAATTAAAACATTTTATATGTATGTGTGTATGTATATGTATATGTATATATATATATATATATATGTATGTATGTATGTGTATATATAGTGTGTATTCGTGTGTGTTCGTGTGTGTTCGTGTGTGTTCGTGTGTGTTCGTGTGTGTGTGTGTGTGTGTGTGTGTGTGTGTGTGTGTGTGTGTGTGTGTGTGTGTGTGTGTGTGTGTGTGTGTGTGTGTGTGTGCGCGCGTGCGCTTGGGGGGGTGCAGGACCTGCTAAAATGTTCAGACACGGTCGATGCAACCGATAGCTTCTTGGGACATAAGGTTTGTATTATGCTTGGCTTTGACTGCACTACAGTGTGATATTCTGAGAGAGGAAAAGAGGAGAGGAGAGAGAAGGGGAGAGAGAGAGAGTTTAAAAAAAGAGAGAGAGAAACACAATGACCTCTTCAGCTGGGCACGGCTTGAGCAGCTGGCCAATAACTTAAACAGGGCCTTGTAATATGCTTGCTTTGGGCTGTGGGGAACTGTACAGACAACACATAAAAATATGACAAGCAGATGATGGATTAGGGTCATAAGTCTCAGTTCAGCCGTACAAACAAAACATCATGATCGTGTGTTACGACAATATGGTTAATAGACAGAAATTAACAGATGTTCATTGCATTGTAGGTACTGTCCGCATACCAAAAGGTTGTGAGAGCGAGAGAGAGCGAGAGAGAGCGTACGAGTGAGAGACTGAGAGAGAGAGGGAGGGGTGTTTGGGGCGGTCAGGGCACACCGTAAGAGAGGGCAAAGGGACCTCTTGCCCCTGGCATGTGTAAAAGCAGAACCAGGGATCTCCCGTCATTTTTGTGTTTACAAACTGTTCTCTGGTTTCTGCCTGCCAGGTCCTATGCCTCCTACCCACTGTGGAGTGACATGTCCGTGTAAAGCTCCGTCTGGGGCAAAAGAAAAAAGAAATACTCAAGAGTCATCCCCTTTTCCTCTGCCGTATGTGGCACCGTTTCAAAGTTGTTGAGGATGCAATTCTTTTAGCCGGTTTTGAATGCAATGATTCAAGGTTTTGTATGTTCCCCTCTCATAGCCTGAGGTGAAATGCACAATTCATCAAGGTTATGCCGGGCTGCTGTAGTATTTGCTCCCCTCATGAATGTAAAGTTGGCTGTGCCTCTCTAAAGACTTCCATGAGATTTGAATGCTCAACTACAAAGCACTTGTTAGAGAAGAGCTTGGCACATAATTATATTCAAACCTCCCCAGTATCTTTCAGTATTGGACAGGAGCGCTGAAATTTCCAAAACAAATTAATTGCTGGCTTCTGCAGAACTTGTTGGTGGCTGCTGTTTTGTTTTTTGGTTGTGTTGTTTCTAATGTTCAAAATGCTGAATAATATAATTCCAAACTATTTTACAAGTAGTAACAGTCATTCTGTATAGTAATGATTTTAGTTTGTATTCCATCTCTTGTGTTGTCTGTAATTATAATATGGTTATTTATTTGTTGCTTTTTTGTTTTTAAGATATTGCACATTTTAAAGTGCTAGTGAAACAATATTTAAAATGTGTGCTTGTTGCAGAAATCATTGCATTCGCCAAACTATTTTGTGATTCACATATATTGTGGTATGAATATTATCAGTAGATGTTGGTACACTATCTTCCATTTTAACCACTGACATTTCAAGTTTATTACATGCTATAGCAAGATCAGACTATATCAACAGAGGACACAAGTATCTGATAATGGCTCAACTGCTACTTTATATAGCCTTCAATTTTACACGCTCAAACAAACAAAAAAGTAACAAGTTATTTCCTGTTTCACAAAATGATGATCATTTACAAATCTCAGTCCTGGGAAAATTAATTAAACCTATCCCTTCAGCTTTAACTAATACAGAATTAATAGCACTTACAATGGCCAAATTATTTTCAAAACTCCAGATACTGAGAGAGAAAGAGAGGGGGGGTGAGAGAGAGAGAGAGAGAGAGACAGAGAGAGAGAGAGGGAGAAAATTAAATCGCAATTATCATAAAATCCATCATTGTAATGCACAGCGGCTGAGTGTTGCGGTGTTTGGATAGGTAATGATTTTCTAATATGGGAGGGCAATTTGCATAAGTAGCCTGGAGATGGGTTATCGTCGTCGTCATCATCATCATTTTCGATTCCGCACAATTACAATCCCTGCACCATATATCAGAGCTCACAGCTATGTAAAACCACAGCGCTAATTAATAAGCCATTTACAGACTAGCAGCTAGTTACAGTTGGTCCTGCCGATGACCTTAGTGAGGATGAGCTGCCTCAGAAGTGCCTGTGTGTAACTACAAACATAATGATGAGCCAGGAGGGAATCATTAAAAATAATTTACACAAGCCTTCATTTACCCAGATCTTTTGATAGCATGCTTCCCCCGGTGTTTAGATCCGTGGCACAGAGCCTCCTTACCATTTGGAAAGCACCGGCCGGGGGAACGAGCGGGGATACCTAAGTGGTTAATTAAGAGCTGTTGGGGTGCCGCGAGAGCCTCCTGAAAAATCTCTCTGATGTCTGCTGTGTCAAGTGTCTCTCCCAGACTGAGCAGCGAGAGGTGGCTGCCACACTAGGCTAATTACTGGGAAGGCAGGGAGCAGCTGAAGAGAGGAGAGGGGCCCCTAAATGAGTCCCTCTCTCCTCGAATACCCGCCCGCACGCACACGCATGCACACGCAAGCATGCACGCACACACACACACACACACTCACAAATCACAGTACACAATACGTGCACTTGGGCCATCAAAACCCTTTTGTGCCTCGCTAGCTGGCTGCTCCATCAGTCGTGGTGGAGCACAGAGAGGAGGTACCAGGGGTGTGTTTAATCTGTGAGTGACTTGAAAGGGTTAACTGCACCTGAATGAGAATCGTATGACGTATGACAGGACCGATAGGTAGGCTTCTTTATTTTCATTTTTTTACACTCGGAGAGAGGAGTGCATGAAGAGAGAGAGAGAGAGAGAGAGAGAGAGAGAGAGTGGGAAATATATTATGACAATAAGAGAGACATAGTTGTACAATAGGTTTATGTGATGATTATACTGTATGAAACAAGAAAGCTTTCCCTCGCTACTGTATTGAATTGAATTTTTTTCTAATTGGGGGGGAAATTATCTAAAACAAAAAAAACACATGATTCTGTATAGTTTATCCTGATGACTATTATTTTGAATCAAAGAATAAATGCTAGGAAAATAGCATCCTTGCAGCCCGTCCCCCTTAATGTCTTGATTAAAAACAATGTGCTCCCTCCCCCACCATTATAAAGTGCCAAGAAGGAAGTGTACCAAAAATGTCCCCTTTAATCTGCAGAATTCCCCACTGCAGTGTTGAAATTCTGTTCAAATGAAAAGTGCTGCCAGTGAGAAAGGAGCTGAACAATGCTGCAGGGTGCAGGCAATAGCTGCTTGTGAAAGCCTATGCTGATCATGATACATTGGACCAGGCCCTTGGATGTGCTTGAATCCTCTCTCTCTCTCTCTCTCTCTCTCTCTCTCTCTCTCTCTCTCTCTCTCTCTCTCTCTCTCTCTCTCTCTCTCTCTCTCTCTGCATGTGTCCCCCTCTCGCCTGCCTGCCTGCCTGCATGCCTGCCTGCCTGCTCGCTCTCTCCAGACCATCCTACAGAGGGAGAAAGAGGCCGAGCTGGGGGAGATATAGACAATAAGGGTTTTAAAGCCCCGGAGCTGCCTACCGCAAAGCCGCTTTCCAGGCAGAGAGGAGCCAGGCGGGCGCTACCGAGCCAAGCGCTCCAGCCACATCAGCCATGACAGAAGGCTGGCAGAACAATCATCTTAACAATATGGCTGAGTCGCTGACCCCACAATGAAATGGGCCTATCGGTCCAACTCTGGCTAGCGCCGTGGCTGGCTTGCTGCTGGCGTTAATAGCTCAACACTAAGCCAGGCTGTGGATGGGGAATGCCAGGCTGCACGGGTTGTCAAGGAATGTGATGTTACAATAAGCTGGAGCATTACAAAGTCTGCTTTAATCATGATAGATGTGCAGATGGTGATTACTGGAATGACTAATGATGATGATGATGATGATGACGACAATAATATTGATGGCGATGCCATTTTTTTTACTAGTAGTAATGTCCATACTCATCCCATAGTAGTATTATTTCATGAGCAAAATAGTGCAAATCACACATATATATCACAAATTGATTGTGATGCCAAAATGAACTACACTAATTATTTTGTATATATTTTTCTTTAAAATATTTATATAAATATATTTAATATAAATGTTATTTAATATGATTTTTCATGAATTTATTTAAATCAAAGCAGACACCAGAGTAGCCTATAGTACATATTTTATTCAAAAGGTGACTGCACCAAGTTTGTTTAACTTAAGTATAGACTTTGATTTAATGTGCATTGTTTCAGCCTTTAAACTCGAACCCAGGCTCAAGCAAACATACGCAACATAAAAACTCTTGTTATGTGGCACCCCACCAGGATCACACAGTGACCCACTGACTGTCTCAAACCTCAGTCTAGAGACACTGTACAACAGCGAACCCTCATCAAATGACTGTGTGCACTTCCATATAATCAGGTACTTTATAAGAAAAGTAGAAGGTGGACTTCACAGCTACAATTATATGCAATTGCAAATCCCTAAATGTTCCAAAATACCCAGTCCTTGCAGTTATCACAGAAATACTATAATTATTTTAATTGACCAGGCTACTTCTATCAAGCCGAAAACCTGGGTACACCTCTGTGAGCTGGCAAGCTAGTAATCATATGTTTTATGCTGTGAGCTATTTTTTAAAGAATGCTCAAGGATTAGGGAAGATACAAGCATGCTATTAAGTGATTTCCGTTTGTGTGTAGTGTACTTTAGAAGAGACATTCGGTAGCTATTTCTTTCTTTCTTTTTTCTTTTTTTCACCATTTTGATTAAGCCAAATTGTTTAACATACAATAAATGTCTCATTGTAGAAATACTGTAGCATACAGTCTATGGTAGAATTCACTCTAAATGACGATGGTTTAATTATTTATTTTCTTCAAGATAAAGTACACTTAAACAATTAAAGTGCCTAAAGTGAAACAGCAACCCTTAGTTGTGTATCACAATACTGTTTGTAAGGTCCAGGGACCATACTGTATATATCTACAAAACATTCCTCCTATTTTCTTTATGCAATTTCTTTATGCAATTAATTAAGTGTATAAGCCATGAAAGAGTTTCTTCACCCGAGGAGCAATGCCAACTAAAATACATGATTGGTGTAGGTGTGGTATGCCATCTACAATCTTACATGAAAAAGAATCATAGGTTTTTGTCTTTCCTCTTGACCAACACCTCCTAGCTCCCACCTATAATCTGATAGGATTTGTGTAAAGTACAGCTGTTCACAGCCTCATTGTATTATTTGAGTCAAAAACAGATATTTGCACTGAAGGCTGCAGTACCCAGACTGAAAATGAAGGGTGTAAGAAGGCCCGTCGGGGCTCCAGGGCGTGGGCACTGTCGCCAGTCTGCTCAACATTACCCACGGCGTACACACACACACACACACACACACACACACACACACACACACACACACACACACACACACACACACACACACACACACACACACACACACACACACACACACACACACACACACACACACACACACACACACACACACACACACACACACACACACACACAGTAGAAAGGAAGTGTTGGTTGCGTGAGTGGCTCCAATGGACAGCAGACTAAGTGCAAAGGAACACAGCTGCAAACCAACGTACATGCACAACACACAATGCCCTGCTTGTTTGGCCAATGGAAGAGGAATTCAGAAAAGAAAATCCCTAAAATAAAATGTTATGTTCCTTTACATGTCAAATATGTGAAAACTGGAAAGGCATATTCACATGTTGATTTACATCAAGCAAGGATTACAACAAATGTCTGCTAATTAGACAACGATGCAGTATTACTGATGCAACAAAATTGGTGGGATGTGTTTTTATCCTCAGTTGCATCCAAACATCACATCTGGTAACTCAACATTGTTTACATGTATGGCAGTGATACTGCTAAAGAAACCCTACTAGCTAATTAAATCAACCACTAGATCATTCTAAAACTATTACATTCCTCAGTCTTTCCTTCAAAAGCAGAACCAGCACTCTGTGAATATGGTAAACCTGTAAGCATTCTAAAAGCTCACGGTTTCATATTTGCATTTTAGTCTGTCCCCCCCCCCCCCCCTTCTTTTTTAATGAGATGAAAATGAAGGATTCCACTTTTAATGCCACATTTTCATGCTTGCCACGCTTCACGCAGCCCTGTGAATAAACACTGGTATCAATGGTTGGCCAGAAAGTAGTGCCATAAAGGCTGCCATGAAATTTGTTTATCTAGCTGCTGAATTGTATTCAGCTGGGGATATATGGCATAATAATGCAAGAACTGTGGGCTCTGTAATTAAGTCTGTCTTCAGATGCTTTCGAAGCAATTCATTAACACACTCTCAGCTGAGACTCAGAAAGTAATACCGTTCATTACACAAAGAAAGTTAATTTATTAAAAGATATTTAAACTTTTTTCTTAAAAATAACTTTTTCCCCATTCCCAGGTTAGTATTGGGATACGTCAACTAGTGTTCCAGATCTGTTCTGAGCAATAATGATGCTTTCTTAACCGTGGGTCCTGAAGTGCAGTAAGGCTCTTACAGTACAGATTGAAGAAGCTACACCTCAGACAGGGATCCAGGGAGATGAAATATGAATCAGAAATTATTACAGATTAACCATTTATGTTGTTTCAATGTGTCCGTTGTGCATGTCCTGAGGCAAATCATGGACTTTCTCAACTTTGCCAGGGGGAATTGATGTCTCATCTCATCTCGATCTGCTGCTAAAGTGAGCAACTCCTTATTTCTATTTAGTACACTTGATTTGATATTGTTTGTCATTTGACAGTTTCCTTTTTCTCCACATTTTCTTTTCAACTGCATTTCGTGAAAGCTTGTACAGGAAGGAATTTCAGCCACTCTTTTACACCTGTAAACTTGTGATGTGACAATATTGTTGTCACATCACAAGTTGCAAATGTAGCTACTCCGTGTTAACGGTTGAACAAACACATTCATAACCTACTGTAAATGAAATAGTGTGTAATGATCTTTATAAAGGAAGTTTTTCCAAACTATACATGTGGCAGGCACTGCAGTATCACATTATTTTTCAACCAAAATTGGTTGTGGAGCGTCTTTCAGGGGCATGTAACTAACAATTCCATGTAACCCGAGACCCGTTCGCCCCACCGACTTCGAAACACTCATTCCACACCCCCACAGGGAGTGCAGTGCCCGATGTCGAGTCCGTCGGATAGCCAGTTGTCCAGAACCAGCACAAAAGCCTCTGCCCGGGCTCTGGACCTGATCACCCCTATATCTCCATATATGGAGCTGGCCTGTTCTGACATCACAATGATTGTTTTGACATCTGCAAAATCCAGATCACCCCTAGATCTCCATATATCGCCTGTTTTTCCAATCAACACCCACATTTCTTCTCCGAAAATAGCCGATCTGCAAGCTCACAACAAGTTGCAAGTTTGCAACACAATGCCTTGTGAGTTTGTAGATTGGCTATTTTGAATGAATGTTCACATATGACATACCCAGAATAGGGATTCTGGGGTTCCCGTGTTTAAAATACAACTTCTCATCAGACTTCTAATGTGTCACCAAAGTACTCCTTTTAACTGACCTCCTGCCCATTGTCTGCTATAGTCTTCCTCAATTCAGACCAGTTAAAATATGTATGTATTGTGAACATAGAACGTGTACTGTACCAACACCAACTACAAACACCTAATATTCTGTTGGGACCTTAAAGCCATCTGGAGGAACTATTTACATCCCTAAGGCGTTGTTTCTTTTTTAATCAGCGGTACATTATTATTTATCTAAATATATGCATATAATATCAGCTGTACTATCATCAGAAGTATTACATTTATTACATAACATGCAAGATAAATCACTTATTTCGCCATGTCGTCAAGTATTCTCATGGTGACGCATAGTTAAAAAGCTCCTTTTTCCTTCTTACATTTTGGACACTTTTCAAATTGCTACAAAGGCTTAGCCAACTTTAAAGTGCCTACAAATTATGAAATGAGGCTTTTGCCCCATTGCGCTCTTGCCAATTGGCTGACTATGGCAGCGCATTCAAAGCTAAAAGTTGTTTTTTTCAAAGCTCGGCCAATTAAAGGATATGAAAACCAACATAATTTAAGCTGTGATCGTTTGGCAGAACCTTGGAACGAACAGTGGCCCCTGTAATGGCCCGTCTAAGAGTGTGTCTGACCACTTCTGAGAGAGAGAGAGAGAGAGACAGAGAGAGAGAGAGAGAGAGAGAGAGAGAGAGAGAGAGAGAGTTTTGTAGGTGCAGCTATGATGAAATAATTATCTCCATATAAGCACATATTTTCTCAAGTGCTTTGAGAAGGTAGAAAAAAGAATCCACTGGCTAATAAAAGGCAATGAAGATAACGCCACGACTAGATGGATGTCAGTGATCCAAAGTCTACTCTGCTGCTCCACGAGGAACCTTGCAGTCATTCCTTGACAAAACAGTCATCTTATTTACACGGTTCACAATAAGCCGCCGCAAATGTCGAAAAGAGGAATAAAGAGAGGGGAGAGAAAAATAATTAGCATATTAATCTTTTTTATGCCGTCATCTTTCAGGTCCGGGGGACCCATGGTGTAATTTTAATCTAAATGCTTTCCCTGGCATTAGAATTCATTTTAGATGGGTCAATTGTTCCATAATAAAGGGATAGAAGGTGTACTTCATGCAAGAGATTTATGTTTGCCATTTGTTCATATTCATGTGCTACTGAATACCCCTCAATTCAAATGGTGATGGCAGCTCATATCAGCCGAGCTCCAGACCTACAGATCACTAACCGGCAGCAATGAATTTCATTTGCTGAGGACAAAAAGAGTGAGTGAGGGAGGGGAGAGAGAGAGAGAGAGAGAGAGAGAGAGAGAGAGAGAGAGAGAGAGAGAGAGAGAAGGGGGAGGGTGAATTAGCTCACCAACACAGTTTATTGATTTTTTTCCCCCCCTGCTCAACAGAAAGCCTGTATAACAGCTCTATTGCCCTCATAATGATTAGTGACAAAAGTTTAATTAAGCAATTATGAAGCCAATAATAGAGTTGTCTGGTTTGCTTAGCTTTAGACTGTTTAAGACTTATCTCCCCCTCGCACATCATAGCAGCTGGAATGTGCTTGAAGAGATTAATGTCGTGAGAACACAGATGCCCACTTTAATACAGCGCCATGATGCCGTTTGAATGAAGTTGAGAACACAAGCTTCTCCTTTATCAAATTACAACTCTGCTTTTCATGAATATTGGAGGGAAGAAGAAGAAGAAAAATCCAGTTATGGCTTCAAGGTGTAATTATAAAGACATACAACAGAAAGGCACGCATGTTTTTTCCTCATTTTTTTGTAATCTGCCTGTATGAAATAAGCATGATAATGTATTACTGAATAAAGACTTATGACATTCTAAAGAGGCTTTGCCATTTTACAGCTACTAAAACAATAGGGTATTTCTACGTTTTCTTTAATGTTTTATTTGATCTCCCACCTCTCTTTCATTTTCATATCTTCCATTCCACTGAAAATTGATTAGATTATCTTACTTCCCCATGCAGACAGCAAAGAATGAATGAGGTTTGAGTACCCAAACTTTGCATTCAAGTTGTTGTCACTCGTCTATCTAGATGACTTATGAGCACGCTGGGGAGACAACATTACCCTGTTCTAAATTGAACCATCATATCAATAGATAAGCAAAAGCTTTGAGATTCCCTGATATTCAAATCAATGCGGCGCAGTAAAAGTAAATATGCACCGCAGATATTGGATCACTTCTTGTGTTCTTCAATTGAGCTCTCATGCTGTTTGAGAATAAAGAATAAAACAACAAACCACTTAAAATGTACAGTTGGAAAAGGGAGTGAAATATTGTGGGAAATAGGTTAGAAAAGGTACTCAATATTAGCAAACATACTGAAAACACCAATAGAGGTTGTTGAGTGTTGACCAAATTTGTGAAAATTAATGTTGGAAACATTTCTTGACATAATATCTATTTTAATGGATATATATATATATATACTGTATATGCTGTTTTGTCATTGTAAAGTGCATACAGAAGACAGAGGGCCAGAGGTCCTACCTTTTACATGGCTACAGACCTACTGCTCCAAACCCTGTCCAACCCCACAAGGAATTATTTTGGATAGTGCTACAGTACTAGTATGTGCAGTACTAGTATGTATTAGAAACACATGGCGAGGGTTGTTAGAGGGCTTTGGGACATGTTTACACCATTTTGTATAATGCCGCCTCTTGCTTTACATATGAATCACAGATTCGACGGTCTAATATGAAGTGATCGCTGTTTGACTCTGGCCGAACTCGGTTGGATTTAAAGCGTTTAGAGAACATGGGTATCCAATTTGATTGCTTTATCCTCGTGGCTTTTGGCCCGCGAGGTGATCTGAAGTACATTAGAATTATAGTGAGCCGCAGGGTTAGGTTCATTGTTGTTGGTCTGTAAAATGCACTTGCATATAACATTTATTATCCTCTTAAGGGCAGAGATAGAGTTTTACAGGACTTATCCAATTATGGTTTACAAGACCCATACTAGTTCATATCATAGAGTTAAGATATTCTTTGAAGTGATGGACCAAGTGCACTTGCAAGCAAGCTGCAAGAAAAATCTGCAATGATAAAAAAGAGGTGGTGTTTCATTGGCTGATTATTATGCTCTGTTCAGCGAGACCACACAGTAAAATCCAGAGTGTTACGTTAACTGCAGAATATAAATAATGTGACATTTTTACATTCTCAGAGTTAAAGTAATACTCTGGAAAAGTAAGTGCGCACTGTTGTACAGTACAGTATAGTGCAGTGTGCGTGTGTGGGTGTGCACGTGCAGGTGGGTGTGCGGGCGCGTCCGTGTGTGCACTCACTGTTGTGTATTCACTCATTCTGATGCAATAACATGTCATGGGAATGTGGAATAGTTTGGGTTAAACCAGTAGTGGCTGTTGTAAATCTATCTCATATTATTGCATCACGAGGTCAAGGTCACCTCGGGTCACCTCTGGTATTCTCCTCTCAGCTGGGTGTGCCATGCACAGTTACAGTGGAAAAGAATGAAACAAGGGAAATTAAAACAAGCACAAGGTGTCACAGACACAGTGATTTGAGACCCCCCCCCCCCCCCCCCCCCCTCTCTCTCTCTCTCTCTCTCTCTCTCTCTCTCCCTCCCCCTGGCTGCCTATAGGACAATGAGATGACATGCTGAAGGTAGGACTGCATCTGGCATCATATTTAAACAGGGCTGCCACATCTCGGCAACACGGGCCGTTGCCAGATTGCAGGCTAATTAAGGAGCTTCTTGGATGACCATCAGTGGCTGTTGGTGGGCAAGGTATAGTGGGCTGAGCCTTGCTCCACCATGCTCCCACTGTGAGGACTTGGAAAGACGAATGGCCACCGAAACCCCCACGGGACCTCATAATGCCTCATATTTTCCTCCAAAACAAAAGATATTCCTTGTGGATTTGTTTTCCTTTTTTTCCTTCCTTTTTTTTGTCCCCCGCCTCCCCTCCTTCCCTTCTTAAGCAAGAGTAAATTACCTTGCTTTTTTGGATGAGCATTCAAGTAGCCTGTCCACACACATTAGCCAACTGTCGCTAAAACAAACAGGCACTAAAATATGTATTTCACAGTTGCTAGCAGCTGAACGCTATAATTAACAGTGGTATAATATGCCCTGAAAGGTAGAAATGTCCTTTAATTTTGCTATAAAGAATAATTTTGTATAATTAAAGGAAACGTGATTCAATTATTTATGCATTTGGTCATTAGGATGTGGACAAATGCCTTTGTTGCATTGTAATGACAGTATTAACTACTTCAGTTGTGACATTCCACTGGCCACAGTTTGGCTTGCGATTAATTGCATTGTGAAAAGTTCTGCTCAAGCGAGGAGGACTCAAGCAAGCAGCCTCTCCATTGTTTTCTTATTTGGCATAATGCCTGTTTATGACAGGCAATATAACATTGCAAAGTACGGCTGGTTTGACAGCAAGTGGGGAGCCGGAATTGTTTACTTGACTTCATTTCTTTTTCCTGCTTGCTGCCTTTATTTCTTGCTACTGTGAGAAAAGCGTAGGGAAACAAGACATGGTTGAAAAATGCAGCTGGCTGGCTGCTTGGCTAATAAGATGCCCATCATGCTAGCTAGCACCACTGATTTTCGTCTCTCTCTAACTCTCTCCATGATTACATTCTAAGAACCACCCCCCTCCCCCCAGCTGATCCTCATCTTGTTACGTGGCATTAATGACACTTCAGTCATTGTGGCTTTCAAGCAGAGCCCTTCCATGGCGAACAGAGAGTTGACATTTCCTGACATTTTCCCAACTAATTACAGTACAAATAATTAAGCATGTTCCTCTATGTAACAAATGAAGGCAAAAGCCGTCTGTCAGACCGGGCCATGATTGATGACACTCCGGGAGACTTTATCTGATGGGTGCTGCCACGAGGTACAGAGGAAGCAAATTTATTAGAACGAACAATGCAAATTTAGAGTCATCTCATCCAGTTATGCGCCAAGGCAATATCCGTGTCAAGGTGAATGTGACAATGAAAGCAAAATATTAGCATTTTGTGGAGCGGGCTGAAGGGGAAATCAGAGCGCCAAGATGACAGGCCTAATTATTTCGGCTCACACAGGCCAGGACAGCTGTTTCTGGTGTCCTGAACAAGCCTGTCACACAGGTAACCAAATAGGGTCTGCATATGAGCTTCTGTATGCGACACTCCACCGATGTGTCTGCCACTAATGACCAATGCTAATGTTGCTGCCATGTCTCTGGGAAGGAAAAAAACCCCTCAAAAATAAATAAATAAAAGACTGTATAGGTGTCACTATGCTTTTTTATTTATTTATTTGCCAGACAGACAACATTTTGCTGCATAATTATGTGTTTTGAGAATTAATACCTGTCTGTCACAGGACAGATGTTGTCCTCATTTATTCCATAAAGAAATGGAACCATTTTGCTGTTATTGCTTAGAAATGAATGAAATAATATATCATTGTTTATATAACAATATTTGACCGTTTAATCCCTTCAATTAAGTTGTTGTTTGCATAATATTAATATCAAAATTATTTATAATGTCTATAGTGGTGTGGGGGACAGAACCTTTTAATGCAGTGAAGATGGCATACAGTACACACAGTACAGCCTTCAGGACAGAAATGGATTCATACTGGGGCAGTTGTCAACATAATAAACTATGATCACCGAAACAAAAAAAATAAAACCGTAGATGTATACCAATATACTACAGCACAAATTAAATGCCTCTGAGCCAATGTAAAATGCATTGCATTCAGGCACTCATCTGTAGATGAAACAACAGCCTAATTGAAGTCTTTCCTAATAACAGGAGGAGATAAAACAAATAGGCGTTAAGGTCAATCATGAGTGATGTTGGAAAAAAATGAAACTTTAATGGTGAGTGTGAACCACCGGCATTTCATCGCAAATGCTCTGCTCTTACCTTTCTGCATTTGAGAGCTACTTGTGATATATGAACCAACATTAAACAATGGACTATGGCTTTTATGCTACCAAATAGCAATATGTTGTCTGCATACATCTGCGCTTTGGGGAATACAAAGGTTGCCGCCCACGCTCATAATGAATCTAGAATTCATACTCTAGGGCAGGCTCACAATTGCTCATAAGGGGCAGGCAAATCCTGATGGGTTTGGAGAAAATCTACATGGGGATCAAAGTTTGCTGCTTAGTGACTCGCTGGCTGGCTTGGAACAGATGGGCGTCGGAGGCACTATGAGCCCATTGAGATTCAGGATCCAAAGTGTCTGCTGCTGTTCTGTATACACAGGCAGATGATGCCTCTCTGCCGTTGTATTGCCGATATGCATTTTAGTAGATAGTGAGGGATGTTTTTTGTGTGTGTATGTTTCCTTCTTTTTTTTGTGGCTAGCAACTGGTGAAGCAAAGCAAAACACAAAAGAGCAGTGAAATAGGAGTAGGTTTAAAGTGCGATGTGTGTTTGGGGATTAACTCACACAGGTTTGTTAACATATTGGAGTTTTTTAATTGTTTTGTTGTAAGCACTATAATTTACCATTTCCGTTTCTTTTTTTCTTTTTTGCTTTGTTCTTTCAAAATCAAACTTGGTGCTATATTTCTAGGCTATACTAAGTGTGTGTATATTGTGTTCTACAAAAGCACTGACAGAATAAGCTTAAGCAAATATTGGTGTGAATGTTGAAAAACATAGTGTAATGAGGCAAATGCTCACTTAATTTGTTTTCATATTACCATCTTCAAGCACTCCTAATTAGGTTCAGTTAAAATACTTTTCACACATAATTCAACATACAAATGAATGTAATCGGCCCTTGTTGATGTTTAAAAGGGCAGAGAAAGACAGTGTCACTTTTCCTGACACTTAACCCCTGACCTTTCTGAAAGATGATAGCAGACAGCAGCCAGAACAGCCTTTAGCTTCACCGTATTAGAGCACTCACATGCACATAGGCAGGCAGGCAGGCAGGCAGGCAGGCAGGCAGGCACACACACACACACACACACACACACACACACACACACACACACACACACACACACACACACACACACACACACACACACACACACACACACACACACACACACACACACACACACACACACACACACACACACACACACACACCTTGACAAGCATGATGCACATGTGTGGTCATGGCCAGCCAGCCAGTCCACACACTTTAAAATCCTGAGTGGTAATTTAACTCTGAGAGGGCACAAATGGAACCAAATGGACCTGCAAGGTCTTGTACATTTGATTATGGGTGTGGTATTTTTATTTAACAAAAACTGTGAATTATTTGAGATATACAAAGTAAATATATTTACAATCGTCAAAACTCAAACATGTACGAATCTTTCAAGTTAATTCCAACAGTTCCTGTCCCATCAAGGTAAATGTCATAACGATGATGCCATTTCTTTCATGTGCATACTAGTGACATTACAGTGCTGCTCTTACTTCAATGTTGTCAGCCTCAAAATGCCATGAAAGAGAAGATATTTCAGGCTACACCAACTTAGACACAGGAGCCGTGGCTCTATGTATGACTTATTCATTTCAACAAGACAATTAGTTGTTAGTACAAAGAATGTCATGGGACTCCAAGTGAGGGAATAAGGCATTAACAGTGTAAAACAGGTTTAACATTTGACATTATGAATAGACACCACTCATCACCTTCCCCATGGGATACAATATTTTTGTTTCCAGAGTACAAGGCAGTGCTGGTGCTAATTTAACTTGATAGTTTGATACCCCTTTGCGACTGGCTCACTACAATTCTTTTCTTTTTCTTTTGCAGTTGGGAATGCTTCTATTTCTGGCTGCTTCTGTCTTGTTTTGGTTCATCATCCTTTCCCTGCCATTAGTGCTTAACAAGCACATTTTAAATATTGCCCTTTGTATTGCATTTACAGATCCACATGAAGAGTCATTTGAATGGAAAGTTTACTCTTTTGATTTGGCAAAGAAAATCAAAAAGGTGATTTTCATGACGATCAGAACTATTTCATGGCATAGATATACATACACATACTGTACAGGGACTAGACATTGGGGAAACATGTGCTGAATCTACAGAGTTAATATTAGCATGACAGGTAGCGAACGCAGGCAATTAAGGTAACTCGGATAAATGACAATAAATGTCCCTGTTGGATTCCTATGATAATGACAAATGTGAAATTCTGCGGCCGGGTGGCATTCGGCAGTCCGTCATATTATGGTCGGTGAAAAAAGAAAAGACAGGGACAGAGTGAAAGAGAAAGAGAGAGAGAGAGAGAGAGAGAGAGAGAGAGAGAGAGAGAGAGAGAGAGAGAGAGAGAAAGTGAGAATGCCTCTGGGGCTAGCATTTAACCTGCCCACCAATCCCAATCAATGTCATTACTCCTCTCCACTCCATTTTATCTCCTCCTAGCTACTGTAGTTTCCTAGAAGTGACCGTTGTTCGGCGCTCTATGAAACAGGCGCAGAGCTAATGGGATGAGATGCAAAGAATTATAAATGCTGACAGTAAATCATATTACATCCCTAATAAGCATTAACTGGATAACTGGGTCAAAGCTGTATTATCTTAATTGATTTTTCTAAAGAAACCTGACAGTGAAATGTCAGTGCTTGAATATTTCTTCATGCATCATTAAAACAAGATTGGCTTTTAACAAAAGGGGAGGAGGACGAGATCCTTTGGGCTGAATTGATTCTTGCTCGGGGCTGCCTTGCACAAGTAAGTGTATTACATAAAAATCTATACAGGATATTAAAACAACACCCATTCTGCAAGACAGTTACAATTAAAAGCTGACACCCACCCATGCATTTGTGTCTGCAACTGCTGCCTGCCAACAAATGCATTTCAGCCCTCTGACTTGCTGCAATCAATGGGGCTGCATAAACACTCCAGAAAGCCTATGTTAGCCTGGGTAATAGACCAGTTGCTTCCTGAACATTGACAGTCATGCTTTTCAGTTACTGTATACCAACCTCAGCTATACCAACCTCAGCTATACCAAACTCATCTACAGTACCAAGATAGCCACTGAGGAAGAGTTCAGCACCCATTTTCTAAGCCTGAGAAGTATGTGTGCTTGACATAACTTGTCACTGGCACTTGAATCACTGCTAAGTGCTAATATACTATTTTGGCATTCCTTCTTTTTCTTTTTTTTTCAATAATTAAATAATGGCTCCAACAGATTTTCTTTAAATTATTATTATTCAAAGATTGGAACAATATTAGTCTTTGGTCTATATCCGCAGGTAATAATCTAGGCTTTAACATTGTTGTAGTTGGGGTTAGCGCTGTACGATATAAGTAATAACTTTGATAGAGCGTTTTGTAGTTTTTAGAGCCAAGATATTACTATTCAAGTTGTTGTATCAAAAGTCATTCTGGATCATTAATAATGCCATATATATATGCTGCCATTATGGAACTGCTGCTTTACCTGTTTTACCTATGAGTGACCAAGTAACCTTTCTTTTAGTTAAGCCATAGTATTCATTAACATTATTAGGACATGACAATAGATGCAGACAGCAAAGCTATAGGACAAAGAAGATGGATGACCAACATGTGTTCCCAACCAGACGTGGTGATTATCGCCGATTCACAATTTTCAAAATGATCTGGATTTCTCTAGATGGATTCCAAATGTAATGTTTCAAAATAACTTAAATGGGTTAAATGGGTTTCAGTATAGTTCGAACATCTGTTTGCAGGACAGAAAAAACTCCAATATGTTCAAATATTGCTACATTTACTATTACAGTATAAGAATGACACGTGATGTGCTGTTGACCATACTGTACACTGTAACCACCATTAGGATTAAGGTACTCAACAGATCTTAGTAACATGATCTTTGGCTAATGATAGCCGTCCACTCCATATTATCCATGTTATGGTAGCCATCCACAACACTGTACTATGTCCAAACATCCGAAACTCGCAATGCGTAGGAACTCACACGTGATAGAAGGATTAAACTGAAAGTGTTTGGCTGTTCGTACTGCTATAATTCATGGTCAAAACATCAGCAGAAAGGCCTTCTGCTGACGGAATCTGAAATCACTCATTGCATCATCAACTCACATCTCGGGCGAAATTCAATCCGATATCTGTGAAATGACTCGGGGGAAATTTCGCATATAATGTTACGGCAGCTCGGTGGGATGGTTCCTATTCTGAGGGTAAGCAGAGCTCTCCAAGGCGTTAGGTGGGGGGCGTGTGTGCGTGCGTGTGTGTGTGCAGGTCTGGGGCATATAGAGAGCATTGGTGTGGGTCAGTTGGCAGGGCCACGGAGCAAATGCTGGGAATAAATCAGTCTAACTGACATGATGCCACTCATCAACTGACGTCCCGTGGTGTCCCCATCAGTTACGAACTAATAAAGACGTATGGGAGGAAAACAGAAGCGATCATGGAGGATGCCAAGGTGAAATGCATCCAGTGTCTAGAGAGATATGTCAGCTTGGACACGTCCATCAGGAGCAGCTGTATATGGCCACCGTTGCTTTTTAATTTTCAGTCGACTACACAGCACAGACGCGCAGTGTTTGTGCATAATATATGCCATTACAAAGGATCAGTCAATGTAGCTCCGATACACATGACCCCTCTGCATATATCCTGAATTAATAAATAATAAAGATCATATACTGTACTGTAGTGGTTGCAGATATGTCAAATCACGCAAATACAAAGGCCAGCTATGCAGTGCACCTTTCATTTCCCAGAGTTTGTCTAACTGATTACAGGTATGAGACCATGCAGGGCCCAGTGCTTTCACAATGCAATGAATTGTTGATTTTGTATTTAAATAGTAACATTTGTTACTGTAATAGTATACAGTAAAACACTGCAGACCACCGGCAGGTATGAGAAAATAAAATATGATGTCAATATAAAAATATATGCCTTGTCATTGCCTTTTTAATGCCCAATAATGCACTGGAGGGGATTTAGATGTTTATTTTGCAGGAAGCAATTCATTGAGGTGCAAGAAAGTGTGACAGATTCAACTTGTGTCTCGGACCTGTGTGTGTGTGTGTGTGTGTGTGTGTGTGTGTGTGTGTGTGTGTGTGTGTGTGTGTGTGTGTTGGTTGGGAGGAGAGATATGAGTATGTGGATTGATGCAATATTCATGACAATTCTGCTGGAAGTTGTCTATAGTCTCTGGAATCCTGGAGAATCTGTGCTCTCTCTCTCTCACACGCACGCACGCACGCACACGCGCACACACACACACACACACACACACACACACACACACACACACACACACACACACACCTGTGCGCACTCATGCGCACACAAGCAGTACTGTGGTGCTCACCTGACATCTGCATATGCCATTCAGAAGGGCAATATGTGTCCGCATCAGTGATTTCTAAACACTTTGGGGTCAACAAATTATTAATATTTAGTATTAGCACTGATGACAATGTGGCATCCTCCTGAGAGGTGGGCAAAATGTTGAGCGGGAGGCCATTCTTTTGACGTCGACCGTGTTTGGCAGATGGCGCTGTCAGTTCAGCTCTTCGTTTATTCTTTGATGCATATGAAAGTGTCTTCCCTTCCCGTTAAAAAAACCCTGAACAAGCTCATGTATTATCTATGGGGCTAAAAAGCATGCAAACACGAGCAGGAATGTATCATAGGAGCTCAAACTCCTGTAAACAACCAGAAGCAGTTGTTGTGAATGTGATTTTGGTGGCAGAGATAGCAGAAACATATGGCCCAAGACAGGGAAGAAATGGGTTGATACCTGGACGGGAAGTTGTTCCACAAGGACTTAAGAAGCATATTTGCGACAGAATGTGATATGATGGTGACAGACATGGTGGCCCCATCAACACTAATGACTTTTGTATGAAGTACAAGCTGGTTGACAACTAAGTTTTTTGTTTTTGATCACACAAGAAAGTTTTGCAGAGCTCAGCACAATGTTCTCCATTGAATCAAAGGGGAAGACAAAGAAAATGTCAGTATAGTTTTTGATATGGGAATGATCTTAATGGCATAGTAAAAATAGTAAAACACCTCTAGACTAGAAAAAGTGCCCCTCGGGGCACAGGTCTCCACCAGGGCAGGTCAGGTTGTGGCCTCCTGGTGGCGCTATAATAGGCCAATGTGAAAAGGCATTTTTTTCTTACGCCTGGATGGCAATTGGATGATTTGAGGCATTTTGTTCCAAAAATGTGTTTTGCAAAAATCCACCTGTTGGTGGCGCAATAACAGGCCGATGTGAAAAGGGTGGGATATATTCCTGAGCCTAGTAGGAAAGTCTGTGAAAGATTTCACGTAAATTGCACGCTCCGTTCATGATTTGAGGCTTTTTGTTCAAAACGGGCCAATCCTGCAAACTTTGAAAGCCAATGTTAGCCAATTACGATGGAATCTGAAATATCGGACAGATCCGTCTTGAACACATGATGGTGTGTAACGATTTGTGGGATTTTTGGACAGAATCTGGAGGAGTAATATCACAAAATGTGTTTTTAAAAAATTGGCCTCCTGGTGGCGCTATAATAGGTTGTTCTGGTTCATCGTTGGCATCCAGGGAGTGTGTGTGCAAAATTTGGCATCGACCGGGTTTACGGTGCCGGAGATTAGCTGTACACAGACAGACGGATGGACGGACACACGGACACACTAACTTGCATGCTCTTCAAAGCCATATGGCACAATACAAAAAAAATATTTCTGAAGGAGGGCAGAGATGAGAGGGAGACCCCGGTTAACTTCTGGAGTGTTAAACAGCAAGGGGTCTTACTCCTTCTCTTCACTGACATGAAGCTGGGATGGATAGAATCGACAACGGAGCGAGCAGGGGGATGAGTGGAGACATGAGGGTCCCTGTGGCGACCTGGCAGGTGCCATGGCAACAGAGAATGAAAGGATAAAGGAGAGAGAGAGAGAGAGAGAGAGAGAGAGAGAGAGAGAGAGAGAGAGAGAGAGAGAGAGAGAGAGAGAGAGAGACAGACAGACAGAGACAGACAGAGACAGAGACAGAGACAGAGACAGACACAGAGACAGAGACAGAGACAGAGACAGAGACAGAGACAGAGACAGAGACAGAGACAGAGACAGAGACAGAGACAGACAGACAGGCAGACAAAAATATCCAGCTAAGGGGGCCAAGGCACCAGAGATGGCATCACACACAACAGGCCAAAATACAGGACCTCAGCTTTGTGTTGCTGTGTTGGAGAGAGAGAGAGAGAGAGAGAGAGCTGGGAGAGAGAGAGAGAGAGCTGAGAGAGAGACAGTAGGAGTGAGATCACAACAAAAGGCTATGATCATCAATAATTAAAAGTTAGGTTGGTTTGTGCCGTGGTCGTTGGAATGACAGCGGATTTGATTGACATATTTGGAGCATTTGATCTGAACGCAGTGGCTTTTGCTATGGTGCTCTTGCTAGACGTACTCTCCCTTTATTTCACTCCCTCTGTCTGTCTGTCTCTGTATTCTCTCTCTCTACTTATCCTTTCAATCCTCTACGTCGTAGAGGATTGAAAGGATAAGTAGAGAGAGTCTACGAGAAGCACTGCGTGTATAACCGGGGAGTGCTGCCTGCGAGGCGAGAGAAGCACTTCCTTGCACTGGTGTTTACCAGGTAGTTCCAGGTAGCGTGTACTTTACAACTCATAAAATACTTTTTTATCATGCTGGGAACACAGACCAATATTTGCTCAGCAAGACACGATATGTCTGGAATAGTAATTGAACACAGAGACTGTCAAACCGTTCTCCAACACTGTATTCTGGGATAAATATTATGCTCAAATTAAGTAATCCTTCTATACGTACAGTATAGTGAAAGTGACTAGTTTAAATATTTGTTACGGATCACACATTATGTCTCCTTCCTATGAGTCCAAGCGGGAACAAAATTTGTCAAAAAATGTACTGTACAATTAATATTGCAACGTTAAAGGTCCATTTTGGGTCTGCACCCTGGTACGAACCTATATTTACTATAAGAGTACAGCGCCTGGGGATACATTTTCCTTTTATTTTTTCTCGTCCTACCAATGACAGCTGCCGTTGATTTGCTTCCATCAGAAAAGGTTTTATTATTTTAGTTTCTGTGTATAACTGTAGATGGTGGGACTCCCATCATTCAATGAGACAGTGAGCAATCCCTGCTAAACAAGGCCTTCGTTGGCCTAATAACTGGCAGCCTACTCAGTCACCAGCATGTTGAGTAGTATTCATTATTCATGCTCATTAAATTCTGGGCCTCATATGAGCAAAGTCTGCCAGCTTGCTGCCAAACTGTGTTGGTTTTGTGATGTGCCCACTTGAGACCCAGGGATTTAAAACCAGGACACCACTTCTGAATAACTAGCATACAAATACAGAGATTCATTCTGCTTCCAGTTTAATTTGATCATATTTGACAAAACACACAATTATTCTCACCTCCGTTCTTCTTTCCTCACAAATAGGATTTGGAATTAATAAATGAGGGGAAATGTGCACAGTCTCGCCCATGAAAAGAGATTTGGAATGGATTCTGGGTGTTTGAATATGCATATTCATATCTTTCAGTGTTTTTTTTTGTTTAGTTTTTTTCCTTGTACATTCTCATCGCTTATTCCAGGAATGTAGGATGTCAACAAAACATTTTTGGTGAAATGCCTCTTTGAAGCTTTCAGATGCAGGCTACAGCCTTACATCCATTTCAGGCTTTTTCCACACACACACACACACACACACACACACACACACACACACACACACACACACACACACACACACACACACACACACACACACACACACACACACACACACACACACACACACACACACACACACACACACACACACACACACACACACACACACACACACACACACACACACACACACACACACAATTCGATGTCCAATCTGTCGGTATCATATTTGCAAAAAAACATTTTGGAGAACAAACAAAGCAAAAACTCAATATCTTTAGACACACATGTATATTTCATCTTAAGTCAGTTTTAGCATGGAATTGATGTGTTTTTTGCATTATGCGCGATGCCTGTATACCACTCCAATATGTTGATACATTATGCGTGATGCCTGTACCAATATGTTGATTTGACATGATCTGTAAAGACAGTAAAAGGTTTAAGGTTCTATATATGCTTTGAGATGGCCGTGACGGTATGAATCTGAAACAGTGTACTTGAAAAGAAAAGAAGTCCACACATTAATCTATGCTGCTCACAAAGGGGAACTGGCAATATATTACGCCCACAAAGGGAAATAAGCAATGTTTTACATCATCTGCTACAAATGTAGAAAAAGGCAGCAATGTCTTTACAAGTGCAAAAGCGTTTTAAGGGACCTGGTATATTTTTCACACAGTTCCCAACCCACGAGGAGGTGAAAAGTGGCTTTGACAGACAGGAAACAATTTATTTATCAAGACACGCATCCACAAAGCACCGGCAGCTGTGGGGACCGTTTGCAGGACTGTGAGGGTCTATCCATATTTGTCTCTCTTATAGCCGGATCCCCAAGAAAAATACCCACAGTTCCAGCAGAGAGCAAGGATTACTGCTTTCCCATATGTCGTCCTTCGTGGACACGGCTATATCAATCTAAGCCTGGTCAGTCGCCCTTTCATATACTCCTAATGTACTGGAAAGCCTTCCACACTCGGCTGCCCCTCGCTGCTGGGCCTGAACAGGTCTGGGGTCCTGAGCTCCACAATGGAGAACAATCAGGCTTTCTTGTCGGATGAAGAACAGGGGGAAAAGGGAAGGGGAGGGGGGGAAGCCCCTGTGGGCTGATCATTGTCAGGTTAGGTTATGTTTTAATAGCGAGACACTTCAGTGCTGTTTTTTTGTGCGGGAACTGTGTCAGAAACAAGAGGTCTAAATAAACAGCGAGGCCCTTTCATTCATCATGGCCTCCTCTGACAGCGACGTGCCGAGAAATCATCTGGAATCGTCCTCTGCAGGCCTCGGTGAACGTGTGTTCCCTATGCTCTCTCCTCTCCAGCCCTGAAACGGAGCCAGCCAGCTGACACACGCACGCACACGCACACGCACACACACACACACAACAATGCACATACAGTACGCACACATGCACGCACGCACTCTGTGGCCTCTGTGTGTCTTTGTGTTTGCGTGTCCAAGCTTGCGATCAAGCTTGATCGTGTGTGTGTATGAAATACATTCTTGTGTGTGGATATTGCGCTCTCAATTTATTTGTGGACTATATCGAATGGAAATCTGCACATTAACAAAATAATAAAGTTCATAAAAACATTTCAAGAACACGTACACACCCGCTGCCATGTTGAGAGCTACAGAGAAATCTGCAGGCAGCTTCTGCTATATTTGTGGAGGATCAGCAGTCATGCTCGAATCGTTTTATCTATCATAAGCACCTCCAAGAGATGACAGCACACGTTTTATGAGTCACAAACTGACAATAGCCTCTCTTGTGAGACATGAGCTCAAATATTAGTTTTGAGCCTGTTCTTTGAATTTCTGGGGTTAGTTTGGATTACTGCCTCTAATCCATGTACTAGTATGGTGGGGAATTTCCTGGATTCAATGAGAAGGGAGTGTTTCCGAACAAATAAGACTTCAAAGACTGTGCGTTCTGCAAGAAAGGTAAGATTGAATGCAAACATGCATTCATTTAACAATATTTATTTTTTCCCCGTCCCCTCAAAGCACCTCTTTGCTCAGATCAAAAGCTTAACCTTTTGACCGTGAAGAATTCCAACGCTGGTATTGATTTCATAAAAGAAACTTTTTCAATCACTGAGCCAAGAAAAGTCAGGGAGGGCACAGACATTTGCCTGGAGAACTTACAAATGCCACTTGTCTCGAGATCGCAACGAACAAGTTATTACAGGCTAAAACAACAACTGCAAATTAGTTACACTGCCTGTGTACAGTATGTCTCACACACATGTAAACTTCATCAGTTGCCTTGCACTGTACCATAGTTTGCAGCCAACTTAAATAAAGTAAGTGATGCAGGGGGGTGACTTAACATACTTAGATTGACACAGAGAAACAACAGCTAAACTAAAGCTATAGCCTATATGCACACATACACTGGACCTGAGTTGGATCTACTACCACAGAGCCTATATATTACACCGCAAAAAAACAATCATTTTTTGTTTGGAACAATGTCGACTTTTCACCACGCACCAAACTGTATGACCGAGGCATCAACTATATGAATAATTTTGATGCAACACACTCACCCGCATGTAATTTTCACGTTGTTGTTTTGGTCACGTTTCCTGCTGTGCAATGAAAAGAACACCCTGCTGTCTCCACTGTGAACTGTGTATTTGTGGATTAGTCCATTTCTGACATCTGTGCCTTTCCTTCACGAATCTCGAGAACCGTTCAACCAATTGACTTCAAACTTCCCATCTGTATTGTTTAAGACCCAAGGGATCGCAGTGCCCAGTGGGGAGTCGAAATCAATAAATCCACAAATCTCTAATTGGCTATGTCATCAATATGACATCATACTACTGATGTCATATATGGCCAGACATAGACTGGCCTTGCTATGATAATGTGTACTGCAGCTGACAACGGGTATTGCACTAGTATCTATAATGTGTACTGCAGCTGACAACAGGCACAACGGGTATTGCACTAGTATCTATAAATTCCAGGAAAATCTGTCTGTGTGTCTCTCGAAGGGCTTCATGGAATGGTTGAAACGTGTGAATCTATTCAACGTCCGAGCATAGACATGGTAACGCCCCGCCTGCCTCTGATTGGCCTATTGACACTGACCAGACTGTACTCTGAGAATGACAGCTTGGCACGCGCGTCAGGCTGCAGCCTAGTAACTAACTTGTAACTTTTATTTTTGTATTTTGTCTGCCTCTGATTGGCCTACCGACACTGCCGGCCGCACCAAACTTTCCTCCGAAGTGCAGGATACATGCTGGATAGTCTGCCGCAAGGTTACTCCGTGGTGGGAAATAATACAAGTATGATATAATACAAGAGAATGACAACTTGGCACGCACAACAGTAACTTTTATTTTTGTAGAAGAGGCAAACTAATATTGTTTATGTCGTTTGCTTTGATTGAATAATTGATTGAACACGTACGTTGTACTAAGATTTGTGTTCTAAATAAAGTGTTAGTGTTGATTACCGTGTATTAATATAATT
Source organism: Protomyctophum parallelum (assembly GCF_964188405.1). NCBI lineage: Eukaryota > Metazoa > Chordata > Actinopteri > Myctophiformes > Myctophidae > Protomyctophum > Protomyctophum parallelum. The sequence goes on from NC_139698.1 coordinate 36,590,038, forward strand.
ATAGTAAACTAATACTATTATACTAAAAAAATATAAAGAATCAAGGGAAAAGAGACCTTACAGTACAATAATGTTTCAAGTTTACAAATAAATGACACAATAATCAACACACTTTATTTAGAACACACAATCAATTATTTCATCAAAGCAAACAGCATAAACAATATTAGTTTGCCTCCTCTACAAAAATATAAGTTACTGTCATGCGTGCCAAGTTGTCATTCTCTTTTGTATTATTTCTGGAGTAACCTCGCGGCAGACTATCCAGCATGTATCCTCCACCTCGGAGGAAAGTCTGTTGCGGCTGGCAGTGTCGTTAGGCCAATCAGAGGCAGGCGGGGCGTTACCATGTCTATGCTCGGATGTAGAAAAGATTCACGCGGTTGAAACACTTTCCCACACTGACACTGTATATGGAGATAGATGACTGAAATCATAGACTGGCCTTCAAGTACTCTGGTTACTCTTAGTCTTAAAGATGAGATGAAGTTAAAAACTGTGGAGTATTCCTTTTTACCGTTTGGCTGCCAGGATTAATTAAAGAATGATTAGGCTACTATATATGCCAGGATATCCGCCCGTTCAACCCTTATTTTGAAGATCCAAGACACCGCGACCGGAAACGGATGTTGACTGAATGGTATGTGTGTGTTGTCTTGTCAGATTAGGTGTTGAACTCTCACTAGCTGATGAGAAGTACAGGCCGGCGCCATTACATCGACCGCTATGCTCCGTGCAATAAGCTTTGTTTTGACCAGAAATACGGCCTGGGACGGGGAATTGGAGATAAAAGCATAGACTGTAAAAAATATGGACAAAGCGTTCCCCGGGTCTAACATGAACGTAAAATGAAGCCTGTCAGTCCTTGAATTGTAACGCCAGGGCTCCACTGGGCGCGTTTGGGCGCGTTGCGTCACGCGTGCGTGCGTCAAAAAACGAACGGGTTCAATTTTATGGTGACGGAGACGCGACGCAACGCGGGCAGTGGAGCCACCCTCAATTGATTATAAGGGCACATTCCCGACACTGACGGAGACGCGACGCAGACGCGCCCAGTGGAGCCCTGGCGTAAGTCGCCATCTTTCTAGATCCGTTTGGGCCCAGCTGGCCCATTGGCTGGCCCAGACAACGAGGCGGGACTTCCCCCCTTCTTCTTCGTTGGTTTTTATTTTGACTCGAGTGGGTGGGGGATCCCGTTCATAGACTGTAACGGTAGCCACGCCCCTCAGAACATGCGCGACTTTATGGTAAAAAAAATTAAAAATGGGACCATAATTTTCCAAAAAGAATATTATGACATTAGAAATGAGACTTTAAACTAGTGACTGGAAGCAAAAAGTATTCATGACCATGTTTATTAAGGTAATACAGTCTAGGTGAAGTTGGGCCAAAATACATGGACTTCTATGGGGCTATGGGTTTTTTTGGGCCCAATGACAGCGCCACAACAGGCCATTATATGAACTTTCAGGAAATCCCGATTTCCTTGTGGCTTCACAAAATATCTGTCTGACTGCCCCCCTGGATAAAAGCGACTGAAAGCGTGGGTGCACACACAAATCAAAATGGCGCAGTCTAGTGTTATGGCTAACAGATAGCCATCCGAAGCTAATGTGAGTAGCCTTTCGACTAGATCGGATCAAAACATTTATACAACTGAATAAACGTAACTTATGTTTATTGCCGCTTGCCAAGACTAATGATTAACATAGGTTAAATTTTTCGGGGATATGTGTCAGTGTATTACACTTTTTGAAAAGTAGCACAACATGTAATATTATTCCAAACTACACATATCTTGTCCTTTTTAGGAGTGCGAGTAAACAACTTCAGAGCAAAAAAAGATCCAACATGCCCTTTATAAATGAACTAGAATTACTTGACATTGGAAGGGCTTATAGTTGACGAGATGTCAATTAAGAGAGCTGAAAAAAAGCTGACTCCATTAGAATTAGAATTACATTATCTAATCTATATAGTCTATCCTCAAAGTACCTCAAAATTGCTGTGTGGCAACACAGGGAAGCTTGTCTTTCAAATTATTTTTTGTAATAAACTGATTCACTAGTCACTTATTTCAAGACAGGGATTTAATTTACATTATGTCCTGTGGTTTGTTGCTGAGGGCAAATCATGAGAGGGGCGGGAAATCCTATTTCTGGAAGCTGGTCCTTTCTTTAAATGGTTGCATGGTAGTGCTGTTAATATAATTACTAGATAAGCCTACCATAACCTAATGACATGCCCCACTCACAAAGGTTTTATGATCTCTAACAGTTCAGCTCCCCCCACTGAAACAGATGATCTGCTATTGTGGCATATTTAGCGAACTCCTCACATATTTTGGGTGGGCGAGACTAGAATTCTAGGTTGTAAAGAATCTATCAGAATTAATTAAAAGCAGATTTGGTATGCTAAGCTTCTCCATTTGAGTTAATGGGATATGGACAAAAATGCTAAATGCGAAAATCTCATTGAGTATTCGGTAAGCATACAGTAAACTGTGTTTAGTCAGTTAATACGACTGAATGGAAGACAACAATATTGAGCTGATTTCCCATGTAATAATCTGTCTTAAAGATTAACATAAAGTGGCACTAACGTATATACACAGGCATTTAAATGAGATGATAGTCAATGGTAGATGCCAACTGTTTCAGGAAGCAGGGAAATACAATAAATGTCATTACATTTCACCATTCATGCAATAATTAATATCTATAGGCGATAATGTTTTCTGTAGGTGGACTATTGGAGGTCCATGGACCACTGGTTGAGAAACCGTGGCCGAGGTCAATATCATATTCGGAGAGTTATCACAGTACCGTCTGTAGCCTGTATCCAGTAATCTGAGATGTCACAGGCAGAAGCGGTTTCACATGTGAGACAGACGTGATCTGTGTCAGCCTGTTTCCGTCCCCAGGCGAGAGGTCATGACGGTTGACTTCATCTCCCTCCCCTGGCCTCCAATCACTCAAACATAAATCAATACTGTTAATAACTGTTTGAGCGATGTCTAAATGGGATATCTTTGCTTGAAGCAATATTAAAAGATAACCACTTGCCAATCCCCTCACTCACTCACTCACTCCCTCACTCACTGGAAGGGGAAACGCAACAGTCTCACCCATAGGATGCATCGTCCTTCTCAGATATTAACACACAATCTACCGTGTTTGTATTTGTTCAATCGTGTTAGATGTTGGGCACACTTGGCAACTGATGTTGATTTGATTGAAAATCCACATAATAGCTCAGAAAGTACATAGAGATGACATTGCCTCATGGATATACTGTACAGTATGATTCAATTAAGCTCTTGGCTAAAACCAGCAACAATATGAGGCTTACAGTATAAGAGGTGATGATTTTTTTTTCTTTATCAATGCTTGTAATAAAGCCTTTAATATTCAATTGCAATACGTTACTAGGGATTTATAGTTTACAAATCTTCACAGATGACTAGCCTTCATAATGTTGCCCTTCAAGGCACAATTTCAATTTAGGTCTGATCACAAAAAATAAGCAGGCATCATGCCCTGATGATGTTCTGTCTTGGTGGGGGGAAAATAAATAAATATAAGCAGGCATCATGCCCTGATGATGTTCTGCCTTGGTGGGGGGAAAATAAATAAATAAAAAAGGCTCACGGTGAGAAATGATCAAGCTCTCGAAGGTCGAAGCCACCGACTGTGCGATGTGAGGCATCTCTCGGATATCATTCAAATTATCCATTAATTAGCTTTCACACAACTGCGGTAATAACCTACATGCATCGGACATCAGCTAAGGCACATTAAGTGTTTTAAAAGGTGTTTCTGTGGTCATGTGACCTCTATCTCATCTTGCTTTCATTTTCTACGGGGGTATGCATCACTGGGCTAAGCGTATTTACTCTGATAGTGCTGCCACAATGGAATTATGTGAGCTTGTAAATAGAGTTAGCAGTCAGCTGATCTCGGCTTTTCATTACGGGGTAGAGGGCCGGTGAGAGAACTGCAAACTGTTTTGCTTTATGACCCGTTCTAAAACCCATTGAAAAGACGGTCATAAAATAATGCCATCACTACTATGTATAAAACCTTACTGCTCACTGATGCAAGGTGATCATCTGTACGATTTGTAGGTTAACTTAACACAGGGGCAGCGATAACACTGTGAAGGTAGATTAAGACATCAGTGTTAAAAGAATGACGGAAAAGTGTGACATATGCAAGCAAAGCAACGCAAACAGTGAAAGGAGTGAATGTAGAATTCTGCCATTTCGATCATACAGTAAGGAATCAATCTAGTCTACGGTAAGTATTATTTCTCTACACATATGAGTCTCAAATATGTGGAACACTTCACCACCACACATGCTACTTGTGTCTTATGTATGTGTTGTAGGTTTCCAAATGCAGCCATAAATGTGGAGCTATGATATAATTTATGACAAACATCTGTGATGATAATAAAGATGTAGTGGAAGGTGATAAAGGGAAAGACATCATTGGCCATTGACATAATGACTTCATTGTTATACATAGGCCTACTGTATAACTTTAAATACATCACTTCTATCTCACTCACTCTGTATCAGGAGCAAGAGCCTGTAAGACCTTGTGCCAATTTACAACTGTAGTCTGTCTAATTGGTAAATTAATATTGGTGTAAAATCTCACTTAGTCCACTCATCACATGCTTTATTTATTATAATCACTGCCCTGTAGAAGCCTCATATAACTCGGTTGTGTCATGAGTTTTTTCAAATCATTTAACCCATTAAGACCATATACCGACTCTACAAACAGTTTACTATACTACGGTGCTACATCAGTGGTTCTTTAAACACTTTCCCTCCCTAACACGAGTTACACGAGTTGATTGACTGTAGAACAGCTTCCCTCCCAATAACGAGTTACGTTTTCAATGTTTAATTCACGTTTTTAATACGTTTTAAGACAACAGGGTTTCCATCGGACAGAGTGGGATAGGTAGCACGTTTTGATGACGTCATTGGAAAAACATCCGCTCTGGCATGCAAAGGGTTCTGGGAAATTGAGGCCCAATGCATTTCAATGGCGGCGGTGGCGCACAGCAGGCTCCTCCGCTCTGTTGTTGTGATCACCACTTTGGATTATTTTTCAACACTACGACAAGCGATCACACCCTTTTAAACGCAACGATGATGTCAGCGTGGTCGTTCTTCAAAGGTTAGTGAAATCCAGGCAGTGAACGTGGCATTGCGATGAAATTTATTCCGCAGTCAAACTAAAAGTATTTGACCCCCATCTCTCTCTCTCTCTATTCAATTTCAATTTCAAAAGGCTTTATTGGCATGATAAATATGTTCTACATTGCCAAAGCATACAACAAAACAAAAGTCAACATTGTGCACACAGAGACAACTCTTTTTTTTTTTAAGATTTTTTTTTTTTGCGGCTTACGCCTTTTTATTGATTTTTGAAGGGACAGACAGTAGGCTGACAGGAAACGGGAGAGAGATGGGGGAAGACATGCAGTAAAGGCCGTGTCGGGCTCGGGAGTCGAACCCGCGGCACACTGCGACTGGATTACCAGTCCGGTGCCCAGACCGTTACGCCACGGCCTGGGCACACAGAGACAACTCTGCGCACACAGAGAACAACAAACATCCCACCAATAATGAACAACAAGCAATACAGTAACCTTGAAAATAAATTAACAAACAAACATAACAGCAACTTAATGACCCTGTTCAGACAGATATACCTGTCTCTTCTGTCCACTGGCTGTCCCCCCCTCTCTCCCTCTCTCCCTCTCCCCCTCTCCCCCTCTCTCCCCTTCTCCCCCTCTCCCTCTCCCTCCCTCCCTCTCTCCCTCTCCCCCTCCCCCTCTCTCCCTCTCTCCCCTTCTCCCCCTCTCCCTCCCTCCCTCTCTCCCTCTCCCCCTCCCCCTCTCCCTCTCCCCCTCTCTCCCTCACTCCCTCTCCCCCCTCTCTCCCCCTCTCCCTCTCCCTCCCTCTCTCCCTCTCCCCCTCTCTCCCTCTCTCCCTCTCCCCCTCTCTCCCCTTCTCCCCCTCTCCCTCTCCCTCTCCCCCCTCTCTCCCCTTCTCCCCCTCTCTCCCTCTCCCCCTCTCTCCCCTTCTCCCCCTCTCCCTCTCCCTCTCCCTCTCCCCCTCTCTCCCCTTCTCCCCCTCTCTCCCTCTCCCCCTCTCTCCCTCCCTCTCTCCCCCTCTCTCCCTCTCTCCCTCCCTCTCTCCCCCCCTCTCTCCCCCTCTCTCCCTCTCTCCCTCCCTCTCTCCCCCCCTCTCTCCCCTTCTCCCCCTCTCCCTCTCCCTCTCCCTCTCTCTCGGGATGCTGGGGTTTATTTATGTGGTTAAAGAGTTTAAAAACGTCAAAAAATTAATTGCCAGAAATGGGGCAGGTCAGTCGGGTCGCATACAGCATAGATTAACCAAGTAGGTAATTGCAAATATTTCAACGCTTACATGTTTCTTAACCATTGTTAAGAAATTACAGTCTCATTTTGATATTAGATAGATAGATAGATAGATAGATAGATAGATAGATAGATAGATAGATAGATAGATAGATAGATAGATAGATAGATAGATAGATAGATAGATAGATAGATAGATAGATAGATTGTATATACTATTTTTTCAAAATATATTTCTGTTATTGAATTGCAGATAAGCCCTGACATTCAATAACCCATGAGGTGTGGAATTTCTTTAGCTAAAGCATTTACACCTGGAGATACAGCATGAACCACCTACAGTCACTATGGCCGAAGGGAAGCTTGCAAAATAAGCATTTGTGTTTTGCCAAATACTCTTAACTGGATTTGAGAAGCCAAGATGGCCCTCTTCCAACAGCACAAAAAAAAGAAAGAAAGAAAATGCTTGAGCACATCTATCAATTTGCAAACAGACTTAAAAATGTCAACAGTGGTACAGAAGCCATGAGAAACGTTCTGCTTATCCCACACCAATGCACCCCTTCATGTGATGTAATTTCATTCTCTACAAGATTCTTTCATTCGGCCTCTCTTCTTCTGTCACTGTTGCACGGAGGGGAACAGAGAGAGAAAGCCAATTCCAACAGTGACAGAAAACTGCCCACTCTTCCCCCATAAAATTAGAAAAGCGGTTCGTGTTTTTTTATCTTTCAGATTTCCTGGGTTTTATGGCTAAATACTAAAGCACTGCAGGCTGGTCATGCTTTAAGCTACTAGAAAAAGTTAAGCTTCAGCGTTGGCCAGCAGAGATATGGGCTATAAGCTGACAAGTAATTAAACCAGCATATCTGTAACAACTGTCATCTCTTATTTCTCCACTAGCCTGAACGTAAACCAAAGGCGAGAAAGCCGAAAAGGATGGAGTAAGAGAGAGAAAAAGAAGAAAACGCATGTGGTGAGGGACAGAGAGAGAGAGAGAGAGAGAGAGAGAGAGAGAGAGAGGGAGAGGGAGAGAGAGAGAGTCTTTACATTGCAGGCTATATCTCCTGCTGAACAGTTTAGCAGACTAGGGCATTTAGGGGATTGTGTGGGAGATCAAAGGGGTCAGGGATTCTTTTACCAATTAACAGTGAGGAGACGGACATCAAATAAGGTGTAAATTTCAGCTCGGCACTTTTCAGTGAGCTGAGCATGAAACACATTCTAATGCTCTTTTCGAGTTTGGATGCGGCTTTTGGGCCACCAGTGGTGTCACAGTAGCTCCCCCAAAGTCAGGCTTAATCGTGTCTTAGAATGGCATGTAGCCATCTTGTCCAGTGTGTAGGTGTCAAAGGGAGTGTCAAGTCAGTTTTTGATAACACGGGGACAATATGACTGTAGATATCCCCAAGCAGCGCAGACAGGAGACAATAAGCATGCACTGACAGGGGTCTGACCCTTTTGGCTCATGTAGTGGTACTAAGCTGTTATTGATAAATCTGCAAGCTACGAAAGCAAGTGATTACCTGAGTTGAGTGATTTGTATGTGTGAATTGAAACGTGTGCTTTAGCATCTTTCTTATTGTGCATCATGGAGTTGTTGGACATCAGTTACAAAATGTGCTGTACCTCCCATAGCCTACAGTACCTTGAAAAGAATATGTCTTGATTCCATTATGTGAGGCAATACAACTTGTAATGTAATTTAATCTGTTTGAGTTATATTAGATATTGTAATACCTAACTGTTCCGTGTTTCATGTGCAAACCCTTGAGCCGATCTGCATGTAGGCTATTCCAAAGCCAACTGTATGCAAATGAACAAGGCAGGCCTGCTGACATTGAGGTCTTGAGGCTCACGAAGCGCGTCTGAGCAAGCCACTTGGCGAGCGAGTGCCTGTGCCAATCAGCCGAAGGCCTCGCACATCGCTAAGCATGCCGACCGAGTTAAGTTGGCAAGTTGGTGGACAGAATAGGTTATCTATCACCTGTCTTGAAATTATACTTAGTACTTCACAATGTTCACTTCGCGGGTTAGGCTAGCAAATGTTAGTGGGCTAGCTAGCTCTACATAATGTAAACAGATTGGCTGCAAGCGGGTGCAAGTCCACTTCCACTGATTATTTGCATATGGTTGGCTTCGAAATAGCATTTGTGCTCTAGGGTGATTTTTTGTTCAGGTTGGATTTGAGGAAATGAGAAACTCATGTTCTATTTACACAATACACTATATTGGCCAGTCCAACTATGAGTATTTTTATTATTATTAGCATAGAAATTTGAATAAAACTTCTTCTGAATATGCACCAGTAGCAATTTAGGCCTACAAGCCCAGCTGGCTTTCAGCAAAGACTTACACCAGTGATGACATCCTTGAGTATTGGTACATGCAGTTGCTGACAGTTTTAGAATACTTAATGGCATTTCCACTGTACAAGTAGGCTATGGACAGAGGCAATACTCCAATAGTTTGAGAAGTAGTGCGTGGCAGGTTTTTGGCTATTTGCACATCCTAATTGACATTTTGAAAGGTTATGGTTTTCTAGAGTAACAGTTATTATAAATCCAAATTTCGCCTTTTGCTATAGCTAATAGCTAATATAGTTATGGCTTTCTAGAGTAACAGTTATTATAAATCCAAATTTCGCCTTTTGCAATAGCTAATCAATGTATGAATACACATTGAACTAATGAGCCTAAATTAGTCTAAATCATCTTCTAAAATGAGTGTTTCCCACTATGCTGCAGAACCCTGAGATAAGAGCCACGCCGGTTGTATTTCCAGAACAAAGAGGACATGTTTGCATGAATGTGGTTTTTTATCAAAGGGTTTGGCCACAATATCTCATCTGCCAATATGAGCGCCTGGCTCTTGTGAACAATTACATACATTCCCTGACTGTTTACTTAACAATAACCTCAGGTAACATCATTAAAATAATTTGTATCGAGATGAACATGCCTTCAGTCTACTAATGCTTTTCCTCCAACCTCTCTCCCTCATTATACATGCACTGGGTAGGAGTAAGTAAAATAATCGTTTGTAATTCAATAGAGCAATCTTAACTCATTTAGTTGTGCTAAGGGCTGAGCGAGGGAGAGACAAAGAGCCTCAACATTTGCCATCATGCTCATTATGCGTATTTTAAAACAATTTGCAATTCAAGGCCACACAAAGTGGTGGGGAGGGAGAGAGAGAGGGAGAGAGAGAGGAGAGAGAGAGAGAGAGAGAGAGAGAGAGAGGGAGAGAGAGAGAGAGAGAGAGAGAGGGAGAGAGAGAGAGAGGGAGAGAGAGAGGGAGAGAGAGAGGGAGAGAGAGAGAGGGAGAGAGAGAGAGGGAGAGAGAGAGAGAGAGAGAGAGAGGGAGAGAGAGAGGAGGGAGAGAGAGAGAGAGAGAGAGAGATGGGAGAGAGAGAGAGAGGGAGAGAGAGAGGGGAGAGAGAGAGAGAGAGAGAGAGAGAGAGAGAGGGGTAGAAGTCTGGGCTTCAAAGGCTGCTGCTAGGGAATGACCTCGTACCCCACTTCTAGGGTCACCACCCCTGATGAGAGCTGGGAAGATGCAATTAAAATAATTTAAAAACAATGGTGTAACCAGAGATACTAGTGCTGCTTATTATCCCATGGTGCCTTGCAATATCAATGACCTTAGCTTTTTCTGCTCTCTCTCCCTATTTCTCATTTTCTGTCTCCCACTGTCTATTTCTCATTTTCTCATTTTCGCATGTGTGTGTGTGTGTGTGTGTGTGTGTGTGTGTGTGTGTGCGCGCGCCTGCGCGAGAGAGTGCATGAGTGTGTTTCTCTCCTTCAGTATGGGATAGGGCACTTAGCCATTAAAATATCAGGGTAACCTCTCATAAAGGTGTCAGATGACTGTGGAGCTGCACTTTAAAATACATGTGACTAATTGTATAACTCATTAAACCAGGGCCCCTGCTCCAATGCCTTGTTCCACTGACCTATATGGTATTATGATCGCTCTTTCTTACAAATATTAAGACATTTGCAGAGACCTTTGCCGCATGCATGCAGTTCAGCCGCTCATGGTAAATCCATGAAAAAATATAAAAGTAGAAAGAAAACGATAAACCCAGATTTTAGGGTTGCAACAGAGTACTCGATATAATTGATTACAAAACAGCATCACTGCGATACGTTGTGAGCTTGTAGATCTGTACTTCTGCCGAAGCGCTTGTCGATTATTTTATTAATCAAAAAAGTAAGCGATACAATAATCGCACAAAAAAACAACCCTACCTGATTTATATCCAGTGGCACACCAATGAAAATAGGCGATCTACAAGCTCACAATGCGTTCTGCTATACAATCTGCTGTTTTTGGCACGTGACACCAGCAACATTATAAATGAAGCATTACTCTGTAAATCACTTGTTGGGTACTAAAGACTTCCCCAGCATTAGATTAATAGAGTGGTAGTAACATGTCCTATGTGCATCAGCCCTTGGAATGCACATAGCGTCTCGTTCTTGGAATTAAAAACGGTTGCTATCAAATTACACTTTGCTGCAAAACTCATAATTTATTTCTGAGTATTAGATATCATAGCTGGTGATACAACCCATGTCAGACATTCTTCTGCAAAATGGTGATGTGTTTATTTTTTGGAGGTAGGCTACTCTCTATTTCTCTCTGTCTCTCTCTCTCTCTCTCTCTCTCTCTCTCTCTTGTCACGCACGCATGCACGCAGTTGTTGCGGAAGCAAATGCAATCAAAATGTCATTGCAGGAATGAAAACTAGCTGTTTAAAAATGCATCAGGAGCCTGACGTCGAATATGATTAATTCTGCTCAGGCTGTGTTAAGCAGCCGTGCTGAAAACGCTATACGCCAAGGCCCTAACATTCCCTGACACTCTCTTATCTTCACAGAGTCATTTCCCATTTAGCTGGTTAGCACCTCCACATTCAAGGGAGAGCACAGCGCTGCCAACCTAATTGGGCAAACGAGAACACAATACCAAACTCACCTGCTTACTGCGAGCTCACCATTTGAACTGCTGTGAGATAATTGGAGCGTTAAAAAGGACCTCTAACCGAAAGTCCATCGGGAAATATTCCGATCTGCCATTGATCTCGCGGTTGGATAGTCGTAAATGCGCAGAACACTTGTACAAACAGCCTGCCAGTTGAAAATGTCACTCATTTTAAAGAGTGACAACTAAATTGATAGGCCCAGTGTAGCTGCGGCCTAGAACATAATGTAGATACAGCAATTCGGAATAGCTCAATAACAGATCAATAAAGAATGGTTGCTGTGCACGTCACTTGTGTGTATGCACATGCAAACATGTACTATAATAATAAGGCCAAGCTACCACTCCTGTAAGGTACTGTATATGAGAGTTTATGTATTATAACCTATAGACTTCATATGCATGGAGAATTCATATAGGCCTATAGATGTCAGACATATGCACGTACACATGCAGGCCCACATGCATGCACACATGCACACACTCAGCTAGTCTAGTAAGAGAGCTATTAGACTGGGTTGGCAGTGGTCTGGTGCACCTTATCAGCACCAGGTGGATTCTGACTGTACTGACACGGACACAGGTAATCCATCATGACATCAACCCAACTCTGCAGGTGTGTGTGTGTGTGTGTGTGTGTGTGTGTGTGTGTGTGTGTGTGTGTGTGTGTGTGTGTCTGTGTGTCTGTGTGTCTGTGTGTGTGTGTGTGTGTGTGTGTGTGTGTGTGTGTGTGTGTGTGTGTGTGTGTGTGTGTTCGCACATACCTGTGCATGCGTGCCAATGACACCATGAGCCATAAGGCAAGCAACACTTAACTCTGGCCGACCATCCAGCCCCCTTGCTGAGGCCTCTCAGTCAGTCAGTCAGTCAGTCAGTCAGTCAGCCAGCCAGCCAGTCACAGCTGGGAAAGCTCACAGTCCCACTGACAGCAAATCCATACAGTACAACTACAAACTCAGACAATCTACTGTGCCATCATGACCATTTCACCACAGCGTTGTCCTGTAATCATGACAGGTGTAAAGGAGCAATGTGTCTGTTCCCCTCAGCTGCATAATGCAGCAGTTCAAATGTCCTGCCACGTGCCACCCCAGATACTGTAGGGAAACACCCCAGATACTGTAGGGAAACATCCACGTGCCACCCCAGATACTGTAGGGAAACACCCCAGATACTGTAGGGAAACATCCACGTGCTACCCCAGATACTGTAGGGAAACATCCACGTGCCACCCCAGATACTGTAGGGAAACATCCACGTGCCACCCCAGATACTGTAGGGAAACATCCACGTGCCACCCCAGATACTGTAGGGAAACACCCCAGATACTGTAGGGAAACATCCACGTGCCACCCCAGATACTGTAGGGAAACACCCCAGATACTGTAGGAAACATCCACGTGCCACCCCAGATACTGTAGGGAAACACCCCAGATACTGTAGGAAACATCCACGTGCCACCCCAGATACTGTAGGGAAACACCCCAGATACTGAAGGGAAACATCCACGTGCCACCCCAGATACTGTAGGGAAACACCCCAGATACTGTAGGAAACATCCACGTGCCACCCCAGATACTGTAGGGAAACACCCCAGATACTGAAGGGAAACATCCACGTGCCACCCCAGATACTGTAGGGAAACACCCCAGATACTGTAGGAAACATCCACGTGCCACCCCAGATACTGTAGGGAAACACCCCAGATACTGAAGGGAAACATCCACGTGCCACCCCAGATACTGTAGGGAAACATCCACGTGCCACCCCAGATACTGTAGGGAAACATCCACGTGCTACCCCAGATACTGTAGGGAAACATCCACGTGCCACCCCAGATACTGTAGGGAAACATCCACGTGCCACCCCAGATACTGTAGGGAAACACCCCAGATACTGTAGGGAAACATCCACGTGCCACCCCAGATACTGTAGGGAAACACCCCAGATACTTTAGGGAAACATCCACGTGCCACCCCAGATACTGTAGGGAAACACCCCAGATACTGTAGGGAAACATCCACGTGCCACCCCAGATACTGAAGGGAAACATCGGCTGATGTCACGTGAAATACTGCGATGGAACCTCCAGGACTCACCCAGCAAGTTAAAGTTGTGTTTTCATGCAACTTCAGCAACAGCAATACCGTACTGTATGGCAGGGGTTCTCAACGTTTTTGACTCGGGACCCCCAGAAATACTTTGGCCATAGATGGTCTAGATCTGCTATATGGAGCCGGCCAGCAACTCTACATCTGACCTCAAACCTCAAACCCTTAGATCTCCATATATGGAGCTGACCTGTTCTGACATTCCAGATGTTGATCCAACCCCACCCGTCCTTCCTCTTCGATGTCTCCCTTTTGACTCTAGACGGGCCTGCCGCAATGTTTTTAAAGTCTAAACGTCATTAACATATATGCTTTTGCAAAAAGGGTGAAGTGTCCCTTTTATTGGTTTTAGCAGATATTTTATTTTATTATAATTATGTTGAAAAATTTATAAAAAAGCCTTTTGTTATGATGAAGGCTGCAAATTATATCAGTGTTTTCTGGGGAAGCTTTCAAAAGAGTCAAGTTGGCAATGTTTTAAATAAAAATACTACATTCAAGCTTGTCAAGTTTGGATATGGGCCAACATTTCAATAATGGTGCATCCCTAGTTTTGGATTAAAGAGGCATTGCTTTCTTTAAATTCAGAGTTTATAAGCCTTTTTTCAGAATGGCTAAATGTATTATATTTTCTTAATGCAGAATGAGATCATATCGACATCGGTTATATTGGTTATCGGCCATAACAGCAATTAATTATATCGGATATAGATATCGGCCATAACAGCAATTAATTATATCGGATATAGATATCGGCCAACATGTCTCATCGGTACATATCTGGGCATTCCCAGACCTGTAGTTTCAGCGTGACCTCGCCCTCAGGGCGTCTTACTGGTACTGTGTATTGTATGTATGTATGTATGTATGTATGTATGTATTTGGTTAGAATGGGTAGGGTTTAAAAAAAGGCAAGAATTTGCTCTGGTGCACTGGCCTAAAAGTGGGTCCTTAAAAACTGCTAAAACGTCTGAAATGTATGCATGTAGGTATGTATGTGTGTGTGTATTTTAAAAGGGGGGGGCCTTTTTGGTAAAAATCCCTGCCCGCAATACCTTCATATATTTAAAATGAGTCCAAAATAGGGTTACCAGTGAAGGGCCAACTGCCTATTCACTGGGGACTATGCAAGGCAGAGGCGTCCACCCCCCTGAGTCCAAGTTTAAGCTAGACCGCATACCTAAACCATACTCTAAAACCCAATGGTAAAATGGATATAAAAAAAGGACATTAATAAAACAACCTAAAACCAAACAGGAGTAAAAGTTCACAGCAAGGCCTGGATACCATTTATTTATTTTACATAAAAATGAACAGGAAGGGGATAAAAATCAACTTCTTTCATTAAGACCAGTGGGTGTTACAGTTTGTAATTTTTTTATCCATCTGTGTTCCATGAGTGTATGTATGTATGTATGTATGTATGTATGTATGTATGTATGTATGTATGTATGTATGTATGTATGTATGTATGGACACAAAGGGACAGCACATGTTGAACTGCATTAGGTTCTACAGTTCAAGAAACATACAGTAATTCATTTAAAAGTACAACTTTTGCTTTGTCTACAGTACAATGAGGAGTACAGTGCTCATATGCCAGTGGTATAGCTAGATATACAAAGCAAGCATACATTATGCTGAAATACAATATTTCCTCCTCTACATCCCTGTCTTAACGTTAAATCTGCTTAATTTCCTGACAGATACAGACTATGATTAAAACATACTGAGATACAGCAAAAAACCCAAAACCTGGTCTCACTGGTCACAGACACTGCCAAAATTATCTCTTGGAGAATATCAGATTTTTAAAAGGCATGAGAATAAAATTGCTAATGGGTTTACCTTTGAACAAGACTTAAGAGTCTTAAAGTCCTGCTCAGTGCCTAGAGGCTATGCTGCGTCTTACTGTAAAAAACTGGCGGCGTTTGCACAATGCACGATTTGTGGCCGTCTTTTTCATTCGTTACATGTATGCCACACTGTGTGAAGGATGCTGCAGATACACGTTGAATTGAGTCTACTTGCACTGTTTATACCTGGAGAAAACAAAAATGTCACACATATGTGCATGTTCACAAAGTTTGGACTTGGTCTTGACAGAAAAGGACATATATGGGTTGACAATACTCCAAAGGGACCTCGATGTACATGCCATTTTTCATAGAACATGTCATACAAAGCACATAGGTTGGCATAAACTGCACATTTTGCACACACTGTCACTTTGTCACAGGAACTTTGTCCCTGACCGAAAAGGAGAGGGTCTGATGGAGGAGTATATAAGCGGAAGAAGGGGGGGTTATACCAAGTGTATGCAACACTGAAACAACAGGAGTGGCAAGAGCTGGAAGCTCATCAATGACATATCTGTCAGGAACCTTTCTCAGGTGCTATTTACATGAGGATGGTGTTCAGATAAAACGGCCCGTTGCGTTCTCTTTTTTTTTTACTCTTTACACGAGAACGCACACGTTATGCTATAATGTGCTATTATGCTATAATGTCGCTAGGTGGCGATAACGGGCTGCCAAATAGACCAGTCACCCACGTACAAGAAGAAGAACCCCTTCACGCAAGCCTGCACAACACGGCTCCGTCTTTTTGGCAAATCTAGAACTTCCTGTTTGAGAGCTAGCAAATGTAAGACATTCGGTTGCTTTCAGAATAAAAGTGTCGTTAATTAAATAATTATTACATTACATTATTAGTATTAGTATTACATTTCAGTTATTGTAAAGACACACATTATGTTTCTGTGTAAAAATAAGTAATTAAATAACACAGAAACATAATGTGTGTCTTATAGCATCATTTAAATGCTTAATTTGTAGTTTTATTGTGCAAATAACTTTTTTTAAATACTCTAGAGGGTACTCTTATTTTCGTCTTAAATTTGCTGGCTTAGATTTGCCAAAGAAACAGTGCCGCGCAACACTGCTGACAGGCAGCCCAGAGTATGCAGGCAAAGCGTGCCACGGGATGGTTATATATTTTATAATACATTAGGCTATATAAACGCTGCTGCCGCGGCTGCCGCCTATCACAAGGCTTTTTATTTACATCATGGTTTTACATTCACCATCGCTGATGAGCAGCACTTTGTAGGTGAGGAGGGAGGCTTGTTCAGGAACTCCATTATATCATATATGGCTCTGCATCAATGTAATAAACATATGCGCTGTGAGCCAACGTGAGCCATGATATCATAAGTTTTGCGGATTCACCGTTTTGCCTGTTTACACGGAGAAGGGATAAAAGGGCGTTCTTAAAGATTTCCACTCTGGAAGGTGGTTTCACTTTGTTGCGTTTTCACCTCCTGAGAACACGGTTCTCGTCTAAATGGACCACGGCAAACGATACTTTATTTTGCCGTTTTCTATGAACACCTCCTCGTGTAAATAGCACCTCAGACTGAAAGATCCAGGAAGAAAGTGTAGAGGAACGAGTGGAAATGTGGTACCTGCGCTTCAGAAAGCTGCTATAGGAACTCCTCCTGCAACCGAGGAGGATGGTCCGGTAGCTCCTGTCTTCCATGACCTTCCCATACCAGACGGACCATTCACCATGGATGAGTACCAGAGGGTCACAGCTTCTACCAAGTGAGGAAATAGCTGTGGGGAGGATGGAATGACACCCGAGGTTAGTACATGCCCATGGACGAGGAAGTGTTGAGCTTTGAACTGAGTCTACAGAAAAGAGAAAAGGTCTTCAACAGGGGCTCCAAGACCCCTAGGCCGAGTTCCTCAGAGTTACTAACGGGGAGCCGCCAAATCTTTGTGTGATAGGAACTGTTTTTTTTAATGAGCGAGGCGCCGTAAGCTTGTAGATCGGCAATTCTTTACCAAAGAGGTTTTGGGTAGGGGGTAGTCTCACGTAGCCAGACTATACTATTCCACAATCTCCGAATGCTATAGTCTGGAACTACACCTTCCGAAATCCAAGTAAGAAAGCTGCCATTTCCGTTCACGAAAATATATTTAAAAATATTTAAATTTTATTTTCCTTTTCTGCTGAGCAGCAAGCTATGTTTGCTTAGATGATTTCTATTTATATTAGGATACATCTGCGCGACTGTAAAGACGGGGATGTCTTACTGCAGTTACTGGTGTATTTATACTGTACATAACAAATGCAACCATAAGCAGGTCAGCATAACTATAAGCATAAACATGTATTCTCAACACAGCATACTGTAATTCTCTTTTCACAGGCTCACAATCAATAGTATTGTATAAGGTAAGTAGACTACTAGGGTGCAGTACTTAGTTCAGACTAGTCTAGTCGGAATTACGTACGGATCCCAGACTACAATAAATTAATTGACATAGCTATCAATGTTAGCATATTCACAGTCGGCCATCATCGCATCCAAATGAGAGAGAGAACTTTGTGCTAAGTTCACAAAAGGTGCTTTTATCAACAACATTTGTTTCATAAACAACTTTGTTCAGTGCGAGGTAGTATGGCCTCAAAAAGGCATTAGATTCAGGACTCAAAATGTTCACAATTACCCCAAGATAGCAAGTCAGAGTCCAAAATCAAACAGTTTTTATTCACCTTGTGACCCGAAGTGGCAAAAATGGTGTTTTAACAAAACACAACAAACTATATACATGGCTGAATAGGTTGGCCCTCCTGGTCTACAGCCCTACATCGACTGATCCCCAGTGGCAGGTCCCCCTTCTTATATATAGGCTAGGCCCAAGGGGGCAGTCAGACAGATATTTTGTGAAGCCACTAAGGAAATGAAAGTTCATATAATGGCCTGTTGTGGCGCTGTCATTGGACCCAGAAAAACCCATATCCCCATAGAGGTCCATGTATTTGGGCCAAACTTCACCTAGACTGTATTACCTTAATAAACATAGTCATGAATACTTTCTTCTTCCAGTCACTAGTTTAAAGTCTCATTTCTAATTTTTAAAAAATGACCATAAAGTTGCGCATGTTCTGAGGGGCGTGGCTACCGTTACAGTCTATGATCGGGATTCCCCTCCCACTCGAGTCAAAATAAAAACCAACGGAGAAGAAGGGGGGAAGTCCCGCCTCGTTGTCTGGGCCAGCCAATGGCCAGCTGGGCCAAAACGGAGCCAGCCAATGGCCAGCTGGGCCAAAACTTACAGTCTTACAATAACAGGCTTCATTTTACGTTCATGTTAGACCCGGAGAACGCTTTGTCCATATTTTTTACAGTCTATGGCTAGGCCCCTCCCACTGGACCATACCAACCCTAATTGATTCCACAATTATAACAGCCCCATGTCCAGAGACAATACTTTAACACTTAAACACTACATTTAAATCATTACACATTATTCACAATTCACATAACCCACATATTTATAATCAGAGTTATCTCTCTCTATATATATACACACTGAACACTGATGGCATGTCCCCTACCCAAACCCACAGTTGGTAGGTGCAGCTCCCTACAATGGAGCCACCAATCAGTAATCAAGCAAGCGCCACACAATATACAGAAGTCAAAATAACAAATAATACTTCAAACTTTAACCCCGTGTTGAATTCAGTCTCAGTGGCAGGCTGAACTGTCACATATACTCACAGACATTGCGTCTTAATAAGCAAATGTGAAGAGGATGGAGACAGATGAACAATTCACACTGACACATTTAATCAGAGGCACATTGCAGCCATGGATTCTCTTCCTCATTTGAGAACATCCTGTCAAGACAGGAAATGAAGTGAGGACTTACATGCAACGGCCCGTGGGGGGCTCCAAAACAGCAAACAGTCTATTCAGTCCAGAACACTCACCAAGACAGGGCATCAGCTTGAACTCACAAGTCATCCAAACAGCTAACTAGATGATTCTAAACAGTCTTAGACCCTCTGAGAAACTCACAAAATGAACGAACAAGAGTCAGGCAGATACAGGATGTGAGGAGGATACTGGAAGGTGTCAGGGAGCACAACCTGTCAGCGGTGATCACCTTCATCCACTTCCAAAGGGCTTTTGACACCATACCCCAGGGGAAACTCATGAACATTCTACGGGCCTATGGAATTCCTGAGAAGATGGATCAGATGATAGAGGCAAGCTATAGCCGGACTCATGCCAAGGTTCAGACCCATGATGGTGACACTAAAGAGTTTGGGATCCCCGCGGATATCCTAGAGGGTGACACCCTGGGCCCCTTCCTGCCCTGAGTCTTGGAATCAGTGGCAGGGAGGAGATACTGGCCTAGAATGCCTTGCCTGGGATGAGGAGGATGTAGTAATCTGACATTCTCGTGCTTCTCAGTAGGCCATGTAAGCCAAATATTGTGCATTTTGTGTGGTTGAATATTTTCCTTATATTGTGAATTCAAATTCATAATCACAGATCAAGAGAGCAAGATTGACATCATCAATTTGTCATCAACAATATGACGTCAGATATCCACAGGGTAGCCACAATAAAGGTAGCACTTTATGACATTATATTTATCCTATGAGCTCAACAAAATATGACTTAGTCTACTCAAAAGTAACTAATAGGCAGGGGAAAGGAATTTGGATATATTGTAGTGTACTGTATACACTATGGTTTCCATTTACATTTTGGCGCTTTGTATCATTTATTTGCAGAAATATATAGGTTGCAAATGCTTAGGGGGGGAAAAGTAGCTTTCGTTTGGGAGAAATAATCAGTCATGTAGGTTTAGTACATGATAAAAATCAATAGTCTGGATATAAAATTGCCTGGGAGGGCTCACAAACAGTTTAGAGATAAGGGGGAAGATTAAGCATGTGGATGCTGCTGCTATGTGTAGATTCTTCTCTGCTCTGTTTTTGTTTTGCTTCTAGAGCGAGAGAGAGAGCCCACCCTGTACTGACATCAGTAGAGTTTCAACAGGACACATACATACACGCACACGCACGCACGCAGGCACGCAGGAATGCACGCACGCACGTGTGTGCTTTTTTATACAAAAGTAGGACCAAGAGAAAGAAAATGTGCACGCACGTTTGTGTGTTTAAATGTTTAAATGTGGCCGCATGTGTGATATGCAACATCTCACAAAATGCAGACCTCTTCTAAAGTTGATCTCATAGATGAAGCAGTCAGAAGCTGTGACTGTTAGATGTTATCAGTGAGAGTGGGGGTGTGCTGCTGTTGTTTGGTTACTCGCTGAGGTTTGTGTCAGAGACGTAACAGTCAAAAGCTTCCGGCCACACGCTGGCTCCAGCGCTTAGAACAGGAAAGGAGCCAGAGATAAAGTTTCACAAAATATGTAGAGAGTGATTGAAGACTGTAAAACCCCAAAAAGAGAGCAGTTGATGCAGTTGATTTATGTGGGTTCATCATACCTTTTAGCTTGTAGTTTTGTAATTCTCAGTGATATACAATCCATTTGAAGAATAAAATAAATGATAAGCATTTGTGAGGCAAATATGTTCTGATGCCAGCTGAAGAGAAATGTTGATATATTCCAGGATCTGAGAACTCATGTGACACAGTTTCTGGAGGGGAAAAAGACGCGGCATCAACAGAGGAAATAAACAAAACTGAAACAAAATTCAAACAAATTCATTTCAAATATGGCATGTAGGAAATAAACACTAACGTGTTTAATTATTAAAAGCTCTTGCATATTCAGGATGATAATTCACAGAGTAATGCAGGGCGACTTGCAATAACAAAATGTGCATAAAGTGAATTATGTATAATAAAGTCTAGTCTTTGTATAACAAATTAACATTATTTATTTTCTTCTGTCATGGCATCTGATTCAATTAGTGACAGAATGTAATCTTCACAAGTTTTGTTTCTGCTTAGCATTGTTTTGTTTGTTACAATACTTTGTTCTTTTCTCTGTATGGGGAGATCTGTCATGACACATTTACATGACACGTTTCTCAGTGGAATGTTCTGAGAGCAAGCTACTGAATCTACCAAAGAATACTGGTGTCCTGTGGCTATTTATGTGCCATCAGAGTTGTGTGTGATGTAACTACAGGATTGGGAGGATTACTTTGAATGCATGTTGCTACAAATAACAGATTACATGATTAGAAATAGCTTACTTTTTGGTGTTACTTCACCTCCAAAATGTATTGAGTATGCAAATTCTGACAGTCATTTCAACATCAATATTATTAACCTCATCTGCACCTCCAATTGTCAACAACAGTTGACATGTCGATAACGCATAATGCGTATTGCACACACACACACACACACACACACACACACACACACACACACACACACACACACACACACACACACAAACACACACACACACACACACACACACAAAGAAATAATATTTTGTTGCATATTATGCAGAAACTGTGTTTGTGATACACTTAGGCACTCAAACAAGCACATGGATGCAAATAGCCTCATGAACACGGACACACGCACGCATGCATCCACGCACACACTCACAGCACGCACACATGCACACTCGCACTCTCACACACACACACACACACACACAAACAGATTTATGTCTAAAACAGCACGCCAGCGTAGATATGTAGGTTGCTATTTTTTCGTGAGTGCCATCGCAAAAATAACAGCCCACTGTGAACACTTGTCTTCACTGTCCGTTTCCCACTGTTAACCTAATCTTTATGATTATTGCAATGGCTTTAGCAGCAGGCCACGTCTGTCAGCAGACAGCAGCTCCCACTGTAGGGGATATCACACACACACACACACACACACACACACACACACACACACACACACACACACACACACACACACACACACACACACACACAGACACACACACAGACACACACACACACACACACACACACACACACACACACACACACACACACACACACACACACACACACACACACACACACACACATCAATCTGTCAGATGTTTCATAATCCATCCTGATTGACTACTGGCTTGTTTTGAACAAAATGCCTCAAATCATGAACACAGCGTCCGGTTGCTGTGAAACATGCACATCTCACTAGGCTATAACAGGCAGATTCACCTATAGGTCTTGAACCGTATAGGTCATACTACAAAGTACAATCACAAAAATGCATGTGAGGAAATAACCCAATTAGTCTATTCAAATATGAATGCAGACAACAAGTCATCATTGAGTGACTTCTGTAATTACTAATGAAGTTCAGAAGATAGCTCTGGCTCACCGGTTTGCCTGTTTTCATACCTACGGAGTCAGGTTGAAGGAAGTTGGGGCCCAGGGCCACTGACCTCCACGCACGGCCCTTCCAGTGTGAGGTAAACAGTAGGTAACACTGCCGGGAATCACAGAAGGTGGGATTGTCTCTCCAGCTAACGAGATTCTCTTCATCACAAACAACACATGCTAATCTGAGGTAAAACCTAGAGATGACTGATAAGCATTATAAGCATAGGCGCTCATGCTGGGCACACTGCTGAGATCACTAATAGATGCTAGCAGGTAGCCTTAAGTGGTTCTATTTAAAACAGTCAACATCAACTAAATCCTAATAAGCGCCTGTTACCAAAGTGTGTGTGTGTGTGTGTGTGTGTGTGTGTGTGTGTGTGTGTGTGTGTGTGTGTGTGTGTGTGTGTGTGTGTGTGTGTGCGCGCATGCGCACGTGCGCGCGTGCGTGCGTGCGTGCGTGCGTATGATATTATTACGATATGCATTCTATACATAATCACAGTAAATGCTACACTAGAAACATGGCAAGTTCTTTGAAATATAGAACAAAGTAAAGAGATTGAATGATGCAGGAAGGGCGGGCATGAATATATAATATTATCTTTATGTATTGATATGCATATTTACATGTGTGTGTGTGTGTGTGTGTGTGTGTGTGTGTGTGTGTGTGTGTGTGTGTGTGTGTGACTGTGTGTGTGTGTGTGTGTGTGTGTGTGTGTGTGTGTGGGGCCTGTGAAGAGAACGTGTGCCCTCATCCTATCATCACCAAATCATCTCTGCGTTGACAGCGCTCAATGGGCGTCTGCTGCCTCACATTAAGCAAAGTTGAACATAATGTGAGAGGAGGAGATGACCTCCTAGAAAGTACATGAGTTAATGTGTAGCAATA